>NW_026591711.1:4068607-4174305 GCF_907164565.1 Psammomys obesus
CCCCCCCCCCCCCCCCCCCCCCCCCCCCGTGACAGGCCTCTCTCGAAAGACAAATGGAATTCCAAGAACGCTGCAGACACCCAGACTGAGATGCTCTCTGAATCCTGGTTAAAATAACAACTTTCTTCCCTCAGTGCATCCACATGAATGAAAAAAAAAAAAAAAACTTCAGCCAGAATCCAGGGCATCCAAAATGTATGCTGTTCCTTCTTTTCCTCTGGTTTGCTGTCTTTCATTTCAAAATTTAAGGAAATACGTAAGTTAATGAATCTTTATACAAATGTTTCTCTAAGAAAGCACTATGCAAATATGCACTGAGTGCTTTTTAATAAATGTACAATGGGGACCTTTTCCCAGGTAGTTCTCAACAAACCCAGAGTCAACACTGTACCCTGTGACATAAACCCGGATCTCCAGACCGCCCGGCAGAGCGGTGCTCTCTGTGGCTGAGCACTTGCAGAGGAGTTAGCACCCGGATGGCAACCAATTTTAAAGGCCAGCAGTCCAGCTGTAGCACATTAGGGAGCTCTGCCCTCCACTAAGAATTTGTTTAAAGGAACTTTTAAAATAAATATTTGTGTTCTTTACCCAAATACAACAATGGTACTTACACTGGAACCTAAGAAAATGATGAATGAAAACCCCAGCGCTGGCACTTTATCCTGGGAATGCTGGCTCAACAGGGACTTCATGGGCTCAGGGGGTTCAGTAAATGTTTAGTCTCTTCAGAGAAAAAGAGAACAATTAATCACTACAGGGATTTTTTTTTTCCCAGCTATTAGCTGCTTTTTGGAATTTTATCTGTCTGGAGCATTTTCCTTATTAAGCCAACCATGCAGATGTGCAACACATTAATAAGCCAAACTATAAAGGCTTTAATTAGTTTACTGATTTTAAAAAGGCAACTAGACACCACCTATTTTTTACGTACTGATTGTTCCCACTCTGCTCTCTGATTTAAAGGTCATGAATCCTGAGTAGCCACCCTAACTAGGCAATGCTACTTGAACCCTTTTTTCTTTCCATCAACTAATAAATAAAAGCCCTTAAAATTAATTACCTGATACAATCATCCAACTACAAAAAACATGGTAGAACCCCTCTGGAGCAAGCATGGGCATCAAGTGGCGAGTCTCCACATGTGGCAGACCACCCCGTGTCCTTGGCCAGCGAACTGGAGTGCTCAGAGAGTCTTCAGCTGGGTATTGAGGGGCGACTCCCATCACTCTAATTCAGCATTCTTTATTCCTTTACTATTTTCTTCTCCCTCATCTGAATTTACTGAAGGGGATGGAGCCCTGGGTCCTACAGGAAGTTCCCCAGTTCACCATGGCACCTCACACACCAAGAAGCTGTTCCAGAAGAGGAGAAACCACTGAAGGTAGGAAAGACTCTTATGAAAGCTATCACTCGTTCCGGATGCTTGGCCGGTTCTTACCCCTGTAAACAAAATGGGTACATAGAGGTGACATTGGCAAGGGTTGTTTGGGTTACTAAGATCTGGGTCCTGCTTTCTCCTTCACTCTGACACACTTATTACCATCTCTCTGTCTTAGCTTTTTAAGATGACCTTATAATCCAACTCTGAACAATCGACAGAGCAGTGAAGTGTGGTAGTTTGTATGAGGCCATTGGTTCTGGCCTTTCTTGTTTCTCTGGAAGAACACAGAAGAACACAAGGACCACACAGGATGTTTTGTCAAACTCAAAAAACAAAACAAACAAAAAATGGAACTGTTGGCATAGAATACATAGTTTTCTACATTTGTACAGCTTGTTAATTATGTGTGAGGAGGTCACTGGGGTGATAATACTGTCCCACCTGTTGGCAGGGTGGAATTCTAGAAAGAGACTTAGATGCAAACATGGGCTTTGTGGCTGTGCAACCATATGCAAGTCACTATTAAGCCTTCGGTGTCAGTCTCTCTACCTGTAAAGTGGCCGGAACCATGTCTGCCCTAACCTACACAGAGAACCACTGCACATGCTTGGTGACAAGGCTTGCGAACTGGAAAGCCCTCATGAAGGCAGCAGTCTTGCCGGATGGAGTCATCTGCTTTCTGCAATCACCTGTGCTGCCCTCTTGTGGTAGGTAAACTACAATGCTACTCAAAAGGCCAAAGAGCAATTCAAAAACTGGCTCAGTTTCAGGTAAGCAGCTCATTTGACAGAATAGAAAGAGGGCCAGTTGACTAGAAGTATATAATGCAAAAGGCATGCCAGGTCTTCCTTGATGCTGAACCAGAGCCTGCAATTCGGAGACAGAAGAAAGAATAAATTTAAGGGGGAAAAAATCCTATACTCCCGAATGTGTCTTGCAGTAGGACAAAACATTTGAGAAGGAGAAACACCAGACAAGAGAAACAGATATGTCAGTGCTGGTGAGAATCCTACCCTCTCCCTTGTTTTAGACATAAATATCCAAGCCAAAGTAATTGCTCACAAGCCATAGAAGCCAACAGCCACCCATAAATTTATGTAAACTCTAGACTTAGAATAGCTAACTTTTAAAACAGGTAGAAACCCCAAGATACTGTGCAATGTCTCCTTACGCATAGATTACGTGGGAAAGTCAAGAAAATTCTGTGAGACCAGTTTGAGGGTAGAGACAAGTGAGAGAAAATGGAAGATGAATACGATCAAAGTATGAAAATGTCAACAACAACAAAAGAACAAAAGGGAGGGAGGGAGGGAGGAAGGGGAAAAGAAAGTGAGGAAAGAAGGAAAAGGGGGAGAAAGAGGAGAAGAGGGAACATTGAAGAAGTAGATAGCGGAGGGAGGGTTTTTCATATATTTGACTCCTGGGCAATAGGGTAAGCGACTGGTGGGATATGACCCAGTAGACATAAGTTTGGGGGCAGATAGATGTGGCATGAGTGCCCCTCATGGTGATAACTCTGTGGGGAAAGCACATGCAGATGAGCAGTTAAATGGAGGACAGCCACCAACATGAGGGCTGAGCTCTACCTCAGAGGGAGCCCTGGAGAGTATACTTGTCAGAGGATGGGGGCTGGAGAGCAGAAATTTTTTCTGGGGCCAGACACTCTCCTCAATGTTTGGTCATGATGCTGTCAATGATGCAAACCACTACCTCTATGAGTTAGTCAACATATCCATATTGCTGAGTCAGAATTTTAGAGCTATGGAAGGGAGTTAGGATGACAGAATAGAATGACCATCTTTGGATAAGCTTGTGGCAGCAGGAACACTCATAATGACCTCTGCTGCCACAGCTCCTATGTCACAAGAGAGGATGTAGGCAGGACCCCAGGCAATGCTGACAAGAAGGAACTTGGTAAGTTACAAAAGCCAGGGAATTTGAGATTCAAAATCTTTGTTTTGTTTGTGATTCAAAATAGTGTAGATCTAATCTTTCAAGGTATAAAAAAAACCCCACAAATTGAAGTTTTTATCAATCTCTATTAGCTCAAATTTGATATTAAAACTTTACTCTTCCACTTTCTTAATAAGGTGAATAAAGGTTCTAGTGATGTACATACCTGCTGATAATTAGGAGTAAGAAGTAAATCAATGGCTTAAGTTACACTCAAGGTCTAGACAAGTTGATTTCAAAAACTCTTACAAATTAAAAGTACCATATTTTGAGATAGAAATAAGTTTATTACTTAAAATCCCCTAGTCTATGATAGAATAAAGTGTGCCTGATGATTAGGAAAAAGTATATGGAGGCTTAAACTTTTAAAGACTGCTAAGGCACTCTTCAGGCGGGGTCCTCCTAACAAAAATACAAGATTTGGTAGACTATTCCCGAGAGGCTATGGCAGAGATCACCTCCTTCAAGGCAGCACATGTATGTGCATCGATATGAACCTGCACAAGCATGTGTGTGCACACACGTATGTGTGTGCTGAAAAGTAAGACTTGGTATCACTCACAACTCTACTGCTTCATACAACAGTTAATAACACCACTTCTCGAAGGACGTGTTCCCTGGGCTTTCTGTTCCTCTCCCACTTCTGATCACTCCTTCCTTTTCTAGCCATAGTGGGTGCATGTCTAGGACATCTTCATGGATGGTCTGTCTTCTCTCCTTTCCTGTGTTTAGTGATGGCTCTCAAACCTCTTCCTCCAGCACCACTGGACTATCAGAGTAGCAAGACTGATCCTGCCCAGACCGTTTCAAAGCCCCTGTATCTGGCCCCACCTCATGAGAGACATACACAGGCCCACCGCCTACCCTTCACTCCTCTTGGAAACATTACCCTAAGCTAAATCATCAAGGACTGTGCACCTACCTGGGCACTGCTAAAACCTATTTCTGACCCTGCTTTAGCAGTAGCATCTGGGCCTGGGCCTCCAGAACCATAACTATGCTCTACTCCACAGGCCAGTCACAGTCAGCTCCACAACTGCTGATCTGATCACATGGGCTCCAGCTCAAAACCTGCCCATGTTTCCCAGAGTCCTAACAAAACCAAACTTCTCAGCCCTAACCATAAAGCCTGGGAAGTCCTGAACCTGAAAGCTTCCTCCGGACGCTCCGGAGGACTTCCCTTCCCACTGTGCACAGGCCAGGCCCACAGACTGAAGGACTTTACTTACCACTCCCTCCTCCTAGCCCCTTCTGTCTGGGGGTATTTCTGGAAGAGATCAGATAGCCTTGTCACAGGCTGCCCGTGGCTCTGCTCGTCAATCTCAGCTTTGTCCTCACACTTACAGAAAAAGTTTCTGATACTCTTTCCTCCTCATAAACCTTTAAGGTCATCTTGTGTAGGATGTAACTTCCAAACTGCATGAGGCCCAGCAAGCGCTGTGGGCTCAACAAGCAGCGTAAGGAACTACAATTGTTTTGACTACTGAACCCTGGCTTTGGGTTACTGACGCAAGGGGGACTGATGCACTGTAGGCTTTAGGAAAAGATAAACCTGTATTTCCATGCCAGCTCCAGAGTCCCCAGGCTAGGGGATCCTCAATCATAGGTGGAAATTTCAGGCTGTTTCCACATAAATATGCACTTCACAGATATATTGTGAAATACATTTTATGCCAGTGTGCTTGGTTATTTGCATTTTTTGAAAATGCAGTACCATAAATTCATGTCATTTCATCAATCAATGATACTGCTGCATAAGCCTGCAGGCTGAGCCAACGCTGACATTCTTCAGCTATTTAAAGATGCACTGGGCCCTGGGGACCCACTGAGGACCCTGCTGCTAAGAACTGTCAACCTAAGGATTATGTGTACTGCCCCTTCATTTTACATTGTCTTATTCTAAGTGTAACAGCATGTAGAAAACAATTTGTTTCTTGAATGGAGAGAGAATAGTCATGGACGTAATTTGATCACTACATCAGGCATCATGAACGATCTGAATACATGTCAGCTGTGAGCTGCCTTACTGGAACATTTTCTGCTGTCTTAAGATTTCAGAAATGCTCCCTGCACTCCACAACTGGGACTCTAAAAATGTTTTCTTTTTTAATGGTTTCTTATTGCCCATTAAAGGGAATATTATACTTTCTAAAAAATGAAAGGGAAAAGATAGAATCTGGAGAGAAGGGAGTGAGAGAGGAAGAAAACCTAAAACCATCAGATTTGTGATGGATTTTGCAGAATCTTGTGCGGCAGGGAGGTCCATGCCTGGAACCCTTGAACTTGGGAGGCTGAGTGGGAGGATGCAGAGTCAGAGACCAGCTTGGACTATATAGTGAGGCCCTGTCTCAAACACAAAGTGAAACCAACCAGACAAAGCCATGTAACACCGTCTTGGTCACTGATTTCATAGCATGCCTGTGGCCCATTCTCTCCATGAGAAAAACAAACACACAGCCACCCTTTCCAATGCGGCTAACTGGTGGCTTTGGAATCATTGCAAAGTACAGCAAGACCAACACTTTTAAAATTAAAACTCTTCTTGTACCCAGTAAGTTAGTGAATTATGGCAGTTGGACATCCACTTTAAAAGCTTCTCAACCAACAGTAATCCTGGCTTCCTTGGTCTCTGCTTATAACCTTGAAGTATTGCCATTAAAACTGTAAGGCATCCTTCAGCCCTTTCATGATCTGGTTAGAAAAGAAAGGAAGAAGTACCAAACTTCTGAGGGTGATGCTGACATGATAGACCGTGGCTCCATACAATTCCAGTGCTCAGGAGGTGGATGAGAGTTGGCCTTGGAGCAAGTCTTTGACAACTTTCTCTCACTTGAAAACAAGAGGTAGAGCTGGGGGTGGTGACACACAACTATAACCCCAGCACTCAAGACGTGGAAGCTGGAGGACTGGGAGTCAAAGTCATCTTTGGCTATACACCTTGGGCTACACGAGACCCTAAGGCATTTCTCATCTCACTCAAGATGCTTCACTTTGTACTTTTCAAAGCTTGTACAGATTATGCTTTGTCCTGGAATTCCTTTGATTTAAAAATGTTTTGTATTCTTTTTAGTTTAAGAGGTGGTTACCCAGGCTAGCCTTGAATTCCCGTGCCCAAATGATCATCTAGCCCCATGCTCCAAGGTAGATGGGACTACAGGTATGTGCTATTGTGCCCTGCTTGTTTTTGAACTGATTAGGACCTGAAACAAGATTTTATGTGGTTATTTGCTATAAAATACCGAAGGATTTAATATTGAACGATCTATTAAATGTCTCTATCTGTATAATTGTATTTAAAGTTGACCTTTTCAGCCTAAATAGGACAATAAATGTCTACCTATAGACTAAGTCCTTAGAAAAAGTAACAAAATCATGAGTAATAGGAAACTCGACTATTTAAAAATTTTGTATTTAAAGAATATAAAACTTAAGTTTTTATATGCAGCTTAGATCCTCATAAATGTAGAATAGGTAAATGGATCACTTAAACCTATTCCCTAAAACATCTTTGTTCCCCCAGATTAAGGTTCATATTCAAAGTGTCATCCCAAGTGATTTTTTATGGCCAAGTTATAAACCCCTTCAAAAAAGAAAGGTTTGCAATGGAAGTGTTGACATCACATTAACTATTGCTCTGTAAACTGAACCCAATAATCAAGGCCCATTATATTTATGGTGAGGATAAAAGTCTGTATCCATTAATCACACAGCCATACTGGCTGAGTCTGAGTTTGAGATCCAGTAAAACAAATGCATCCTCTTTCTTGAATAACTGATAACAAGACGAATCTCTGAAATATTTTTTTTTATACTTTTAAAATTTAATGTTTTTATGGAAGTCAGGGAAATAGCTTTGTTGAAACATTTCATTTATTTGCACCTGCTGTGGTTACTTCTCGCACATCTGCAGACTAGTAAATATTTTTCTCGTCCATAGATAATTCTTGAAAATTACATACACAAATATGGTATTTGATAGTGCTATATTATAATAAGAAATTTATAAATCCATTCACCTAACCTGTATTGAGGCCATATCAAATTGTGATTAATTACCAAAAGAATATTCCACTCCTAAATTATAATTCAACGTCTCCATATAAAACCATCTAAAATGTCAGCACTCTGTCTTTATGACATCATGCCATCCCAGTAATTCTGTTTTACAAGTAAATCCCTATTATACATTAATAAGGGCTGTTGGTGGCTAAACATCTTGCTTCCCAGTAATGACTTGGCTGAAGGCAATTAGGGCAGCCAGGTGCAGTGGAGCTGGGTACTCATAAAGTTTTTATATTTTACTATTTCCGTTTGATTTGGGGAGGTGCTTTCCAATCTACCCAAATTAAAGAGGAAGTTATGCTATGTTTTTAGCTGTGGTGTGTTCTGGCTGAAACTGATAAACCCATTTTATACTTTGCCTCTTACAAGCTGGTATCAGAGGCATTCAACTGTACCACACACGTCTCTTATACAGTTTGTCACAGTCTCTCTGTCTGTCTCTCTTTCACAAGCACACACACACACACATACACGCACACACACATTCACAGGCTCTCTCACACTCACATGCCATGCTCTCTCTCTCACACACACAATCTCACATGCACATATATGTATATACCCTTCCCTCCCGGGGTAGCAGAGCCACACTTTCATTCGGACCTTTTGGGCAGCTCCCTGAATAGTAGAACTGCTTCTTGAAAAAAGAAACTTTACCCACTTTGTTAACATATTTTTGTCGTAATTAGTTTAGATCAGCAGAGGAGACTTCAAATTAAGGCTTTATGTCATAATAGGAGCGATGATTTTCCCATTACAAGAAAATCAATTTCCTTCTACAAACTACAAACGCTACACAAAGGAATTAGTAAGTGTGAAGACTTAGAGCATCTGAAGTAAGAGAAGAGGTTAGCTCTGCTGATGAAAAGTATTCTGAAAGTAGAGGTTTACAGAGGTAACTGCTTCTCCGTGGGAGTGTAAGAGGGATGCCCCTTGTGATTTTACCACTACCCAGTATGCCCAGATCCCCCTTTTTAAACCTATTATTTGTTTTTCTCTTTGCTTTATAATTCATACTGATCAGTTTGGTTTATTTAATTTAGTTTTTTTTTAAAAAAATAGTTGAAAATTATGAAGTTTAGTTTTGTGATAGAAAATGTCAGATTTAACTAGGTTAGTGTTTTTTTTAAATAATTTATTTAATTTTATTTTATGTGCATTAGTATGAATGTGTTTGATCCCTTGGAAATGGACAGTTGTGAGCTGCCATGTGGGTGCTGGGAATTGAACCCGGGGCTTTTGGAAGAGCAGGTAGTATTCTTAACCACTGAGCCATCTCTCTAGCTAAAGTGTTTTGATTTTTTTAACTTGGTATATAGACATGCTACACATCAATAACCAAAGAGACAAAAGTAACTCAATAACTGCTGCTGTCTGTATAAGCTGGTTAAAGTATGGTGATTGGAAATAAGGCAGAGGTGACCTGTACTGACCTGACTGCTTTACAGTATAAAGCTGTATCCCAGCTCCCTTCAAAAGGAGACTATACACAATCACATCGTAATGAAAATAGCCTCAAAGTGGTCCTTCATTTTCTTTCTCAGCTATTTGGGTATTTCCATTTTGTTTGCTTTTAATTTTTGAGGGAAACCTATACTTAACCTGGGTGGAATTAAAAACCACAGTGGCATAGTATAACCTTAGAAATGCATATTAATAATAAATCCCTCCATTCTTCTGAAAGAAAAGTCCTGAGAAATGAAGCCCCATAAGCAGCCAGCCATGCCTCTCTTTCAAGTGGAGAATAAGTGCCGTGGACTTACACGGACTTGTACAATCAACCTTACTGCCCAGGAATAAGGAAGGAGGAGGCTATTTGTTGGCATGAACTGTAGAATAGGAAATTCTTGCCTTGTCATCTTTGTGGGTTTTTTTTTTCCTTTGTCTTCTTTCATCAATGACTATTCTGACTTTTAAAATGTCAAGTTTTAAAGTAGAAAACACAATTGCTACCAGTATTCTTTGAGGAAATGTAGTGGTGGTGTTGAGTTAGAAAGAGGCTTGACAATGGGCTTGCATTTCTTTCAGGCTTTTACTAGACAAGTCTCTATTCCTACCCTAAAAGGCTCTCCTTGCCAGCTTCTGAACTACATCAGTAGCTCTATGTAGAGACTGAGTGAATGCTCTCCACTGATAGCGTTCAGAAGCCTGCCATGGTGGTGGTGGTGGCTAGTGTCTGAGAATACACCCTCTAGCACAGCTTACAGGCACCAGCACGAACAGTGCTTACAACTGCTGTGCAAAGGCAACAACGCTTTTGGCAAGAGTTGCACATGGAACATGGCTCAACAATTGCACCACTTTTTAAGGTCCCTCATCCTTTCTTGGATATTAAGATATGTTGCTGTGAGGTGCTTGCTTCCCTCCTGACCCCCATCTCCTATGAGAAAATTCACCCACACATTAAAATACTCCTGGAAGCTCCTGTTCTGCCATGGAGGTATACTGCAGGCAACTGGAGGAAAAAGCTTCACTGTCAACCATCTTTCCAGTTTTCAAAATCTCACATTAACAGGAAGGCCATATGGATGAGACACTTGCAGATGGTATCTGACATGACACCCTTGGCAGAGGACAGGAGGATGATGTCAACACTCTAAGAGGATTCCTGGCCTTATGAGAAGAAACAAGAGAGAGCCACTTCGTTTCTCTGCATTCCCAGTAAGGACAGCTTTCACTGCCACCCAAAAGCCAGGAAGACAGCTCATCAGGAAGAAGTCTATCGGAACCTTCATCTCAGAGTTCCTGAGAATAAATGGAAGGCCGATCCTCAATGCTTGTTTGTAGCAGCCTTAGCCAACTGTGGTGGAACAGGTTGGGAAAAGCAGGTACCACTTTAACAAACAACAAATGTGGAAGTGGCTTAGGGCTGGCTAATGGGAAGAGGTTACTAATGTGTGCTAGGAAAGGCTGGCAGTGCTGAGAAGTGAGGCTGAAGAGTGACTCTGGGAAGATGTACTGTGAAGGCCTACATCTTCTTAGAGAATACATGAACAATGCAGTTAGGAACTGTAGCAGATTTATAGACAACAAAAGCCATCAAACAAGATCTCAGTCAGCAGTGTGAAGAGGTGAGCACTGTCAGAATAGCAAACTGGCTGAACTGTGCTCACACTCTTGTTTTACAGAATTAGATCTGACAAACAATCAAAGAGCTGCTTATGTGAGATTTCTAGCTAAAGCACTGACTGCTGCTTCCTGAACCTTGCACTTACATTTAAGAGAGGAGCTGAATGAGAGATGAAAGACAAGAAACACACTGGTGAGAATAACTGTTCAAACCTAAAGTCGACATCAGACTCCAGCACCACAGAACCAAACCACAGGCTCCCTACATCCTTCAGTGGCTCATGTCAACCAAGAGTCAGACTCAGAGGCCGTGAGCCCAACGCCTCAGCCCAGTTTCTACTACGGTTACAGGAAACTTTCTCAACAACAGTTCTCTCCACTTGGAAATCCATTGAACAATTAAGCCTATCCCATCATGCTATGGAAAAGATTATATACAACATGTCTCTTCAGCACCTATAGCAGCCAGCAAATTCTATAACTTCAACAACTACTGACTGGCAGCGTCATCTTTACTGTGAACAACCAGATTTTCTGCTCATAAAAATGTTGATGTCCAGTCAGAATGCAGTTCAAATACTAAGTTTCCCTCAGTTCTCTTTAATTTGTCCATTCTTTCTAATGACCATAACCATCAAATCAAGGCAAAGGAATGTACAGCTAAATTTTAATATAAGTTCTTAGTATTTTACATCTTTATAGGCTGTGACATCAACACTCACGCTGAGTATGAGGCATCTCTGAGCTTCACTACTGTCTCTGGAACAGGCGTTGTGATCCTGTGTCACAGGAGCAAACTGAGATGTGTCTGTGTACCCAAGGCCACATGTCTAATGACTGACAAGACCTAAAATGAAGTCAGTCACCTGATTTTCAACCATCATCCTCATCCCTAATTGTCTTTTCTAATTTTCTTCTATTCCCTAGATTTTTAAATTTTTTAAATAAAAATTTATTTTAAAATTTTCAGTTTTTGAAAGTGTGTGTATGTACATTTGTAAGAAATCTATTTAGTTTAAAATTTATTTATTATTTTCAAGTTTTAAAATTCAGACCTCTGTCACAACAGTCACTCTGTATATAGCCCAACTGGAAAAATGTCTCTGTTATATTGTAAGTTACAACAGTAAGTTTTATCTCGCCATGGCATATACACATACACATACACACACACACACACACACACACACACTAAATAAATAAATAAATGTAACAAATATTTTAAGTGAATTTGATGGAAGTAATACCTGAGTAAAAAAACCTCAACTCTTTTAAGATGTTCATTGTTATGATAGCATATATGAAACAAACGAACGAACAAACAAAATAAACACACCTCAGGAATAATTCAATATCTGTAGGAAAAGATCTATAGCTTTTAAGAGTTGTAAAAAAATGACTGTTAGAGGGAAAACACTAAACAGTCATGAAAATTAGACTGCTATGGTAAGACATAATGAAAAATTGAAATTCAATATAATAAAGCACTTTTATAAACTATAACTTTCAGAAGTTTGTAAAAAATAATGTATTTTTCTAATAGAATTAGAAAATAGTAGTAACTATAATTAACTTTTACAACAAGTTTGTTCCACTAATGGACTTAAGATGTTAAACACTTAGAAAGTCCGCCTTGCAATAACGTTTTATAAAGCCTGCATGTTGCTGTGAAATACTCTTGCTGCAATATTCCATGAGTACATAACATCATTCAATACCAGTTGAAGAGGTTAAGATTTAATATTTTTTAAAAAATATTGAGGGCATGTCAGAACACAGTCCAAGAGTGGGGTTGTGAGAATTCTGAATGCCAGTGAAAAAACTCCAAGAAAAAAAGAATCTTGTGACCTCAGTTTCTTCAAAACACAGAAGTGTTCTTGGAATGTGTTTTCATGTTCCTCCTAGGTGTAGCAGATAGGAGCAAGTTTGCTTCAACTGTTGTTATCCATATGCGTGTATGGAAGAACATGTTTTGCCACACTTGGCTTGTTCTTGTAACTGAACACCTTACTTGTGTGATTGTCCTTAACCCTCAGGGTATAAATTGCCCAATGCTCTGAATAAAGTTGGCTACTTCTTGAGACTTTAGTCTGTCTATATATATATATATATATATCAGTGTTTTGGCTGCATATATGGTTATGCATCATGTGCAAGCCTGATGTCCACAGAGGCAGGAAGACTCACTGAGGCACAGAACTGGAGGTACAAATGGTTGTGAGCTGCCATGATGGTGCTAAGGAACTGAATCCTGGTTCTCTGGAAGAGCTGTCAGTGCTCTTAACTGCTGATCAATCTCTCCAGCCCTCTCAACTTACTGTTTAAAACCTGCCAGCAACGATCTAAAATCTAATGCCCCATTTTAAAGAAAAGGCAAAGAATCATACCAACCAGTGTCAAAACAGAAAAATAAAAGAAAGTCATTTTCAGAAGATGGCACCTACTCCAGCTTTGAAGTAGCTAGAGTGCACAGCACACTGAGCTCTGCTGTGGTGCCGTCTGCTCCAGGAGGCAGAAGGGGGGGGGGGGCTGCTCAAACCACATAGAGACTTTTTACTCACAGACCAACAATGATCCATCACTTGCATAACTTCGTATGATTTTAATCTCATTAAAATATGCCTCCTGAGAAACTTCTACTGTTCGAGACACAATGTGCACAGAGAACATTAAAAAAAAAAAAAAAAAAAGCACATGGTTTCAAAGGTGGCTTTAACTGTTGCTTCAAGACTTCACTGTAACTCATGCCTGCTGTGTACCATCACTAGTTGGAACCAGTAACTGTAGTCCTGAAAACAAAAACATGAGTGAGTGAACAGCTTCAGACATTGTCTGGCAACCCGATTCTTCCTCAGTCACACCAGACATCTTCTTGTCAATGTTCTAGCCTTTCCTCTTGGTCTATGACCATTTCATGTTGCAAAAGCTTGACAAGGTTTGCCAAGCAGAGTTCAGTGTACTTCTTTGCTGGCATTAAATTAGCCAGACATGGCCCCTTCAGAGGAAGTGAAGTAAATGCTATGGGCTGTTTGACATCTTCCACAACAGATGCCTGCCTACTTTTCAAATGCTGTATCGCCTCCCTGTGGCAACGACTGTCAGCAAGTCAAAGATATGGTCGTCTTTTGGAAAGGACCACTGAAAACAGGAAAGGGGTGGGCTACAGAAGCCAGAGGGTGTAACAGAATAAATTCAGTACTCAGTAAAACAAATCTTTCACTTATATCTTTCATATATTTATTCACAAACCTTAGAAAATTATACAAGCATATCATCAATGTTAAGTCCAGAAGGGGGTCCTGGCCCTAAGGGAACTTAAGTTCTGTATGGCAAGAGACTGAAAACACATAAATAAGATCACGGCCCGTGACAAATGTCTCCATGTCTTAGACTAGGAAGAAAGAAATGTTTCCTTAGACTAGGAAGAAAGAAATAAGTGTTCCAAATGTGGTAAGCCAGTATATAAGAACTCAGCTCTACCATCCTTTGAAATGGAGGTAAGCTCTATCTGCTTCCTCCATGTCAACAGACATTTCTAAAATCATACACATACCACCGGACCAGTGTCTATGCATCTGCTTTTCCTTCAACACAGATGCATAATGTTCCTCTGGAAAAGAAGCCACACTTGCCAGCTTCTGGGTGCCTCTGCTGCAAGCACCAGGACAAGATCCAAAGAGCTGGCCTCATTTAACCGTTACCACCTCCTCACAGGTGTCTTCAAGGCTCAGCATATGGACCTGGGGAGGGGTATGAGTATTAAGAGCATAGCCTGGGAGAAGAAGAATGAGAGACTCAATGGCAGAGGATGCAGAACTTGCAGGCAGGCTGTAAGGAGAGAAGGGAGAAGGCAAGTCCTACTTGGTTTCTTGAGCCGTTATGGGCAATGAGTGTGACCCATGGAACTGGGCAAAGCGGCAGAGTAAGGAAAGAAGAGGCTTGTGTGAAAGTGGACACTGGCTGACACACAGCTGACCCTAACATGAGCAGACCTTCAGCTGCAGCCCCTTCAGTTGCCAGACACTTACTAAACTACAATACTCAGAAATGCCCTTTGCTTTGCTCTCTTGTCATGAAAAGAATGAAAATTAAAGCCTTGCTACCCACAAATCAAGGGAGAGGTATATCTTGTATATGCATGAACGAAATTACTTACTCTATACCTTTCTCATATATTTATGGATAGAAAAATCAAGAATAAACAAATCAATAAAAAACATTACAGCTCAAATCTGTTCTGGACAATTCATTTCCTTGCTAAAAGTGGCCATTAAGAGAATGTTTTAAAACATTTTAATTTTCAATTAATTCCTTAAAAGTGAATCTCAAATCACACCTAGACCAGAGTTCCAGCTCCTTGTTACAGCAACACAGCGTCGAGGCTGACCAGGAATAAATGGCTAGCTTATACTGCCCTCTGCTGGTGCAAGAAGCACATTTCAAGTTCTTAGCTTACGAAATTGCTTTAAAAGAACCCAGTATTTTTAAGCATTAAATTCTAGACTAATTACTAAAAACAGGTTGTGGAAAATATTACCGAGCAGCTCCAATACCATCTGTACCCCATCAGGCACACATTCCTAATGAAAAGGGCACGTGTGTGGGAAGCAGTGATGCCAAATCACATCTGCTAACCCAATACCCGGGCTTTACACTAACTCTGTCAAATATGCATTAAATTCACAACATCACCTTTAAATTGCCCCTCTTACCCATCCAACTCCTGCCATGCCAACCACTTTTTTCAGAAAACAAACAAATGTAACAAAAATTTCAACCTTGGCTTCTACTATTGCATTCTGGCCTCTGCCTAAATCAGCTTAGCAATAAATACTGCATGCTGACACAGTTCACACAATTTAATTTCTAAGCATAGACTTTTAATTTAGGAGCTGCTAATTTGCCAGAATGTTGCTGGAAAAGTTGCCATTTGTTTAAACACATACAGCATCAGCCTCCATTAAAATGATTACAGCATCATTCAACAGTCGAAAGCATTTATTAGGTGTCTTTAATTCCACAGAGCATTTTACTAAGCCCTGTATAAATGAGTTATACTGAATCCCTGCCTGGAGCTGGTTTCCTAAAATAGATGAAGTAACACACGTTGACACAATGGAACAAACAACAGAGGTATATTAACTTAATACAGTCTGTCCTGAGGTAAAATAAATGGCAACATTCTAAAACTGGATGTTTAAGAAGGACATGGCAAAAAGAAACCAGGCTGTCTACTGCCTTTGGGGGGATATGGGCTTTAGGGAGCTCAATAAGGATGGGGCTGCAGCTGGGAAGCTAGGAAATAGGTTGACAGCCACAAGCCTTGCCTGGGCCTAGAAGGTCGTGAGCATGGAGGAGTAGGACCAGGCCATAAACAGATTAGGTCTGAGGCCCATGAGTCCCACTGCCCACTGATCAAAGTCCTTTAGCCACTGTCAGGACACTGCTTCTGCTCAGGCATGTGTGGCCCAGGGTCTAGACTGTTGGGTTGAGAAGACAGGTGCTTCAGGTAGAGGTGGGTAACCAGTCCTGGTCCTAACCATGCTGGAGGCTCACACCCGCCTGTCTGTAGATGGAGGCCTCACATTTCTCCCACACCTTTTGGAACTTTTACTTACTTCACTCTCAGCAAACACTAAAAACCATTCCATTGTATCGTTCCATTATCGAATCCCTAGTTTTGTCTAGGAGAAAAAGAGCTGTCCGCTATGCTGAGGGTCACACAATTAGCAAGTGACAAGGTAAAGAAGCAAACACAGTCACTTAGTTTCCAAGCCTAAAATCTTAGTATCTGTGCTATGTCACATGACAAGTGTAAGCTATGCTCCCCAAGGGGAAGGCAGATGTTATAAGGCTGGGGTAAGCCAAGTTCTGAGAATATAACCAACCTCTCAGGTGCAGAGGCTTTGATCAACACTGGTTTATTTTTGTTCACACTGCTTTCCACTGAGAGTTGGTGAAGGTGAAGGGTTTTCATCCTCATTTAGGGAGGCAGGCAGACAAATCAGCTGCTAGCATTGTCAATTACCACTCCAAAGAAGAAACAGGGGCCCCATGTTACTACCTACTTGGAATTTACCAGCCAGAACCAACTATATGGACCAAACTTTCTACCAAGTGTCAGCCTGTCCATCTAGCTGAGAAGTCCAAACACATAGGTGCATAGTAATTGTATATTCTGACCCTAAGCAAAGTCTGGGAAGTCTGCCTCTACTGTGTGTCCAGAGGGCAGAGAAATGGAAATGGGAAAACCAGCACAAAACCCTACTAGGAAAAGCACTCAGCAACACAACAATGTTGTATTTGCATGGACACTGGCCCACTCTCAAGAATGCCCATGATCTGTTCTACTTGCAGTAATGGGCTTACATGAAGCCTGCCATCCAGTCCAGCAGAGCTGCCTCCCCAGCAGCCACCCTAACAGCTGCCCCACCCATAGGACTCAAAACCATCTCACATGCTTCACACACATCACAGGTGCCCCCGTCCCTTCCCATGCGCACTGTACTTCCATCTTCATACCCACTAAGCCTATGAAATGGCTCTAGTCACCACCAAATAAAGTGCCAGCCTGCCAGTCCTCCCTGGAAAGCTGCCATCTGATGGCTTGTGTACACATTGCCAGGCCTGCCAGGCCTCCCTGGATTCCTGCCATCCAATGGCTTCTGTGTGCTCAGTGCCATGTAGCTTCAATCCTTTCTGTCTTTGTTTCCTCTAACTCTATTTCCAAATTCTCAGGATTTTCAGGGTCCTTTTCTCTTTTTGAGCAACTTCATCTGAATTTAACATTATTATTTATAATAAATATGGTTGTCAGAATATTGCTCTGGCTTCCTCTCTAAACCCATCAGAACCACATTAATCAGGCATGGCAGGAATGTATCTCTCAGCACTTCCAGCTGTAGGTGTCCCATTTTGGTCCTGGTGACTATCTACCTTGTTGCCTGAACCAGGTATTACTTTGGTTTGTTGTTAACTTTCAAGATCAACAAGACCTGTCCATTCTGCTCATTGGTACATCTTAAATCGAATCAGTATGCATGGTGGTCAAAGACAATATACCTGGGCTCACATCCTGGCCCTGTAATTTACAACTACCTGACTAGATGCCTTATTCTTGCTCTTATCTATTCAGGAAAAATAATGATGGTACTCAGCCCAAAGACAATTCTGAGGGTTAAACAAGTCAGTTGAAGCAGAGTCCTCAGGGTAGTGCCTGACAGTAAGCACAGTGTACATGTATGTGATGGTCTTGTGGCTTATATTCTCTAACCCTGCATCAGCTCTCACCTGGACCATTCAAAACCCTTTTCAATTGGTTGACTCTACTTTCCTTCTCTCCAAATCAAGTTGCAGTGTGGCTAGGGTGAGCTCCCTAAAATGTAAGCCAGGTCCCGTCCCTTCCCTTCTTCTCCTTCTTGTACTTTATGCTCCTCTCCTCCCCATTCTGACCTTAAACACTGCAGCTGCAGAGAGGCCTTGTGGGCCCACGCACTGAGAGAGGCCTTGAGGCCCTCACACTGAGCTGGTCTTGTTGCAGCCACGGATCATCCTGTACCTGTGCTGCAGCATTTTCCTCTTCTCCAGCCTCACTCTGGCTTTCTCCATTGGTCTGAATATAAATGACCCCTCTCTTAGTGAGCTTCTGCTGACTGTCCAGCAACACCAAAGCCAACCTTTTACAATATTTAGCATGGAACCCTCTTCTTCCTTTGTCTCTAATCACAAGAAAAGCAACCCTCCGGCTATGCAAATGTCTGCTGCCGTCCACTGTTCCCACTGGAGCTGCAATCTTCAGGCTTGAGGAGATCTGAGTAAGTCTTTAAGGAGCAGGCCATGAGGGTAGAGCTTTAAGAATGGGATTAGTACTCCATTGAGCTTCAAGAGAGAGTCGAGTCTTTCCTACCCTCTGTTCTGGACACAGGACGGAAGCCATTAGCCAGTGAGGAAGTGGGCTTTTACTAGGAACTGAATCTGCTGGTCCTCCAGCTAAGACATCCCTGAATGCAGATGGTGAGAATGTGGGCTTCCCAGGCCACCCCAGCTTGTGCTGTTTTGTTGTGCTTCCTAAACTGAGTGTTCCTGCGTGAAAGGATCAGCTCTGCCCTCCTCATCTTTGTCTTCAGCACCTTGTAAAGCACCTGCTAGCAGACGCTCACAAACACACAACTGTCCTCACAGAGTACCCATTCTGCTCTACAATGGATCAGTGTCTGTTCTTTCTTCCAGAACACCTTTTTACAAAGCATAGCTAGCTAGATTCAATCTCCTTCAAACTCAAGCTCCTGCTGGTGATGAGTTTGTGATTAAGCATGTAATGGTGACAGATAACTGCAGTAATAACGGCAATAGTGACAGCTAACATTTCTCACACACTGGTTTGCAGACACATGCTAAACACACCACACACAGCACTTCACCTAATCCTCAACAACAACAACAAACAAAATCAAGGAAGCTACTAATCCTCTGTGCAACAGGAAGTCCCACAGGATATGTGCACTAGTCATGCCTTCCTGCTCCTCTGGAACTATTAACATAACCCAGCATTCTTTCTCACAATGGGACCTGGTAAGCAGTCATGAGCCATTCCACCTTTTCCTTATAAGCAACAGTGTGGAGTTAGGACAAAGACTGAGGCCTGCTAGCAACACTTTCTCTTTGTTTCCTGTTACTTCTGACACACTAGCCAAAATGACTCCAGATCCTGTGGGAGGCATTTGTATCATGGGATGGAAACTTTCCCCTTACTTTTTAAAGACTACAATGTACTTAGTATAAATGTCTAATATCTTTTCTTTTATCCTATACCCAGTCAGCATTCCAAACCAAATTTCAATACTAAAGGGTTTGGGTTCTTCTTTAAAAGAAGAACCTGTATTCAACTTAACCAAAACCAATCTTATAAATTTATCCTCATCAGTTCAAGACTTTGAGCAAACTAAAATGCACTGTTAGTAGCAAATGATTCCAACTTATAAAGGTTAAAGCTTATTTTTGAAGGCTTACTAGAGCAGGGGAAGGAAGTAGACAAGATGGACAGTTTTTAAGCATAATTTAAAAGCTACACAAAATAGAATCAACAAACCAGAAAGGGGTCCTCACTCCTACAAAGTAATATGATTGCTTATTTGTTTGTTTTAGTTAACAGATGTACTTGCCCTTGCTGCCAAAAATAGCCAGGGAGTTTTTGTGCTTGCTAAGAAGACTAGCACACCAAACACTGTGTTCTTTTTAATGGCTCTGATGACATACATCCAAGTACTTAAAGTCAGGCTTTTTAAAGATGCTTGTTTTAGTCTGTTAATTGGTCTGAAGTCCAATGTTGGAAGAAGAGAAATGGACAGTATGTTCCACACTCCCAACTTATTAAAAGAGACAAGTCACCCTGAAGACTGGATGAGTGAAGAAACCCAGCAGCCTCCATAAATGAGAGTAACATTTCCATTCAAAAGTCATATTCAAAATAAATTAAAACCAGGATTTCTAAAACAACACATAAGAGTTTTTTATAAACTACAATCCTTATGTCAACTCTCAGTTATATATATATAATTTCTTTTTGCAGTGACGGGGCTGGAATCAAGAGCCTTGTGCATGCCAAGCAGGCACTCTCCCTCTGAGCTATAGTCCTGCCCCAAGGATTAGCATCTCTTGAGCTTGCCTAAAATGATAAAATAAGCAAATGAAATGATGCTATATTTCTGAAAGTTTGATTGCTGAGGGAGCACATATGTTCTTCCCAAGAAGATATAATTCTTATAGAAGGACAAGAGCTCCTTTATGGATAGGAATAGGGACTTCATATGCAGAGAAGGCAAGTGTCAGACAACAGCGGAATGACCACTGGCACACTGTAGAGCACTGGAAGCAGAGGGACAAGTCTCCTGGGAAAGGACGTAGTCCAGCTGGACTTACTCTAAAAGCATCTTCATTCTCTGACCAGGTAAGACACAAACAGAGATACAGGCTTACAGCACCCTGACTGGCACTGCTTAACCTCTCCTGCCAATACCTGTGGATCAAAGGGCTTCCCAAAGAAGGGCATCAGGACATCAGCTGGACAGAGTTCTTGGCATGTGGTCAGAATGCATCAAGTATGTGTGTGAGGGCTGTTATGAAGCTGTGAGCACTTGATTTTGTCTTGAGTTAAAAACTAGATGGCAAAAACAAAAATTTTAACAGCACAAATCCACTTTTTGGACATGGGGATCTCTCTAATCTAATAGCTGGTAGCAGGTCTGTGTGGATCACTCCCCTGAACATAAAACACCACCAAAGTTATTTGCACAGAAGTTTGCACTTTTAGTACTGCATTGAGGCATGATGTTTGGTGATGTAAAGCAGTTAGTTTCTTTTACTCTACAGACAGACACAATGGTGCTGGGAACCCAGGAACACACTGCAGGAGCTCATGGTACTGCATGAAGTTTGTACCCACAACAGTGATTTTTAAATATGGTGAATCTATTATTTCTGCACCTGTAGCCTTCCAACCTTTAATGATTGCTGAGTCACATGTTAAGCACACTTTCACTAGAAGCACATGGCCATGCTATGTGATACAGAATATATTATATATCCACATATTATATGCTATATAGTATGTAAGAATATGTATCATGGCCAAAAGCTGGGAAGCTATTGTTACTTAATAGCTGCTAGAATAGGGAGAGTCAGTTTTCTTAAATGATATGGCTACACACAGAGCAGGTCCCACTCCCAAGACCAGCTGGGCAACCCAAACTCAGTTCAATAAAGAAAGCAAGGGAGGGAGGGAAAGAGCAAATTGTGTAGGAAGGGATAAAGGGTTAAGAGGGTAGTGATGGGAAGACCTGGGGGAGGGGGATAGATATGTTCAAAATACACTGTATGACGTTCTAAAATAATTAATAAAAATATTATTAAAAAGATATAAAGGAAGGTCTGAAAGGAATTACAAAAGGACCTCACATTCAAGTGTGTGTCTGCTGTATATAAACAACAACCAAGCCAAAAAACCATCATGAGCATTTGAGTAAATGTTTCATCTATCTATCTATCTATCTATCCATCCATATATCTATCTATCCATCCATCCATCCATCTATTTTTCCTTAGCTGAAAGGAGATCTGTATGACCAGAGACTCTTTGAGATGTAGAACTTTGGTTTTTAGCAAAGTAAACCTAGAAGAACAAAACCACAATTTCCTATTGAAGAGCTGCTACTCTGCCTGTAGGACTCAGGGTACCTACAACCCCTGTACCCAGCATGTGCCATCGCTCTGTTTGCCTAGCCCGCTGGAATGTGTAGCCTGGGGTCAAATACAGAAGCACGATAAGGGAAAAAAGACGGACAAGGGACATACTATAGATCTTACAGCACGATTAGGCAGAACCACCCAAGCCAAACTACACTATAACTTAACAGAAGACAACAAATAAAATAGCAGCCTCTATCTCACAGAAGTTCTGTTGGAATGAAATGACATGAATGAGATACATGTCACGGTGTTCAGCAAATAATGCATTTACCATTCTCACCACAGGCCTGAATCTCAATTAATTCTATTGGCAATCTCTATATCACTTCTGATCACTATGTCCTTGGCAAAATATACCGTAAATAGCTGAGTAAGCACAGAAAAAGTATGTGTTGTATACTAAGATATGATATATGACATTGTTGGTGAAAAAAAGCTCTCACATATTTAGTACAAGAGTCTAGAAGTCTGAATATACTAATTCATGCACATGATAACTTCTGAGCATTACGAACATTATTAGTGGATAATAGACTTTTCCCTCTTTGCTTACCTATTTTTATAATTTTGTAAAATAAACATTCTATATTTATATGAAAAATATAAAAAGCCATGACTGCCATATAAACTATAAAACAAAAGCATGGACACAGCTGCTGGGCTCTGAAACTAGAGTTCAGAAAACACTCACAAAGCACAGGGCATGTACAATCGTCTAGGGAGCTAGGCATGGCCAGAGGATTCTTGGAAGAGAGAAAGTGAACTTGACCTGGCTAGCTACTTCCCAGCCACACATTTAGTGAGATGCCTGTCTTGAACCTCAGCTTATGAGCAATTGCTTTAAAACTTTTCATGTGCAAGCATGTGTGTGTGCATTTATGCATCAACATACATAAATGTGTATGCACACGTATATGAAAGCCAGAGACTGACAATGGATGTCTTCTATGCTTGCCACTTTATTTTTGAGACAGTCTCATGCTGAACCTGAAGCTTACAAATTCAGCTAGACTGGCTAGCCAGAAAACCATAGGATCTGCCAGTCTCTCCCTGACCCTAGAGAAGGGGTAACGGATACACACTGCATAACCCAGACTTTACATGGCTGTCAGGGACCTGAACCCAGGTCCTCAAGCTTGCAGAGCAAGCATTTTAACAACGAAGCCATTTCCCTAGCTCCACTGTAACCCTTCTGACCTAGTGGCAGTATCTGGTAGAGAAGATACCATCCTCTTCTCTATCTCCACTTCTGGCTTCTTCCTTCCCCCACTGACAGTGGTACATTATTCTGTTTCCTTCATTGGTTCAAGAGCTCATTCAGCTTATTGCTTTGATGTCCGTCATGCCCTGAAGACTCCAAATGCCTGTCTCCACCCTTGGCCCTTTTCCTGTACACTAAGACTGTAGTCCAACCACTGGACACTGGAGAGTCTCATTTCAAGTCTAGCAGGCATCTCCAATTTGCATGGCTAAAATAGGGGTTCTGATTTTTACTATCTTCCAGAAGTGGCTATGGCTACTTGTACCCATCACATGAGATGTAACCAAATGGAGGGACACCAAACATATCTTATCTCATGCCTATACATACACCTAAGCTTTGACCATACCTCTAAAATACACCTAGAACTCTACTACTTCTCACCACCAAGGAGGCTAAGCTCATGGTATTGGCACTGGATTACTGTGATACCTTCCAAGTTCATCTCACTGCTTCCAGCACTGTCCCCTTCAATGTATTCTGAAGATAGCAGCCAGAGTGACAAAAACAGAGTCCATCTACTCTGTTTCAATCCCCAATGACTCCTCATCTTCCAAGAAGGAAGTGCTCAAACCCATGCACCGGTCATCATATCCATCTACCTTATTCTCCCTGTTCTCATACTCATTCACTCCAGGCTTACTGCCTCTGGCATTCCAAGAGGCCATAAACCCAAGGCCCCTATATCCCTCATCCCATTCTCTCTTCTTGGAATCCTGTTCTCCCAGATAACTAACCTCTCACCTCCTTCAAGCTCATACTTAACTGCTTTTCCCCTTAGGTGACAGGTCTGGTCATGCTCCTTAGGATTATTCTGCTACAGGAACATAGCAGTAAAACAAGTTCTAATGTCATACTGTCATACCCATAGATCAGTGCCTTCCTCTGCCACATCTTGCAGTAGATTGGAATTAACACAGAGACCCACACCTGGACAGAGTAACAGACTTTTGGAACGCAGTCCCAAATGGGACATCCTCATCAACCCCCTCCTCAAGGCTCACTTCTCTCTTCCTTGTCTTTCCTCCTGAGCAGTTTCATTCACTTCATTAATTTCTGGGTTTTCTGCCCAGAGCTAATGTATAAATTGTACAAAGCAGGTAATTTTTATTTTTTATTTTTTGTCTCTTCCTAGTACAAAGCCTGGCAGATAATAAATACTGAAAAATTCTTATTAGATAAATTGTATTTATTGACATAAGTTCAGTTCTTTCAGAGCTATAGAAAAATCTTGCATTCTATAAAATAACAGGAGTTAACTATAGAAAAAGCTGACACTTGAATATATGGATATTTGCTACTATGCTACTATGGTTACTATATTGCAGATATGTTCTAGTCCTACCAGATGTGAACTAAATTAGTCATGCATGAACCATGATTCCTACTGTACTAGGATTCTGGGAAAGATTAGATTCCCAGGACTACTCAAAGGCTAACCATATAAACAATTATCTTAATCACAAGTCAGGTTTTTGTCTACCCATGGAGAGGATAAAGGAACAAGAGATGGAGATACACACCCACTAAGAATGCAAAGGGTTCCTGAATTTCCTCTATTCTGCATCAGAAATAGCTTCACTCCAAGGCTGCTACAGGCAAGGACCTGTTCTTGAATTCTGCTGCACTGGTAGTAGGGATACAAGCATGAACCAACCAAAATAATGTGTAATCACTTAGCAATGTCCACCTCAAGACCAAGAGAATAAAAAAAAATACACAAAACAGTATCTTATGCTATGTCAATCTGAAAGTTATGCTTTGAAACATAAACAAATGGAGCAGAGTTAGAAGACAAACTGTCTTCTAAATGCAAAAGTCTCAGTAGAAAACTCAGGCTCATTAAGAATATCCAAACCACATAAAGTCTCAACAAAGAAAGAATTACAAATTTCCCTTATGAACATAGATCAAACATACTCAGAAAAATTATTGCAAGCTTAATCCAAGAGCACATCAAAAAGATCATCCACCATGATAAAGTAGGCTTCATTCCAGAGATGCAGGAATGGTTCAATATTCAAAAAATCAGTAAATGTCATCCACCAAATAAACAAACTGAAAGAAAAAAATACATCACCATCTCATTAGATGCAAAAAAAGACCTTTGACAAAATCCAACACCCTTCATGATAAAAGTCCTGGTGAGATTATGGATACAAGGGACATACTTAAACATAATGAAGGCAATTTACAGCAAGCCCATAGCCACATCAGATTAAATGGTGAGAAACTTAAAGTGATTCCATTAAACTCAGGAACAAGACTATCTCCATATCTATTCAATATAGTACTTGAAGTTCTAGCTAGAGCAGCAATAAGACAACTGAATGATGGTGGCACAGCCTGTAATCCCAGCCTGTAATCAGGGAGGCAGAGGCAGGCAGATCTCTGAGAATTCAAGGCCAGCCTGGTCTACAAAGTCGTCCAGGACAGCAAGGCTGCACAGAGAAACCTTGTCTCAGAAAAGCAAAAACCAACCAACCAACCAAACAAACAAATACAACAACAAAAAACAACTGAAGGAGATCAAGAGGATACAAATTAGAAAGGAAGAAGTCAAAATATCATTATTTGCAGAAGATATGATAGCATATAGAAGTGACCTGAAAAATTCCAGCTGGGATCTCCTACAGCTGGTGAACACTTTCAGAAAAGTGGTTGGATACAAAATTAACTTCAAAAATGAGTAACCTTCCTATATATAAACAACAAACAGACTGAGAAAAAACTTAGAGGAATTACACCTTTCACAATAGCCTCAAATAATATAAAATATAAATATTCTGGGGTAACTCTAACCAAGTCAAGTAAAAGACTTGTATGATAAAAACTTCAAGTCTTTGAAGAAAGAAATTAAAGAAGCTATCAAAAGATGTAAAGATCTCCTGTACTCATGGATCAGTAGGATTAACAGTAAAAAGGCCATCCTACTAAAAGCAATCTACAGATTCAATGCTATCCCCAACAATTCTTTACATATATCAAAAGAAAAATTTTAAATTTCATATGGAAAAAAAAACAGGATAGTTAAAACAATCTCACACATTAAAAGATCTTCCAGAGGTATGACCATCCCTTATTTCAAATTGTACTGCAGAGCTATAGTAATAAAAATTGCATGATATTGGCTTAAAAAGCATGTTGATCAATGGAATTGAACTGAAGACCCATACATAAACCTACATACCTATGGATACCTTATTTTTGGTGGAGAAGCCAGAAATAAACACTGGAATGAAGAAATCATCTTCAATATATGGTGCTGGTCAAACTGGGCATCTGCACGTAAAATAATGCACATAGATTCACACTTACCAGCCTGCATAAAACTCAAGTCTGGGTGGATCAAAGACCTCAACATAAGACCAGACACATTGAATCTGATATAACAGAAAGTGGGGAATAGTCTTGAACTCATTGGCACAGGAAAAGCATTTCTGAACAGAATACCAATAAGGTACACAGTAAGATCAACAATAAATGGGACTCATAAAACTGAAAAGCTTCTGTAAGGCAAAGGACACTGTCAATCAGACAAAGCAGAAGCCTACAGAATGGTAAAAGATTTCTGCCAACTCTACATATGACAGAGGGCAAATATCCAAAATATATAAAGAACTCAAATAACTACATATTAAAAAATCCAATTAAAACTTGGGTACAGATCTCTACAGAAACTTTTCAATAGCAGAATCGCAAGCGGCTGAGAAACACTTAAAGAAATGATCAACATCCTTAAGCCATTAGAGAAATGCAAATCAAAATGACTTTGAGATCCCATCTCATACCTGTCAGAACGGCTAAGATCAAAAACACAAGTGAGAGCACATGCTGGTGAGGATGTAGAGCAAGGAAAACACTCCTCCATTGCTGGTGGGAGTGCAAACTTATACAGACACTTTGGAAATCAATATGGCTTTTCTTTTTTTTTTTTTTTTTTTTTTTTTTTTTTCAGAAAATTGGGAATAGGTCTACCTCAAGATCCAGCTATACCACTTCTGGGCATATACCCAAAAAATGTTCCAGCATATATAACAAGGACATTTGCTCAACTATGTTTATAGCAGCTTCACTCATAACAGACAGAAACTGGAAACAACCTTGATATCCCTCATCAGAAGAATTGATAAATAAAATATGGTACTATTGATAAATAAAATACGGTACATATTTTATTTATACAATGGAGTATTACTCAATTGTTAAAAAATGACATCATAAAAGAGGGAACAAGTCAGGAGCCTGACACAGAGGAAAAATGACATCATAAAAGAGGGAACAAGTCAGGAGCCTGACACAGAGGAAAGGCTCTGAAAGGCTCTGTCCTGCAGACTATCAATGCAGATGCTGAAACTTATGGGCAACCTTTGGGCAGAGTGCAGAGAATCTTATTTAAGAAGTGGGAAACAGTAAGATCTGGAGAGGACAAGAACTCCACAAGGAGAGCAACAGAACCAAAAAATCTGCACACAGGGGTCTTTCCTGAGACTGATACTCCAACCAAGGACTATGCATGGAGATAACCTAAGACCCCTGCACAGATATAGCCCATGGCAGTTCAATATCCAAGTGGGTTCCATTGTAATAGGAACAGGGATTGGCTCTGACATGAACTGATTGGCCTGCTCTTTAATTACCTCCCCCGAGGGGGAAGCAACATTACTAGACCACAGAAGAAGACAACACAGCTACTCCTGATGAGACCTAATTGACTAGGATCAGAAGGAAGGAAAAGATGACCTCCCCTATCAGTGGACTTGGGGAGGGGCATGCATGCAGAGGGTGGAAGAAGGGAGGGATTGGGATGAGAGGAGGGAGGGAACCACAGGGGGGATACAAAGTGAATAAAGTGTAATTAATAAAGAATAAAAAAAAGAAAAAAGACAAAAAAATGATATCATAAAATTTGCAGGCAAATGAATGGAACTAGAAAAAAAAAATCCCAAGTGAGGTAATTCAGACCCAGAAAAATAAAAATTATATGTATTCACTTATAACTGGATATTAGCCACTAAGAAAATTAAAAGAAGAGGGTGTGTATGCATTGATCTCCGTGAGAAGGGGAAACAGAATAGAATTTGAGGATGAACTGGAGGGGGTGGGTGGGGACTAGAATGGGAGGGATCAGATAAGAGGGGAGACTGAATTCAGGGAGAGATGGCTGGAATTGTGGGGCACTTGGGGATAGCGTGGAACCCTAGTGCAGTGGAAATTATGAGGGTGATCCTAGTGAAAACTCCTAGAAATGGGGGAAACAGAGTCTGAACTGGCCATCTCTTGTAGCCAGGCAAGGCTCCCAGTCATGGCACTGGGTTGCATTTGATTGAGTTGTTGGCCAAGTGGGTCCTATGGAAATCCCCAAACAAGCTAATGCGATGCTAAGACAGAAAGTTGATCTCCTCAAACTAACAGTGGGGGCCCATTTCTGAGGACAACACACACACACAGCTTATGGAATATGCAGAGGTCATTCTGGGACCTGCATGGAGCCTTCACCCCTATGTTCTAGTCTCTTTGGTACAGGAATGTACTCTGCAGGCTACTGAAACATGGATACCAACCCAGACACAAAACCTTTGACCTACATTCTGTCCTGCCTGTAAGATGAACTGGTGCAATGGTGGTACAGAACTTGTGGGAATAGCCAACTAATGTCTGATTTAATTTGAAGCCTACTCCATGAGAGGGAGCCCATGCCTGACACTGCTTGGAAGTCCAGGAACTGGAGATTAGATAGCCCAGAGACCTAGGGTAGAATCAAACATGATTGGTCTTAAACAAACTCAATGAAATGATTCCTAATAACATTCTGCTATACTCATAAACTGGAGCCTTGTCCAGCTGTCATTAGCGAGGCCTCCTCCAGTAGTAGATGGGAATGGATGCAGAGACCCACATCCAGACATTATACAGAAAGAGAGAGAGAGGGAGGGATAGAAAGGGAAAGAGAGAAAGAGAAAGCCTAAATTGGAGGGCTCCTTTGGGTCTTCCTCTTGGAGCTCAGGAACTCCTCAGCAGAGTGGGCAGAAAGACTGTAGGAGTCAGAGGGGTCAGGACACCAAGAGAACACAGCCCACTTGATCAACAAAGCAGGGCTCACATGGGCTCACGTGAGCTCACAGAGACTGAAGCGGCAAGCACGGGGACTGCACAGGTCTGCACCAGGCCCTCTGCATACATGTTGTGGCTGCTAGTCCAGAATTTCTGTGGGACTCCTAACTGTGGGAACAGGTGTCTCTCTGCTGCTTTTGCCTGCTCTTGGGACTTTTCCTCCTTTTGGGCTGCCTTGTCCAGTTTCAAGGTGAATGCTTTTGTCTGGTCTTATTATATTTTGTTTCCTTGTGTTTGGCTGTTGTCTCTTAGAGGCCTGCTCTTTGTTGGTAGGGGACATGGGGGGAGTGGATCTCGGGGAGAGGAGATGTGTGGGGGTGGCAAAGCTAGAGAAACTGGTCAGGATGTATTGTATGAATAAGAACCTATTTTCAATTTAAAAAAGAAAAAAAACCGGTTGTTTAAATTTTCTTTTCTAATGCTGTAGGCCTTTAGGGGCCAACAATGCCTTCTACTTGCAACGATACAATGCAGCTACGACACAGGGCACTCCAGTAGTGACAGTACGTTCCCAAGGAGGATCAGGTGAGTGGGAAACTGCTCCGAGGATGACACACAGGACGGGCTTGCACCTCCATAGGATCTCAGCAGGTGTCAAGAACTGCTTTCACTTCAGAGACTGTGTTAAAGCTGGCATCAGCCTGTGAACTGGTGAAACTAGAAGATGAATGGACAGCACCAGACCAAAGCTTGCCCCCTTGGACTGTTCACAAGATGGTGCTTTCCTCTGAAAAGCACTGCCTTTTCCCCTTTCACTTGCTTTTCATATTTAACTTCACAATGGTTTGGATAATTATTGCAGACAATTCAGGAACGCTGGACCCAATGCTCCTGCAGCTGCTCATCTTGCAGGCACACATTTGGCTTGTAAAGGTCAATGCATAGGCTACAGCATGCTTCAATCAGGGGACTTCAATGTTAGAGGGCAATGCCCGACTCTGGGGAGACACGTTAATATCGCATTCTCTATCTAGGCTTTCTGCCAAGCAGGAGGAATCCAGAATCAAGCCCAGTACCTTTATTTCATTTTCCATATGGCCATTTCTCCCTCCCTGGTAAAGAATATTTGGCAGATAAAAGCTCTGTCAGTCTAGAATATGACTGAGATTTTAAACAAACCAGTAAGGTAAATAACTTGTGATGTTCATAACAAGCATAGCTCTTGACAGGCTTCATGTAAACACTCCTTTCAGCTCTGAACATTACACACTCCAGTACAAACTACTGAGCTACATATGACAGGAGACAGAATTCCACTGATTTTGGAAACACAGGCTCCTGTTTACACTTTCATCTTCTAAGAAGGTCTTATGGTTTGGTGGACTTCACAGAAAGCTGGTACTGAAGGAATTAGAGAGCTTACATGACTTCCTCAGTCCTTCAAAGATCCTGGTTTTGAGCCAAAGGTCACCCAAGCAGCAGCCTAAGCCAGAGATACCACAGCAAACCAACAGGTTAAGTAAAATGCTGCCAGCCTGAGATATAGAAATAACGGATGTGATGACCTCATAGGACATGATCTTACCAAAATAAAATGCCAGTCTATAGTGGCTCCAAGGAAATACTAAACAGTCACCATTTCCACTACTGGACATTCATCTCTAATTTAGTATGCTGGGAAAGAATGAATACTCTGCTTTGCTTTCCAGATCCCAAGATAGAACTAAGCAATTTCATGGGGGTGTCTTATCAAAAGATTGTAAGGATAAAGGCATTATCTACAGCAGGTCATCAGGCACACCTTACTGCCCAGAGCTAGGAAAGCATGTGCTCTGGATGAGTTGAAGTATGAGCTCCCACGCAGAAAGGTCCAGTGAAGGGACCACTGGGTAGGATGCAGCAACTCTTCAGGAGACAGACTTTTGCTAAAGTCAGAGTGATAATTAACTCAGGAGACAGTTTTGACTTCTCGGCAGTTATACACCATCTTTATTGTGTCCATTCATTTAGTCAACGGACATGCTCAGTCCTTACTCTGTGCCAGACACCAGGCTGAGCATCATTTTCCCAGCTGACACACTCATGCTCAGGCCTGGTTAATGCACTGACTGGATTAGCTCTCTGACCTCTCCCCATGTTGACTTTTTCATGTTGACTTTTGGAGACTAAATTTAGTCTCCAGAACACTAAGCAGGAGCCTCCTTAGGATGCTTCTTCCATCACATCTCAGCAGAGAACTGACCTTTCATGGTTTCTAAGCCCACCTTCCTCTGCAGGAAACCACATTTCCCTACCAGTTTCTCAGTTCCTCTAAGATTTACTTACTCAGCATCTCACTGATCTGATCATCCCCCAGGGAGTGTGATGAAAAATGGCCTCTCTCTTGCACAGTTTTTGGAAATGTCAATTAATACAGTCATTATAAAAAAACAGTGTGGAGATTCCTAAATAATTGAACACTGAATTATCTATCATGTGATCCCATTTGGATGTTGATAACTTCTGGATGTATGTCCCAAGAAAGCCAAGTCAGTGTCTTGAGGAGACATCCCATGCTCAGCGCAACATTACTGACAAATGGGTGAATGGATGTAGGAATGATGGCCTATACACTCGATGGCTACACCCATAACTTAGGAAAATGACTCCACATAACGAAATATGTATATAAAGGTGCATAGCTAAAGCTATTGTGGAGGGCACTTTCTAAGACCTGAAAGAAGACAAGGGTGACCATTTTCACTTTAATTCAATATATTTCTTGAAGTCCTGACCATAAAATTTAGGCAGAAAAAATATATATATAAAGGAAGAAGTGATACCCATTAGAATGTAAGGGGTAGAACAACTTGATAGTTCCAAACACCAAGTAATTAGGATGAAATGGGGAATACAGTGCTGAAAAAAACACCTTAGAGTTTAAGGGTACCAGCTGCTCTCGTAAGAGGGCCAGGATTCAATTCCCAGCTCCCATTTAACATCTTAAACTGGCTGTGACTCCAGTTCCAGAGGATCTGGTACCATCTTTTGGCCTCCAAAGATATTAGACATGGTACACACAGGCAAAATAATTCATACAAATATTTTAAAAAATATGAGCAATATATCTAAATAGACTTTTCTTAGAAGAAAGCCTATATAATGGAATATTCCCCAGCATAAAAGGGTGTCATCTTGAGGATTCTAAAGACACTGATAAAACCAGACAGTCACAAATTTAGTGAAATAAGCCAGACACAGAAAGGCAGATATTCATGTTTGGAATCTAAAAAGACTAATCTCATAAAAGTGGGGAGTAGGATGGTGGTTACCAAAGGTCAAAGAGAACACTTGGGGTGGTGGAGGAGGCCACCAAAAGCTGTCTAATGAGTACTAAGTAACAGATAGATGGGGAAATAAGTTATGGCAGGCTTCTGCAAAGTAGGGTAATTAGAGACAACCGCAATGCACTATTGTTTTCAAAAAGCTAGAAATTTTTATGATTTTACCACAAAGAAGTAATAAATACTTAAAGAGACAGATATGGGCACCATGACTTGAGCATTATCCAGCATCTATATGCATCACAGGGAGCTTCATAAACATGTAATTTTATTTTTTTTATCAGGTTAAAAATTATTTTTTAAAAAGAAAATTTTGCCATTTGCATAGCAACGATGAACCTGGAGGGTACCATGCAAGATGCAACAACCCAGATGAAAACAGGCATGTTCAGCTTCACACAGACTCTAAGAAGGGGGACTTATGAGGTAGAGGGTGGGATTAGAACAGTGGCTTCCAGGGCTGTGGGACACAAGAGCAGAAGCTGCCAGTCAAAGCTCCAGTCCTAAGATCAACTACTGCAGAGGTTTATGCACAACAAGGAGACTGAGGACAACAGCACATCCCATAGTGTGCTGTGGGGAAGGAGCTGACCTCAGATGATCTCACCACAAAGTTTAAAATGTTAAGGGTGTGAGGTGCTTAATGGGCTAGTTAGCCAGGGAATCAAAAAAGCGAGGGGGAAATAAAATGCAAGAAAATTGAAAAACAGTGGCCCATCCTTTCCCTATTTTGTCAACTCTGATCCCACAAATCCCAAATGGTGATAATCTGGGCACTCTCTGAATGCAGCTACCACTCCCTGTGAAAATGCCCCTTTGGTAGCAGTAGGTCACTGCACAACACTCCAGTTAGATCATCTGATCAATCCTCAACAGCACAAAACTGCAGTTTGCACTGAAGGGAGCCAAGGCTTGTGCAAACAAAGTCACTTTTCTTAAATAACACAGCCGCAGAGCAGTCCAAAGATGGTGACTCACCTGTGTCAACAGGTCAGTAACCTGGGTTCAGTCATGAGAGAAAAGTGGGATGGAGTACTAGCTTCTCCACTCATCTGTGGAATGCCAAATGGGACAATAAAGTAAAAACAGCCTCAGCCCTCCCATAGACATAGGAGGTAAGGGCTGGAATCTTAAATGGTCTGAGAGAATTTAGAAGAGTTATGTAGCTTCCAGGGTTGACTCATGTGTACATTTTTGGTACTAGAGAGGCTGAGGTGAGAAGGCTGCTGTGTATTTGAGGCTAGACTAGGTTCCACAGTGAGTTCAAGACCAGCCTAGGCTGGTAAAAAATCCTATGTCAAAAATTGTATCTTATGAAAGGTATCAGGAAAGATTCTCATGAAGCTGTTGGACTAAATCACTTAGCCTCATCGGTATTTTAATGAAATACCTGCATAATAGACACACTGATAAAAAAAAAAGAAAACCCCCCACATTGTGGCTTCTTAGTTGTTAGAATCTAAAAAGAAGCTAGTAAAGAGAAAAAATTAAAATAAAAATTTTAATTAGAAAATTTAAAACATAATGATAGATCAAAGACTGCAGGGTTCTTAGACTAAACTGATAAACTTGAATACTGAGGAAGTAAGGAATGGTGCTCTTGGCCTGATGCTGGGAAAGATGGAGATGTAGCCACAGACCCAGAGTGGCCAGAGTTCTACACCACCCTGGTTTCTGAGGTGATGCTCTCAACCCAGGAGAGTCACGCAGAATCTTTCAACTCCACTGGAAAGCTTTCTGTTTTCTCCTTATCCTCACAGAGAGAGCAGTAGAAAACACAATGTGTGGTTAACAAAAAGAAAAAGGCAGGTGAGAGGAATGTTTGAAATTTGGTCTGTCACATGAGCAAACTACCCTGATGCTCTGTTTAGTTGCCCAAGGATTCTATGAGAGTGGACAACTAAGAGCAGGCAAAAGAAAGCAAGGAATGAGTAATCAGTCTTGGTCCCTCTCCTGTTGACTCAATCTCCATCAAATACCTCTCCATAAAGGGATCATTTGTTGGTTTTTTGTTTGTTTGTTTGTTTGTTTGTTTAGTGAAGTGGCTAAACTAAAGAAATTCAATAAACTTGTTCTGTAAGTGGTCTATACCTTCACCAGTCATAAAACACATAAAAATAATAAGCAAATTAGAAAGTTCCTAATTGCTATTTGCTTCCATGTTTATAGGTGGTATGTGCACATTGGAGAAAGAACTCAGAACTTATGTAGGCCAGGAGAGCATCTGCCCTGAGCTACACTCCTAGCCCACAGTCTACACTTTTATTGTTGACATTTCTCTATGGAGCTTAATTTCTTGTTATTTATGCCTTGTTGGCTATTTCCTTCATTCATGAAGTTTCTACTGTTGTTGCTGAGATAGAATGTGAAGTCCAGGATTTATCTTCCATTTTGTAAGTTACAAAACCAGACCTCTAGAAAACCTCTTCTCCTGCCACATGATAATCAAGTTTTTAGAGACAGCACAGCACTTCTTTAGAGAGGTTCCTTACTAGTAAAATTAAGATGAAAAATAAAAACTACCCCATGTATCTGCTTTTAAGCAAAGACATTATTTTATTTTTTACTTTTGTCAAATTTTAAGGCTAACATACAAAGTAATGGGTTTCATCATGGCCTCTTCATATATACGTGCTCTTATTCTTTCCCTTCTTCAGCTATGTCCCAGACCTGCTTCCTGCATCTAGCGTCTTCCTTTTTCTTAGTCCATTTAGTCCTACCTTCTTCTTTCCTATCATATGTATTATGCTGTGTCTGTAATTTTAAATCTAGGTTCCTTACAGAAAAGAAAGTAACCTCTGTTTCTCTTTCTGAGTCTTAACCTATCTACCTTAACCTATTCCTTTGGAAGGCAAACCAAAAGATGCTCTGAAAGGACTCTGAAGCCAGTAGAGTCATTATTTTCAGCATGTATTTCTATGGGTAAGCAAATCGAATAGTAGTGATGATGATGGTGATGATGATGACAATGATGATGATAACATGTTTCCTTTGGAGAAACTTTCTAGGTATGTGTGCACCACAGTAAACATGTTCTCACTTGGCAAATGAAAGGATGTGAAGCCACAGACAAAATGGAAGACAGCTTTGTTAGCATCATTTGCTGAATTGGAATTTGCACATAACTGCTAATTTGAGACATGCACTTTGCTGGAATTGTTCAGGTTTCTTCTCTTTTGAATATGTAATATCAGAAAGCTGGCAAAGCACCACTTATTGGGGACATATTTGAAGTTCACAAAATTGTTCTGAGAGAGAACTGGACAGAGGAAAGCTGTCTTTGAAACTATACTTCGAAGGAATTCTTTGCCTTTTAAAATCATGTGACAAGGGAGGAAGGGATGTGTGAACAGAGGACTGGAAAGAGAGGAGAGGGGGCTGCAATCAGGATGTAAAATGAATAAACAAATTAATAGAGAAAAAAATAAAACAAAAAGTCATGTGACAAAAGAAATGCACAGTGAACTTAAGACAAAATTAATTATAGCAGCAGTGATAGTGCCTTGTAATAATTAATAACTAATAATTAGTCCCAAATATGAACCACTGCTGGTTTGAATGATCTGGTGAGCAGGAACATGGAGTGTGAGTTCACCCATCCACCTTAGTATGGTGATCAGATAAGACCTGAATAGGAGTGAGAAGGAGCCAGAGAGACAGAAGTGCTTCTGCACCATGGCCATGAAAGTCTGTATCAAGCATAAAATTCAACATCATTCTCCTGCGAAGTGGAGCCAGCTTGACCCTGGGCAGATGTGACAGCATCAAGACTAGGGCCAGGAGACTCTGACCCTGGCCTCCAGATGAACTCCTGAAGGGAAGCAGTCTCCTGTCCCAGTGGGGTCACTCAAGGTGATGCTCTCTGAGTGCTGGAGTCTACTCCTGTGACTTGCTGTCCTGCAAACGATGACGGGGGCTGCCCAATACTTCTGCATCCCAGCCATAGCCCCCTTCCTCCTCTCCTCCCGGTCCCACCCTCCTTCCCTGTTCCCCCAATCATCTTCTCCCCTACTCCTCAGAAAAGGGGAGGCACCCATCCAAGTATATCGAGTTGTATCAGGACTGAATGCACCCTCTCCAACTGTGGCCTAGAGAGGTAGTCCCACCAGAGGAGAGTGATCAAAAAGCAGGCAACAGAGTGTCCATGCCAGAGACACTCCCTGCTCCCCTTACTAGGAATCCTATATGAGGACTGAGCTGTATAGGGGGTACAGGACAATCATATTACAACTTACAGACCCAGAGAAGATAAGAAACAAGAAGGACCTAAGAAAGGATGCTTAACTCCCACTCAGAAGTAGAAACAGAATAGATAGTAGAACTGAGGGAACAGGGTAAGAGAAGGAGCACAGAGAGGAATGAGGGTCAATCAGACCTTGGGAGGGCAGGGGCAGAAAGACAGAAGTCTTGTAGAGAGAAGAGAAATCTTGGGCGGGAACTTCTCTGTGACAACCTGGAGACCTACAACAGGGTAGGCTCCTGGGAAGCTATGAGGGTGACTCTAGCTGAGACTCCTAGTAACAGGGGTCATGGAGACTGAAGAGGCCACCCTGTAACTAGGCAGGACTCCTAAGGGAGGGAGGGAAAACCAACCACCCACAAAAACTTCAACCCCAAATTTACCCTGCCTACAAGATATGCAGGGACAAAAAGAGAGCAGAGATTGAGGAAATGTCTAACCAATGCCTGAGACTCACCCCATGGGAGACAGCCAACCCCTCACAAGATTAATGATATTCTGCTATGCTCACACACAGGAGCCTAGCATAGCTGTCCTCTGAGTTGCTCCACCCAGCAGCTGATGGAAACAGATGCAGAGACCTACAACCAATCACTGGGGGGAGCGCAGGGAACTTTGTAAAGGGGGGGGGTGATAGAAGGACCCAGAGGAGCAGGAACTGCACAAGCAGACCAACAGAACCAACTAACTTGGGCCCAGGGGGCCCTGTGGAGACTCACCAACGAAGGACTTCTTCATGTCTTAACTCCCCATTTTTCTTCTTCCCTGTGATGGGCATGAGTCTCTGAGGATCTGTTACCAAAGGCCACAAAAGAGCATCCATAGCAGTCTGACACATCCTTCTCTGGCCTTAGGAGTGCTTTTATGATACTTCTATTAAAAAAAATCACTGCAAAAGAAAAGCTGTATTTCTACAAATCCTGTTTCCCAATCCACTGTGAACTAGGCAGCACTAGCTCCTGCATCCATACAGCCTTCTTGAAATGCTTATAGGGCAGAGTGTGTCCACAAACCATTTTACTGAAGCATGAGGCTTAGAGAAGTGAAGCAACTTGACTAAACCCTAGGCACTAGGTCAGTTGCAGCCAGTTTTCCTAGCATTTTCCACAACACTACCAGCATTCTCTAATATGAATGCTAGAGAAATGGTTATCAGCTGATGTCCTTTCAACCTAAGAGTCACAGAGGCAGCGTTGACTACTGGAAGTAACTAGTACCTTATATCAGAGATATACAGGCCTTAACACAACAGGGCTCTGGAAATCTGGGTGCAAAGACAGCCCTTTTGGTTTACCCAGGTAAAGGCTGGAGAGTCTTTCAAAATTCCAACTTTTCTTTCTAAAAGACTTTGTTCCACAGGTCTTAGGTATTCATTCTGTTTCCTATTTCTCATTTGAGCAAAAGTATAAATCCCCAGAAAGAAAAAAGAAGGGTGATGGGAAGATTAATATCAAAAACAACTCTCCACAGAGGCGGTCACTGAAGCGAGAGGCCAGTAAAGAGCCCACAGGGAACTTCATGACTCCAGCTTGTAGCCCTCTTGGATCTGGCTGCCCTCCACCTCCTAGCCACCACCTGCCACATTTACCTTCTGCACCCATCGGCATCCAGCCAGATTAAAGAACTCTGCTGTCTGGACTGAACACAAATACCTCTCATTTTCCATCTAAACCCAGCCTGGAAACTAGAACCCACTGTAACCTACAGGCTCCTGTAGTCTCTGCATCCTGCTTGCCCTTTTTTGTTGGTGAATAAGCTGCCCTTGTAAAACCAGAATGCTCCAAATAATTTTGTCCTTAACCAAGGAAGATTTACGAGTTCTAGCTTGCTTTCTGTAGTAAACAGGCCACTTAAGTACCAAGGGAAACATGGTAAAACATGGCCAATTCCAATTTTTTTCTAATGACTGTTTAGAGATTCTACTGAAAGCACAGGGATCTGGAAGCACAAAACTGGGTAGGGCACATGTTTTGCCTTTGAGGAACTCAGGTCTGCTATGGGACCTCATGGAATAACAGGTATCAAATGTCCAAGTATAAACATAGGCAAAGTTAATGCTAGAAAATGGGACAGGGACTATTGTGTAGGTCAGCAATGGAGTGCTTGCCCAGGATAAGTGAGGCCCTGAATTCAATATCTAGTGCCACAAGGAAAAGAGGAGAAGGAAGATGAGAAGAGGGAGAAGGGGAACTAGCAATGTTTCATTAGTAGAGCCTCATGAATAGGGTTTACATGATAGGTAGGAGTTTTTTCATTTTCTAGGCAATGAAGCAGAGGTGAAGAGACACTACAGATAGAAAGCACAAGGTGTTCAAAAACTCCCATTTATGAAGTCCATGGAGTCCAGGGAGAAAAACAACAACAATAAACAGCAGCCTTTGTTCGTGAGGTAGGTAGGAATATGCAAAGGGGGGTGCTTGGATTGTTACAATGGTGTCTAAGAAACAGGAGAATCAAAGGAACATTTAAAACCAGGCAATGGTATGATTATGATTGGGTTGTACTTTTGTTTCTAAAGTAATTCTGGAAGGAATGCTAAGAATTGTCAGGAGACTACATCCACACTATGCAAACAAAGTAAAGTGCAAGCCACATATGTAATTGTAAATGTTCTAGTGGCCAGGTAGAGAAAAGGTAATTAAATTAACTCAATAATGTATTTTAAATTCCCCAATCCAAATTATTATCACTTAACATGTAACCAATATTGTTAAAATTATGACTGAGGCAGTTTATAACCTCTATTTATACTCAATTTTCTACAGCAGGCACCCTCAAAGCACACCTCAATTCAGACAAGCTACATTTCAGATACCCAATAGCCCACTGTGGTTAGTGGTTACCATCTTCCACAGCACAGCCTGGGAAAAGAACATATATGTGTCCAGTCAGGCGGCTGCAGCCCATGGTCCAAAGAGATGAATTCCAGGTTAGTGGGCCACTGAAATGCAGTTTAAAAACATGTAACTTCTTGTGACATGAAAGTTTTGGAAGGGGATTACCTGGTAGTGAAAGGCTTAAATGGTGATGGGGTGGGATGGATGAGGGAAAGGTGGAGGAAAGCATTAACCCAACCTAAGAATTTGTGAGAAAGCCATACATTACTAACTAAAAAGTTTAATTTTAGGGGGCAAAGTTTGAAAAGAGGTACCCTGCATAGTGGGTAATGTTTCTCAGAAAACATATTTTTGTTTGTAAGATTTACATTACTGTTTAATTATGGGTCTCTGACTGTACACGTGAGTGCGTATGACCATGGGGACCAGAGATGTCAGATCCCCCTAGAGCTGCTGGGAACTGAACTCCAGTCCTTTGTAAGAATATATAACCTTAATAGTAAGCCTTTCTTCAGCCCAAAGCCACAGGCTTTTAAATAAAGTTCCAAAAGATCCAAGTACCAAGTATGGGTTATACTGTCCATGGGGGTCCCAGAGGATCTGAAACAATACAGGCTGCTGACATTGTTCTTGGGTGTCCAACAGCACGGGATGGGAGCTGCAGAACAAAGCTGGATCTGCTCTGGAGCTTCCCCGCGCTGGCTAATGTTCACAGTGCCTATGTAGGTTGTGCAGAGAGCAAAGTTCTGCATGCTTTTACCTAGCTGTGAACCCTGTGTGCTACGACACCAACCTGCAAGGAGAGCTACAACTCCTGGTACAATAGCTACACAACTGTGTAGGGGATAACTAACCGCTTTCTGCTTAGACTTGAGGCCTGCTCCACAGAAAAGAATTCAATACTAACCTGGCCAAAAGCCTAGGGAGGCCATAGGCCCAGGGGGTTGGGGGGAGGGGGAGTCTACTATTCTTGTTTTTTCTAAATGGACATTTAGAGACTAGTGCTGCTCTCAGCTTTGGTCAGACCATTCTTATGAAGATATTCATATTGGTCACAATGGAGAGTAAGTTACAGTTCTGTGTTCAGCCATAAGCAGAATATCTACACTAAAACTTCTAAGGCCTAGAGAACAGCGTTGAAGTGGATGGAGGAAATATAAGAGTCAGAGGATGGGGAAAAGTGCTGTGAAACTCTGGTTCTTAGACATGACATGGCCATTAAACTCATGAACCCACAGCAGCTGCTGCCACCTGTTCAAGATCTACACAAGACTGGGTATCAACATGAAAGGAGAGGGGCTTGTGAGTTCCCTCCCTTCCTGATGACCTACTGGCAGCTAATGATAGTTGGAAAAAAAGAGAACAATTTTCTTGAGCATTGTAACCATTGGTAAGTAGCCATGCCCCAGTAAACAACTCCCTACCCCTACTTACCATGCCCCAGTAAACAAGTCCCTACTCATGGTCATAAAGCAACCTTAATTAACTCAGTGGGTCACACAGAAAAACGTCATAAAAGTAGGAGAGACTAGTTGGGTTAGTAGGAGTGGGAAAGGATAAAGGAGGTAGTAAGGGGATGGATTTGATAACAGTATATTGTACACATGTATGAAATTATTTAAAAACCACTGTGTGACTTTAAAAACTTGTTGTGACTAGGAAGTAATTTACACAGTTAAATATATAAAAACTACAACAGAGCACAATGCTGTTCCCACCCTGCATCCAGCCACCTGCTGGAAGCAGCTGCTCTACGGGCTATCCATTCACGTAGTAACCTGCACGGACAGCATCCCAGTGTTTCTCTATACAAACACAAGCAGATGCGAGCATGGTCAGACTCTGCCTCCCTTCTACACCAAAGGAAGCATCCTGCATATTCTGTTTCATACCTTGCCTCTTTATTCAATGACCCTGCTTTGAAATCTTTTCAAATCAGTGCATAAAGCATTTCCATGTTCTTTTTAAATCACCACACAGTGTCCCACTGTAGAGATGGATCATGGTTTATTTAAGTATCTAGCCACTAATGGATACTTGAACCACTTCCAGTGTTTTCCAGTACAAACAATGGTTTGATGGAAAGCCTCCTTTGTGTCCATTTTATATGCATTCAGATATACCAACAGGAAAAAGTGCCAGTGCCAAACTAGGTCAAAGTGTAACTGCATGTACTCCTGATAGGTACTGCTCACTCTGCCTTTACCAGGGCTGTGCCATCTGTGTTCCCATGAGAATTACTGTGCAAATCTTCCCTATCAGGTCAATGAGACAATTGTCATCCTTTAGGATTTTTCAGATAAAATAAAACATGCTAGTTCTGAATAGCTTCAATATACTTTTCTCTGATTTCATGTAAAAGTGAACATGTTCTCTTAGACTTAAAAATGACAATGCAGTTCTATATGAACAATCTGCTCCTGTCACGGGCCTGTTTTCCTACTGCCCTAGGAAGTGTGCTCATGCTCATTTAGAGCCATGATTTCTGCAGACAGAGTCTCATATGTGTTTTGAATTTTTTTACTGTATTTTTTAACATGTAAGATTTTTAAATTGAATCAAATTTATTTATTCCTTTTATGGCTTTTGAACTTTAACTCCCAGATTAGAATTCCTTATAGTTCAGGACTATAAAGGACATTGTGTTTTCACATAGTTCTCTGGCATTTTAAGCATGTATAAATATATTGTTATACTTTAAAATCTCTGTTGGGGCTGAAGGTATAATGTGTAAGGCCCTGAGTTTGATCCTAAGTACCAACCCAGCCACACATAAAAAATAATTTTCACTTTTTACAAGTGAGGTAGATGAGATATTTTCTAAACTCATATTCTGATTTCTCCTGTTTTTCTTGTCAGAATTCTTTTGAATAACCATTAATCATCATATTAAAGGAATATATCAAGTTGGAGTTTATTTGAACACTATGAGAAACAGAAGTGGTCTCTTACAGATCCAGGTTAATACTCACTAGGCCCAATATCATACAGAAAATATGTCCTCATTATCACAGTGACATCAGTTTCCACACAAGTCACAACTAAAAATAAGATTTCATGAATGCTATTATGTTTGTGTAAATAACACCTTGGATTTTGGTGCTGTGTAAGTCAAATACTAGAGTCTAGACATGACAGAAGTAAAGACAACTGATGGTCTTCAGCTATTTATAAAAATGGCCACACTGTGTGAACTGCATTCATCCTGTCATTGCCACAGCACCAAACCTTCCTTCCTTTCTCTCTTCTTCTCCTCCTCCTCCTCTTCTTCCTGCTCCTCCTCCTCCTCCTCTTCTTCCTGCTCCTTCTTCTTCTTCCCTCCCCCTCTCCTACCCATTTGCATGTCTGAAGTGAGAAAACAGGATTGCCCACTCATGTCAGTCCTTATGATGATGATCCATAATCCTCAAGGGCTATCTTGGCCTCAAGCCCTGGGTGAGGAGGAAAAGAATCCCTGCAGCCCAGTGGACAAAAGGTCCTTAGCACTAAACCTTTCAAGCGGAAGCTTTACTTAGAGAGACATAGACACAGATTGCCACTCAGAAACTTATAATTTTGGGGACAGTATATTATTTTCACAGTTTGTTTAAAGGGGAAGAAATCCAACATAAAGCCTGGAAAAATTCTTATCAATGACAGAATTCATTTATGTGATGATTGCCATGGAATTAGAATCATGACAAAGAAACGGAGAGAAAATGGGAAGCTGAATTAAAAAAATAGTTCATCTCAGTTGGAGGAGTATAAAAAGGAGTTTTTGAGATTTCACAGATAAGTAAAAGATAGAACAGCATGAATGTGTATCATCCTTGCCAATCTGTCCTGCAGAGTTCCAGTTTTAGACTAGAATGCATGCTGCAAAACAGGCACATATGATGGTATTTTTAACAAGATTTTGACATTCTCAATTATTTCCACTTCCCACAGCTGCTTGAGAGCTCAATGATGCTAGTAAATGAAACCCTAAATCCACAAATTTCCAAATAACAGACTTCCCTGCTAGTCTTATTTCCTGTCTATGTGAAACTCAGGGTTTCTTTTAGCCTTCTCTGGCCAGTGGGACCCCTGAAGGGAGTTGCTGTACATCCAGGTAGTGATACCACAGAAATACAATTAACAATATCTACAGTACAAAATAGCAATTACCTAACTACAAATATAACTTGGAACTGACTGGTAGGGTCTAGAAGTCATATACAAAGCTGGCTGTGGCATGCTGTATTGGTGGGTTTTCACACAAGCCGTACGTCTGTGTCTATGCTACTCTTTCCTGTGCTCCACACACAGGGAGGCAAAGTCCTGCCACTCATAGGCACTGAAATGACAACCCAGTCTCATTTATGTTTCCTCAGTCTCCTAAGTGTGAAAGCCATTTTATCTTTTGTTTAAGCTGGAGAAAAAAGTCAAATGTCACAGCAAAATGGCTGTGTATCTGTGGCCATATCTAAGGTCTTGTGCTTATACATTTCTCTACAGGATCTGGCAAACCACAGATACTGTTTAACTGAACAAAATATATGAACTTGCATGTGTCAGTTAAAACTGCATGTACTGCTTCAGGCAGCAGTTCCATATTTTACAATTAAATTTATATCTTCAACCTATAATCACCCTCCAGTGTTGTGGTCTTCTAAGATGGATGTGTCCCATGACTGTAAAAGCTATCAAAAGTTTTCTCCAAGCTAGCTTGAGGCCTATAGCTGGACTGGTGCCAATATTCACATGGGAGAAAAAGGTTTCAAGAGCAAAGAATATTCTTTGTATTAACGAAAAACTTTGAAATAAAGGACTTTCAACATAGCAGCAAGATAGCAGGTAAGGGTGTTTATTTATGCTTAATTCAATGAATTATTAAAACCAGGGGGAAATGAAACCATTTTAAATCTGCAACTGGCATCTTCTTTTGTGAAAAAAAAATTGTCTTAGCCACATGAGCCCTTACTTCCCTTTATGCCTTCCTTTATGCCTTCCTCCCCCCCCCTTTTTTTTTGTTCCTAGGACAGGACATCTTCCACCTAAGCTGCCCACGCAGCCCACCACATCTGGAATATCCTCTGCAACAGCTCTTGTGATTATCTGACCCTAATTCCAGAACTCACCACAGTGACCTGGGTCAGCCTGACAGGAACTGTTGACCCTGATCTCGGGCTGGAGCGCTTCCATGACTCTTCTTCTGCAAATGGGATTGGTGAGGTTGAGCCAAAGAACCAGACTTAAGGGGCGCTCCCCAGATGTGCATGGAAGAAGACACAGGCTGGAGATGGCTGGGCCTAAGATGTCCACGAGACCTGTCTTCCATTACCCCTCCAGGTCTGAAGAGATGAAACAAAGTCCCAGACCCTCTCAGCATGTTCATTCCAAGCATCAGCTGGCCATCACCATCGCACAATGGCAACATTCATCGTTCATTGATTCATGCTTTATGTCATCAGCCCCTGCATAGGTAGGTAGGTGGGCACATCTCCACATGGCCAGTCAAGTAAGTCAGGAAAAAGTGGCTCCAGAAAATGCCCCAAAGGAACAAAATAATAAACAAAAATAGGAGGCGGAGTAATAATACTGTTCATGGTCAGATCTGAACTAAACAGAGAAACCAACCAAACTTCCTGCTTCCTTTCAGGCCATCTCTACCACTGACCACTAAAACAAAGTGATACCTGCTGTTCATTGACTATGTTTTCCTAAAATTGTTGATGATCTAATTTATATGCCTCGGAATGTAATTCTGTCAGACAGAATCTTTCAGAGGTAGTTAAGATTACTTTGAGGCCCTTTGAATAAGCTCAAATTTCATCAGAATCTCAAGAGATTAAGTCCTGGGGAGCTTTCTGGACTGCATGTGCACAAAGACCAGACTGTCTCAGGACACAGCAAGAAACTGTGTACCTGCAAGTTAGGAGAACAGCCTCAGAAGGGATCCTTGGTCTTGGACCTACCCAGGAGGACCAACCCTGAGGTCTAAACCAAGCATTCTGAGATAGAATGCCAGGAGAGCCATTTAAACACTATCCATGTGCTCTTGAGGGAGAGGGATGGAACACTCCACCTCCCCAGTGCTTCACAGCCTTACGTGGCACAGTGCTACAAAGGGGGCTAGGCTGAAATTTTACTTCACAGATGTTTTTAAATTTTATGATACTTGTATTTTATCTTCAGAACCCAAACTCCAAAGATGTGAACCACAAAATACAAAAGCAGATTCTATTTTGCCTTCTGAAGCTTGGCTTGGTGTGATTACCATTAACTAGGTTGAAGAATCAGATGTGTCTGTGTGCATCATCCAAATCAAGTGTCTGAAACATTGTGAAACCCAGTGAATAGCAACTATTTGCCTCTTAATGAGCATTTTAACTCAATGCTCCATGCTATAAAACATCGAACTGTGAAGTGCTATTACTACTAAATGTAACTACCCAGTTGACTGGCTCAAAAAGGAACAATAATAGCTAAAAGAACATTAACTGTTCAGAACAGAGGCTATCATCTAAAATAGTCATAAAAATAAAAATGCACTGCATAAAAGACAGAACCTGGTCTGGCCTAGAAGCCATGGGAAGAAAGAGCAACACAAAATGCAGCTGAATGCTTAATCAGCTGTCTGTCACTTTCTGAATGGTGTCTAATATTCTAATTATTAGCCACATACAGAGAAGGGGTGATTATAGAACAGGGAAGATTGCTTTAATTTTTTTTTTTTTGTTACCCACAATTTGAAGAGCCTTCACAAAAATGTAACTCGGTACCCATAAGCTATAAAGAAAAAGAATGATTAAGAGTTAAAATTCCGTTTTCCATCCTAAAGCATTAAGAAAAGCTTTGAAGCTGTATTGACAGATATGACTAACAATTGTAATCACAGAAATAAATGTAGTAAAACGATAATTTGTCTGTCACAATTTACCAAGGGAAAAAAGTATAGCATAAGCAGCTGAATTGTGAAGTTAAACGAAAGCAGACAGAATCCAATTTTTGATGAAATGTGGAGCATTATTAATTGGTTTCTTAGCAACAGCTAGGCTAAAATTACTTAACATGTCTGCTCAATCAGATGCAAATTTGAGTGTTATCCTTTAAATGTTGATTATACTTGGTCTTTTCAGATGCAAATGCAATGTGTAAAGTGAAAGTAAATGTTGACAATGCTGATACAAAAAGATCCCCTGATTAACACCATTCTGGTGTGAGCAGCCACACTGGTGGAGCTTCCCTGGGAAGACCTCATGCTGTCTGGTGGCCATCTTATCTACTGTCATCCTCCACCTGTCCTCCTGTCCCACACCAGCACTGCCCTCATCCCAGAGCAAGCATTCTGGCCAACCAAACAAATGATTCTCACAGGGGCTACATGAAAGATGAATGATGCTGTCAGTTTAGAATTCAATCCAGGAGACTGGATTAGGGGATTACACCTAAGACCAGTGTTGATCTCAGTGTGGATTTTATGAATAGAACCAGACCTTTGGTGCTACAGTCAAATATGGCAGCCTTCATCAGCTTTCTGCAGTTTTGTTCTGTCCTTCAAGAGTGGCATCTTCCCAAATCAAAATGACCCTGAGATTTCACCTTACACCCACCAGAATGGCTAAGATCAAAAACCCAAGTGACAACACAGGCTGGAGAGGTTGTGGAAAAAGGGGAACCCTCCTCCACTGCTGGTGGGAATGTAAACTTGTAAAACCACTTTGGAAATCAATCTGGCTCTTTCTCAGACAATTAGGAATAGCGCTTCCTCAAGATCCAGCTATACCACTCCTAGGCATATATCCAAAAGACACTCAAGTATACAAAAAGGACATCTGCTCAACTATGTTTGTAGCAGCTTTTTTTTTTTTTAATAGCCAGAAGCTGGAAACAGCCCAGATGCACCTCAGCTGAGGAATGAATACAGAAATTGTGGTACATCTACACAATGGAATATTACTCAGCAATTTTAAAAAAAAAAGGCAATCATGAAATTTGCAGGTAAATGGTGGACTGGAAAAGATCATCCTGAGTGAGGTATCCCAGAAGCAGAAAGACACACACGGTATCTACTCACTCATAAGTGGATATTAGACATATACTATAGGATAAACACACTAAAATCTGTACACCTAAAGAAGCTAATCAAGAAGGAGGACTCTGGCTAAGATGCTCAATCCTCATTCAGAAAGGTAAACAGGGTGGACATTGGAGGAGGTAGAAAACAGGCAACAGGACAGAAGCTTACCACAGAGGACCTCTGAAAGATTCTACCCTGCAGGGTATCAAAGCAGATGCTGAGACTCATAGCCAAACTTTAGGCAGAGTGCAGGGAAGCTGATGAAAGAAGTGGGAGATAGTAAGACCTGGAGAGGACAGGAGCTCCACAAGGAGAGCAAGAGATCCAAAAAGTCTGGGCACAGGGGTCTTTTCTGAAACTGATACTCTATTCAAGGACCACTCATGGAGATGGTCTGGAACCCCTGCACAGATGTGGCCCACAGCAGTTCAGTGTCCAAGCGGGTTCACAGTAATGGGGACAAGGACTATTTCTGACAGGAACTGATTGGCCTGCTCTTTGATTACTTCCCCCTGAGGTGCAGCCTTACCAGGCCACAGAGGAAGATAATGCAGCCACTCCTGATGAGACCTAACAGACTAGGATCAGAGGGAAGGAGAAGAGGACCTCCGTTATAAGTGGACTGGGGGAGGGGCACAGGTGGGGAAGAGGGAGGGAGGGTGAGATTGGGAGGGGAGATGGGAGGAAGCTACACGGGGATACAAGGAAAATAAACTGTAATTAATAAAAATAATTTTTTAAAAAGTGGCATGTTCCATAGTCAGAGGTGGCAACAAGAAGGGACAAATGCACAGAGGAAGATGGATATCTAGGATAAGCCTAATACACATTCTAGGTTCACTTGGTTTTCAGGTGGCTAATTTTAGCAAGGCATGATGGCTTATACTTGTTATCTGAGGAGTCAGGAGATAGAGGCAGGAGGCTTGCCATAAGTCTGAGACCAGTCTAAGCTACATATTGAGTTCCAGGCCAGCTTGGGCTGCATAGAGAGTCTGTCTGAAAAAACCAAAACCCGAATGTCCAAACAAAACAACCACTACTGTTGGAGGCCATGCAGCTAAGCTCCACACAGTTAGGCTCCAGCTAGCTTTGCTGTAGAAATCACTTCTAAGCATGGCCCATGATGACACTGGTTACCTAGCTTACTTTCAGGGACTTGAAGGCTACTTTAACTGAAAGCCCTACAATTTGGCTCTGCAAGTTTTCAGTGACTAAACTGGGTGACAAACCTTCAAGTCAGCCTCTTTTGCTACTTTAAGTATTAAATCAGATTCCTACTTATCTCTATATGTCAACAAAATCATCTAGAAAATGTTTTGAAAAAGATACCATACAAAGTTCATTTGTCCTAAATCTACATAATCTTTCTCAGTCCCTCCAAGGACTAAAGACATCAAGATAAGAGTAACTAAGATAATGTCCCATTTCAGGTCCATTGTGTGGAGCCCAGAGACGTCACCACCTGCTCCTTCTTCCTTCCCTTTATGCCCTTTCTCACAGAAGAGCTCCTGAAAATGTTCTTTGCTCCCATCTTCTTTGGTTTGTTGGTTTCCCAAATAAATATTTTTGCTTTTCCTAACAGCAGAACCCCGAGTCACTGGATCCTTTTGAGTATCAAGCAGCCAGATCTAGGTTTGTTTGTAGATGTACCCTACTCATAGAACTTCGAGGCCCTTCAGGACCCTTATAATAAATGGTGGGGTTTTGCCTCACTTTCACTCACTCATGCAATGACCTAGGTGCCAAACGTCCCTATTGTTACCCCCAGTACAAGCAAATGCATACATAAATACATATGTAATGACATTTCAGGTAGTGATTAGAGCTAAGATGAGAATACAGCGTAAGCAAGACAGGGGTTTAGGTAGGGCTCACAGTTCACATTAGATGAAGTTACCTTTCACCTGGACAGACCTGAAACACAAACAAGCAAGGCCTGCATGGGGAGAAGCATTGGGGAAACTAGTCTACACCCAGGACAAGAATGAGCCTAGAACAGCAGAGGCCAGAGGAAGGGAGTGTGAGGAACAGGAAGAAAGGAAGGTGATGTAAGAAGAGCAACTCTGGACTGTGAGGTTAGTCCATGACCACTCAACAAGACCATTGCTAAGTCCCCATGGATATACTGCATGATTATAAGACTGAACAAAAGTCTGCTACATAAGAGAAGAAAAGGGTGGGGATCCCAATGGGTGTGAGCAAATATAGCTAACTGCACAGGTTCTTGCATTTCAGGTAAGAGTCCTGTGTTCTTTGATTTGAAAATCTCCCTGGCCAAATGGAAAGCGGTCTTGAACTAATCTCTCTCAAAAGGAGGTAGAATGTGTTTCCTAGCCAAAGCCTCTCTGCTTGTGGCCTTCCAAAGGTTGGGATTAATGAAGACATTTGTTGTTCAAAACACTCAACTCAAACTCTAGGATACCCCAAGCAATGATCAGCAACTTAGGGCCTGTATTAGAGAAAGTTTTGAAGCTTGCTTTTAGATAGTTATGCTGCATTCTCTTCCTAGGTCTAATCACTACCTGAAATGTTTTATGTATTTATGTATTTCAGAGTTGACAGCTGCACAGCAGATGGGAGAGCCTCATACTCAGAGTGCTGGGCTACTGGCAGATCCTTCTCTGAGGTATGCCACTTGCCCTGTAAGTCAGGCTTTATGTCCTTGATAGCTTTTAGGACTTAATTGAAAACGCCAGTTAGCAAAACATGCACCCTTAGGTGTTGTCCATCTCAGGATGGGGTGGCACTGATGGCTTGCTGGGGTACACAAATGCAGGGAACTTATGGACCTAAGAGGAACTATATTAGGAACAATAATGATAGTGAGATTTATAAGAGGAGCTTCTTGAGATTCTAGTAGATGGCACAAGGGTCTTCCCAGGCTTGCCCTATTAAACTCTTACGTTAATCCTTACAGAGAAACATTACTGACTCTTTGCTTAGCCTGAGGGTCTAGCATAGTGGTTCTCGAACTTCTTCATTCTGGGTCTCTCTACTACAGTTCTTCATATTGTGTGAGCATTCCCTGAGTATGTGACTTCCAGCTTACACTGGAGAAAACCAGAGACTCACTGTCTTATAGTACTTCTGACAATAAAAGGGATTTTATGCAGATGCACAGTTGTTATAAACCTTTAAAACAAACAAGAAATCTAGAAGATGCCTCAATCCATATCCCAGATCAAAGAGTGACTCTCAAGCTAAATTTCATAAGACAATCACTTGTAATGCCTAACAAAAATGCAGACTTTGGGGTTTCAAGATGAAGTATTTTGATTGAGTGGGGGTAGGGAAAGAATACTCTCCACTAACTGCTTAAGAGAGTAAAACCTGTATTTAAGTTGCCAATGCTGTCCCTTCTGCAACTGGTAAGCAGCTTTGCTAGAGGGTAATGAGATGACTTTTTTTTTTTAAAGAGAAATAAAGCAACAGAGTAGCAAAAAGAATAAAATTCCCTTTCTCTAAATGCATGCTAAAACAGTCTTCATTAAACTAACATTTAACTTTTTCTTATTACAGAAGTTATGCATAATCGCTATAAAAGTTCAAAAAGGAAAGGGAAGAGATATAATATAAAATACTCATCACTCAGTACATAATATTTTCTGGAGAGCATGTTGGCCTTAACACACACACACACAAAAAAAAACCAACAGAATTTAGAATACATGTAGTTATTATGTGTTTTTTTAAATAGCTAACAACATTATCAACTACCACTCCTTGAGTCTTTTAGATATAAAAATGACAGAATGATAAACTAACAATCAAGAAGTTAAAATTCTATTATGTAGCTAGCATATAAGCACAAATATCTGTGCCATTTGTATGAGTCTGCTAAAAATCTGTTTTTAATAAAGCAATTTGGTGCTGATAAATTTTTAGTGACTTTTACTAGTTGAGTAATGCATTCACATTACTAGGAGCAGACACATAGAAAATAAATTGATGCAAGCTTTGGCATTTGTGAAACTTACTAGACCAAGGCTTTCTCATTAAGTCTTAAGGGAACCAAGACCACTGGAATGAACCAGACTCACCCCCAACCCTGTTTAACATGCCCATAGAGTCTATAAACAAATTCTTTCAACCAGAAAGTAGTCAAAAAAATAAGTATATTTTACAGAGCACACTCACCAGAACTTCAGAGATGAATTCTTAGATGTTTATAGATGAGGCACAAAGTATGTGAGTTTAATTGACTATCTACCTACATCCATGTTCCAAAGCTTCCAATGGCTTCAACACTTAGTTGTTCCTGGAACAGAACATGCTAAGGAATTAAACTGTGCTCTTTGAGGGTTTTCTTAGGGCCAGGGGCAGCAGGACATGAATGAAGTCCTACACATTCTCTAAAGCAGGGTTCCAGTGTTATCGAAAGTCAGCCTGGTAGTATGATCTCTGAAAATGGGGCTCACTCACCCTTCTTCTGTCTTTTGTCTGTCATAGTACCCCTGGGCCTATAAACACAAGAGATGACACAGAATACCAAATATATGATGTTAGCGAAAGAACAGATGTATGCAACCGAGGTCTGTCACTGTCAGGAACAGTCAAACTAGGTACTCTGGGCACTCACAAAGCACTTTGTCCTTTAGGAGTGACAGGACATGGTCCCAAAGGTGGCCCAGCATGACCCTTACCTGGTGAGCTCTTCAGAAACAAAGATTCTCAGTACCCCAGTCAAATAATGGTTAAGTTTTTCATTCCTATTCATATGAAAAGTTCTGAGCCTATCATAGTCTCTAGGTCCAATTGTTGAGGGTATACAAACTGGTAATCAGTTACAATAAGACTAGGAACCTTCAGTTCAGAAGGACAGTCTTCCTGTCAGCAATGTGTATACTTACAAGGACAGAAGGCTCTTAAAATCTCACCTTTTGCTTTCGCAAGAGCCCTTCTAAATGAGTCCTCCTCAATTTACACAATTAACTCTCTCTATTCCCCAAAGTTAGAGAAATAAAGGATTCCCAATCTCTTCTCCAAAACACTTCACCTCAGCCTTCTCTCTTTATATAAGTAAAACCATACTATACTCCCATAAGAATCTTTAAGAAAATCTTTAAAAGTTACATATGCCACCATCTCTTTCCTTTTTCCCCACAGGCCACAATCAAGACAGCAGACATTTGGTCCGTAAACTAGATGTGATTTCTGATGTGGAAAATGTCAATGCACAAATCTTCCTATTCACAGCACTAACCTATGAAACCTGAAACATAGGGACTGAGACTGACACACAAAGCATTGATAAAAACACCTTTTGGTCAAACTGCCCCTTGGATCAGTGGCTTCTTGGGTAGAACATTTCTTCCTTGGAATCCCATGGAATGTGTATATATATATATGTATGTATATACACTATATATACTAATATGTATACATTAGTGTATATATACATATATATATTTCATCAGCTGTTGAAGCTAAATATAAAAAACAAATGGCCACCTGATTAGCATTAGAGAATACTAATTAGGGTAAGCAATACATGGTGGTCTTAGCTGGAGAGACAAAAATGGATTCATTAGGGAGAAGGAGGCAAGGCTCAGCTCATTTATATTGACCGCAACATGAAATCAAGTAGTGTTCCAGAACCAGAACTCATTAAAAAAGTGCAGTGGGAGAAAAGTGAGCAGAGACTGTTTTGCTTACAAGCTTAAAGACTGTTGGAAACAGTATATCAGGATACCCACAGCATAAGGGAAACCAGAACTACCCATAAAGATTTCAAAGGAGGCAACTTCAAGGACAGGGAAGGATTCATAAGGGCGGTAAAGAGAGGATTAAGTGGACGTTATAAAGTGAAATTAGTGCAAAGGCAGTTTGAGCTACACATAAGGAAGCAATTTCCAGCTCTAATTTTCATTAGGAGCACAGAATTATCTGTGCAGTGATGACCCTTCATCATGACCATTATTTGAAATTACTGGCACTCACATGTATAAACAGAGAGGAAATTAAATATAGATACGGAAGAGAGAGTGCTGTGATCATTTCAGATGACATTTTCCAAAATAAAATTCCCCAGTATAGTAGCTTTCAATCTATAGTGTTCAGTTCACAATCACTGTGTCTGGAGAGCCAGCCCGGACTCCCACGCTCACCCCCCAGTGCCATCCCTTACCCTCCTCTCTGCTCCACAGAGCTATGTGCTCTGTCACATGCACAACATTTAGGAGAATCTCTGAGTGGAGGGAAGGCAGTGCCTGCTGCTTCCACCACAACTGCACACGCCCAAGCAAACAAGCGGCTCTGACTTTCCCAAAGAGGTCCTCCTCCTAACCTTGCAAAGGCTTTGTCGTCTCTATTTTGTCATCTTAAGGAAAAAGATTCATTTGTTCTATTCATTTGTTCTATTTGTTCTGTTCATTTGTTACCCTTCAAAGACGTAAATTCTTTTCTGTGTCAGCCTGATCCTAGCAGTTATTTACACTACGAACCAGTCTGACTTTCTAACTACCAATTATAACTGGCTGCCTGAAGAAACGGGAGTTTTTAAAATACATGAAGTGGGAAAAGAATGGAGGTAGCTCAAAGGAGTAAAATGCCACCTGGCTGTGAGTTCATCTGATACCTAGATAAAGGAGTGAAGAGAATAGGACACACACTATGTTTGCTTTTTAAAATCTAACAGGAAGATTAAAAAAAGAAAACTAAGTTTCATTGCTCAGTAGCCACATGTTTTCAGGACCCAGAATTCAACACAACAATAATAGTACAGTTGACATTACTGTTGACATAGATTGCTTTTTGAGGAGGGGGGTGCGGCCAGGAACCTATGGTAATAACTCCCTGTTGTGGCAGCTAGGGCTGTGGCTCCCCCAAACCCATCCATAGAGATATTTCTTTTTTATTTAATTTTTATTAATTACAGTTTGTTCACTTTGTATCCTACCTGTAGCTCCCTCCCTCCTCCCCTACCAATACCACCCTTCCTCCTTCTTCTCCACCCATGACCCTCCCCAGTCCACTGATCCTAGTCTATCAGGTCTCATGAGGAGTGGCTGCATTGTTTTCCTCTGTGGCCAGGTATTTCTTAAGTCGTTGAGCAAGTCAACCTGTTCCTACCTTAGGCCTCTGCACTCAGTTCTTCCTTTGCCAAGAACAGTCTTCTTCCAGAGTTCTTTGTATCACTCTGGTCTCAGAATAAACTTGACCTCTTCAGGTGGGTCTTCACGAAGCCAAACCAATGCTGCCTACCTGCCACTTAAAAGCACATAACTTCTGCTTGCTCGCTTGCTTTCTCCCTTCCTTCTTTCCTTCCTTCCTTTCATAGTACTTAAAGGCCTACTAGGAATACTATCGGTGATTCATTACTAAAATCTGGATGGTGTAACAGTAGGGTTCTGTCTTCTGGTGGTTGCTGTCTACCCTGTGCGTCAACTGTGGTGATGCTGAGTTATCCATGGTCACTGGTTATTCAAAAAGAACCTGAAAACCCATGTGGACATCACTTCCTTTGCACCTTGGAGATGTCTCCAGTATGAACAGCACAAAGGCACAGACAATAAAAATCTCCAACCTGATATCCATGACTCCAGTTTCCAAGTTGGGTCTTCTTATTGTTCCCAGTTTACCAGTGTTTTCATCCTCAAAGAGCACCGAGTACCCGCTCTCAGGGATTTGTTTCCCCCGAAGGAGCTTGTTTAGTTTGGCTGAAAATATGGTCCTGTACTGACAACAGACTGCATTTCCCAAGATCCTGAAGAACGAACTCTGAAAGGTGTTGTGTGGATTTGTGACTCCTAGGGCACAATCCTTTTTCTACCATCATTCATAATCTTTTGTTGTTGTTGTTGTTGTTGCTAAGAAGGAGTTTCTCTGTGTATCCTTGGCTGTCCTGAAACTCACTCTATAAACCAGGCTGGCCTCAAACTCAGAGATCTTCCTGCCTCTGCTTCCTGGGTGCTGGGATTAAAGGTGTGCACCCCATGCCTGGCAATCTTCCTTTTATATTATACTTATTTATATTTAAATTATTTCTTTTGGTTCCTTGTGGGGTGGGTTTCATGTCTATTTCTGTTACCCCCACATGTTTAGCACTGAGCTTTAAACGAATGCACTATGATCTAAGGTGATTCGAGCTGTGAGTTGTCTGGTGTACAAGTAGATTTCCTAGGAAGGAACTGTGTGTACATGGTGGCTAGCTTTCACTGCTACTCCAAGTGGACTAAAAAGAAAAAAAAAATCTTAAAGAGATTGTAAGCACATGTCAAGCGTGTTTGTGAGGCTTTTCTAGAGAGGACTGGGTCCCCAGGGTTCTGACAGAATCGGTGGTTTAATCCACTAATGGACTAAAATCCTGGACCGATCACTTGAAGGTAGTAGAACTGTGGTAGACAGGGCACAGCTGGACAAAGTCACTGAAGGAAAACCTTGGGGCTGTTTTTCCCTCCTTCTTGCTGTGTTGCTTCCTGTCCTCCATCTCCCCCAACCCCCACATGTTCACACAGCCTCAGCAGGACTTCCTCACCAAGAGTCCAGGATCAATGGAACCAAGGACGAGGGACTAAAACTCTGAAACTGTGGGCCAAATAAAAAGGCCTCTTCCTTTAGGTTGGTTTTTCTATCAAGTATGTTGTGAAAGTGGTTAAAAAAGCAGTCAGAGGAAGCAGTATTGTCATTACACAATGATATCTTAAATTACTATTTCATTTTATTTTAAATTACAGACTTTTAAACATAAACATGTGTATTTGCACTGCCTATACATAATAACATAGATCTGAGTGAAAATACAATATTGAGACTGGAATGTGGAAAATTGTAGCCCTGAAGCTTGTGTTATCTTTTTTTTTGTTGTTGTTTTGTTTTTGTTTTTTTGTAATTTTTATTTTTATTAATTACAGTTTATTCACTTTGTATCCTACCTGTAGCTCCCTCCCTTTTCCCCTCCCAATCTCACCCTCCCTCCCTTTTCTCCACCCATGCCCCTCCCCCAGTCCACTGATAGGGGAGGTCCTCCTCCCCTTCCATCTGATCCTAGTCTATCAGGTCTCATCAGGACTGGCTGCATTGTCTTCCTCTGTGGCCTGGTAAGGCTGCACCCTGTTCCCATTACCAGGGAACCCACTTGGACACTGACCTGCCATGGGCTACATCTGTGCAGCAGTTCTAGGTTATCTCCATGAATGGTCTGTGGTTGGAGTATCAGTGTCAGAAAACACCCCTGTACCCAGAATTTTTGGTTCTGTTGCTCTCCTTGTGGAGCACCTGTCCCCTCCAGGTATTTCTATCTCCCCTTCTTTCATCAGCTTCCCTGCACTCTGCCTAAAGTTTGGCTATGAGTCTCAGCATCTGCTTTGATACCCTGCAGGGTAGAGTCTTTCAGAGGTCCTCTGTGGTAAGCTTCTGTCCTGTTGCCTGTTTTCTACCTCCTCCAATGTCCACCCTGTTTACCTTTCTGAATGAGGACTGAGCATCTTAGCCAGAGTCCTCCTTCTTGATTAGTTTCTTTAGGTGTACAGATTTTAGTATGTTTATCCTATATTATATGTCTAATATCCACTTATGAGTGAGTAGATACCATGTGTGTCTTTCTGCTTCTGGGACACCTCACTCAGGATGATCTTTTCTAGTTCCAAGCTTGTGTTAATCTTAAACTAAAGAGCACTTTCTCCTCAAAAAGCTAACACAAGTGTGTTGATACATGGAACGTGTGCTTAAAGGCAGATGGGAGGCCCAGCACTGACCACCCTGCACAGGACGCACTGTTTGTAACTGAGGGGTAACTCCATGTTACAACTCTATGTTCCTTCCCTAGCTAATTGCTAACACAAGTGAAGAGCTCCCGGCCACATCCTAAAAACACATGTTCTTTGACTATTTAATAAGAATTGGCTCAACTTTATAGCAAAATAACTTGACCCAGGCCTTTTTGTTAAAATTTTTATCTTGTAAGTGACCTGTGCCATGGACATCTAAAGAGGAACATGTATTCTGAAGGAAAGTTTTTTCAAGATCTGGGAGATGTTTTCAACAGCAAAAGACATCTTCAAAAGAAGCAATCACTTGGGGGATCTAAGAAGAGTGGGGGGGGGACTGTGGCCAATGCAATGTATGAGAGAACTATTTTCAATTTAAAAAAAATGGTACTGTTTTCATACCAATGAAATTTCATGGCTGGCTGTGATGAAGCCTGACTATAACCCTAGTTCTTGGGAGGCTGAGGCAGGAGAATCACGATTCAAAGCCAGCTTGGGCTTCATAACATGATCATATCTGAAAACAACAACCAACAAATGCAAAAGCTTCACATTGCTTACACACAACTGTATTGATTATGACTTCTAGAAAAAAAAAAAAAACAAAACTGTGTAACTGTGGCATAAGGTGGGACCATTTCAGAAAGAAGAATAATCAATTGTTTTGTTTTTAGGATCAGATTTTTTTCATCATTAAGTGAAACCTATTTCTAGGCATCAATCATTTTTAATTTAAAAATTGTATGGTTAACTTGAATGAGACAAAAACGTGGATGCATCCCATGTTGTGGCACATGCACACACAAAAATGGGCACACAATGAGTCAAGACGCCGAAGGAATCCTGAGTTATTCCTAAACAGCTATGTTTGAGTCATATCATTGAGTAATATATTGGTGAATTTGAACTGCACTAATGGGCATATTAAAAGAAAATTAGTCAGTGAAGAAGAGTTCTTTATAGGCCCGCTTTATTGAGGACGTGGTCAAATTTTGACTTTAAATGGCACTGCTCTAAAATGAAATCAACAGGCCTGCCAGGTTAATGTGTCTTTACCCACATACTTTTCAGTTGCCCTTCATTTCTCCTAACACATTTTCTGAATTAAAACTTTACTAATGCCAAATGAACCTAAGAATAATTTTTAATTATTCATTTTACTTTTCTGATTACATCATTTCTCCTTTCCCTATCCTCCCTTTAAGCCCTCCCACATGCACCTTCTTCTCTTTCTAATTCTTGGCCTCTTTTTTAATAACTATTGTTACATATATATATATATATATATATATATATATATATATATATATATGCTTGTGTGAATATATTCCCATAAATACATAAAGACTACCTGCAAAAAAGAAGCAATCACTTTCAAAAGTTTGCTCAATAGGGAAGAACAGGAACTATAGAATGTCTTTTAAAAGCTGTGACATCTGCAGCCAACAGTGTCTTGGCCAAGTGGGTGGCACCAGCCTAAGAGGCTGCCTGCAGCAGCTATGTGCAGAGGTAGCAGAGGTTATCAGCCTCATCCTGACTCTTTCTGCACTCATGTCCTGTGTCACTGCGCCAGGTCTTCTCTTAAGTAACTCCATGTGAAGTTCTGCAAGCTGCTGAGATTGGCAACCATACAAATATTTTTGTTTTCAGTTCTCTGCTTCACCTTGTGTGTGTATGTGTGTGTGTGTGTGTGTGTGTATTGGAGGTGGGGCTGGATCTTGTATTCCCAAACTGTATGGACATAATAAAAAATGGTGTTTATGGAAGTCAAAAACATAATATGGAACATGGCCACATGAAGTCCTACCTCCTGAAGGCTCACAAAGCATCAGGTGTTGTGCTGTTCTGGGTTTATGATCACATAACCCCCACAACTCCCTATATAAGGTATAGTTCCTATTTTACAAGCAAAGGAATGGAACACGGAGCTAATGTTTCTTGTCTGCAGTATCCACAGCTAAAGGTAAGTAGCAGACACTGCATTCAAACATAATTTTCCTAATGCTGACTTGAAATCTTCTACGTATGGAGGATTTTCCTGCTCTTATAATCTCTAAATGGGAAGTTAACCTTCTGGAGGAGGACAAGAGAGAAGCCACCTGGATCTTACACATGCATGGCCAAGTACATGTCTAGACACGGGGATTTAGAATCTAGTGGACACTACTTCTCGGTTAAGGTCAGCCTAGGCTGCCTACTCGGCAAGTTAAATGAGTGGAATGGTTGGACAGCGCAAGTCTACTAATGTATAGAAGCAGCTTCTGCATGTTCACCACTTCTAACTATGACAGAATTTTACTTAGCAAGATTTTCAGTGCTGGAGATGGAGCCCAGAGCCCCATGCACACCAGGCCAGCACTCTATCATTGAGCCACCTGTCTAGTGCTCCACCGTGCTTCAACTGCAGAGATTATTATAAAGTCTTTGTCCTCATACAGTTTATATTATGGTTAGGGAGAGACTAGTGAGGTAGCAGTAAATTCTCTGAATGACAAAATGTAGTTCCCACCTAAGTACTGACTGTTGAGGCACCGGGACATGTCTGGACCCAGCCTAAGCTGAAAAGAACAAACAACCTGCAAGAGGGATTCCTTGAGAAGCTGGGAAGAGAGCTGGCAGAGGGCAGTTAGTAGGTATGGGCTGGGTAAGTTGGCTGGGTGAGTGTTTAATCTGTAGCAGGTTCTGGATGAAAGCACTATTAACCAGAAACCTCTGAGTGGGCATCCTGATGCTATGTTATAGGCAGTAGCTGGAGCATGGGAAACATAGTGATGTGCATGAAGCTGCACAGCAGGGTAGTGGGCCTGTGCTTGAGATTCAGATCATCTCAGCCCAAAGCCCTCTGCACCACCACTGCACCATGCAGGGCCAGTAGATGTGGTGAGTGTTATTCCTTTGGCTGGGGCAATAGCTTAGTAGATAAAGTACTTGCTACACTAATGTGAGGACTGGAATTTTGATTTCCAGAGCCCTATGAATGTCAGGGGGATAGGGTGGCCTGTTTATAATGGAAGTATGGAAGGCAGTGCAGGGGAATCCCCAAAGCAAGCTGGCTAGCTAAACTAGTCACATCAGCAAGCTCTGGGTTCAACTGAGAGACCTTGTCTTAAAGAATGAGATGGAGAGCAATTGAGGAAAACTCAAGGTGTAAACCTGAGGCCTCCACTCAAACACCCCAAACATATACACAATGTGAACATATCATACAAGCATGCATACCACCTTCCACATGCCAAAAAAAACAAAAAAAGCCTACAAAGCAGGAAAACAGTGCCATGCCCCACTTTGCACCTTAGAACGCCACACTTGCAACAGCATGGCAAGGAGGAGTAAGGTGGAGCATTTACACCTTCAGGGTTCTTCTCCCAAACTTCTCATCGCCCTTTACAACCCAGCGCGTTCCTAAACAAGAGGGCTGAGGTGTCTGGAACCAGAGATCATCGGTGAAGCAGACAGCCTTTCCTGCCACTGCTAGCCTCCTTACAGCAGTTGCACAGGCCTCCCAACACGTTTTTGATAGTCCCCTCCCCATAGCTGGGGAGACTTGATAAATATATTCTCAGGACACAGATGGCTGCTTTCCCACTGCTGCTCCAGATTGTCCACTGCTGCTGCTTCTCAGGAGTCACTCAGTGAGTGGTGGGTTGTACAGCTAGGAGTTAGGGATAGGACATGGGAGTAACTGGGTAATAAGCAAATGAATATTGTGTTGGTACCTCATGATTGAGTTACTAAGAGCCCAAGGGGATATGATCATTAGTGCTCGTCAGCATTTCTCTGGTATTTAAAGGTACTTCTTACTTTCTAAGAACTTGCTACATGTTAGCTCATTTAACTGTTGCAGTTGGGTCGTGAATGTTCTCCATGGGCCCCTGTCTTAAAGGTTTGGTATCCAGCCCAAGATGTAATGAGAGCACTTGCACTTTTTTAGTACATGGGCCTGGTAAAAGGCAGTGAACTGAGGAATGTCTTCAAAGAGGATGGTAGAAGCCAGGCCCTTTCTCTCTTGATTCCCAGCTGCCATGTCAGGTGAACAGACATTCTCCATTATTCTCTCCCACCAAATGGGCTGTATTGTCACAGATCCAAAACAAAGGAGCCTTCTACTGTGAACTGCAACTCCCTTAAACTGGGACACAAAATAAACCTTTTCCTACATGTTGTCTCGGATGTTTGACAAAGTAATGACAATGTGACAACTAAGAGAATCATCATAACAACACTAGGGGTAGATACAACTATCACTCATTTTTCCAACAATGAGAGCAAGGTACAGGCAAGGTATGCATCATGCCCAAGGGTACATGATGGGCAGCCAGTACAGTCAGTTCTATAATCCTACCCAGAGCCAACTCTTAATTGCTACCTTCTCCTGCTAACTGACTCTCAGGAGAAAAAGTGGGGAGACCCACGTTATAGAACCTTATCTACTAGCTTCTAGAGAGCACACAGCTGTAACATCTTTGTAAGATTAAGTACTTATTACAGTAAGGAAATACAATGTGATGTGGAGGTACATTTAAAACCTCAGCATTCATAGGCAGCACGGTGGCAACAAGAGCCTCATTTCTAAGACTGAAATGAAATTCACCATCCAAGAAAAGGTGCAGAGAACAAGTTAATAATGGCCCAAAAAATACACAGTTTCAAATCTAACCTACTATTAATTAATTTAGGTATTGCCACTTGGGAGGAGGCAGTCAGTATTAGGTTAGATCAAATTGTGGAGAAACATCAGCATTGCTGTGACTGTTGGAACAGTAATTACTGAGTCACAGTGCCTTCCTTCCAGAGTAAAAACCCCTCATTCGCATTTGCAAGATGCTTTGCTGTTCACCTGCCACATCATCTTTTGACAGACCTGACAAGCTTTTCAGAGACAAGGACATTTCTCAAAGAGACAAAGGAGATCAGATTTGTAAATCCTGGCAGGCTTCTGATCCAAATCTGGTCTCCAAGAATATCTGCCTCCTGTCTCTTCCCAAGGGCCTCAGGCTCCATACTATGTTGCGTGCACACTTACAAGGTCCACAGAAGGCACTCTGGCCAGCAAGAGCAGGATTCTGATTGAAGAGCTCTAGACCCTGGGCTCAGGGCCACTTACACTGTGAGCTGTATGACTTTGTTCTGGGTTTCCAGGACTCAAGGACATAGGCATTTGCAGTAACTCTCTGTCAGTCAGCAGGAGGCTAACTTGGAGGCTCAAGAGATGTCATACTGAGCATGAGACAGCATATCAAAGCACATGAATTGGTCATCTCATTAAGTTAGGGTGGAACTGAAGTAAAAGGACTGTTTTACTACCCAGCCTCCAGCTATGACTATCTCTCAGGGTTCTTCTGGCTCTAATCTTCTTGCTTCAATACTTAAAACAAGTTCCCTATTGTCCACAGTTTCAAATCTAATCTGAAACTGGTTAGAGTGTGCCACAGAAAACTGATTTCCTATGTTCCTGTCAGCTTCAGAGTCTTGGTCCACAACATGGCCAAAATTTTCAAGCAAAAAAAGACACAGGAAACTCTTGGCAAGGTCTATGCTTTTCCTTAGAGCTAGAGACTGGGAACGGGTCATGGCAGGACTCACGTATTCCCCACAAGATCTGTATGAGGGATTCCTGAGCCTGGATACCCCAGAATGTATTTTACTTGACTATAGGGCCACTATGGACCAATAGTTCAATATGTTGGTGTCCTTAGGAAAGGGAGATATCTGGACATAACCATGGCTCCAGGAGAGTATCATGTGAGGACTATGCTGGGCTGCCTAAGACCAAGTGCTTTAACAGCTGAGAGAAAACCTGTAACACATCTTTCTGTCCCCATCAGGGCAGTATGGCCTCTCTGTGCCTTGATGCTTCTACTTAGTCTCTAAAACTGTCAGAAAATAAATGTCCGGCATTTAAGCCACTTCACTTATGGTACTTTGTAATGACAGTCTTAGGAAATGTACTCTTAGCATTTGTTTCCTGGTTGACCTGCACAGGATAATTTCTTTATTTCACCCTGTTTACTGAGGAACCACTAAGGGCCAAGCCCAGAACAGAAAGGTGAAGATGACAATACTGCCCCTAAGAAGTTTGGAGTCAAAGAAATATAGAAAGGCCGTCTCGGAATAAAGGCTGAGGTGGAGTTCCGGGGCATGGTTCTTTCTGGAACAGCTGTAGAAAAGGCTGCCTAAGAGTCCTCGAGCAGCTCTGGTTTCTGTGAAGGCTGAATGAAGGCACAGTGCTACAGGCCCAGAACAGGGGAGAAAAAAAGAACAACAACAACAATAACAATATATAATATTTTTAATAATATTTTTGAATTAAAAAGTAGAATCTACTAGTCTCATAAATTTTGCTGTGGTATGGATTAATGTATATTGATAGAAATTTAAGATTTTTTGTTTAACTATTCTATATTGTTAGAAATTTTAGGTTATATTAATTATTGTATATTGATGGATATTTAAGGTTATTTTGTTTGACTATTGTTTGATGCATTGTACATAGGCAGCTCATTTTAAAATGTGATATAAAGCTCTAGTTTTATGGTTCTCATTTCTTATTGCATGTAGATTGCTAATGTTAGAGAAAAAGACTTTAAAAAAAAGCAAAAAGGGGAATATGAAGTGGAAGTTTCTGGTTTCTTTGAAGACTCAGTTGTGTCATATGAATGTGTTTTTTGTTTGGTCCCAAGAATGGGATTTGGGAGTGTTTTTCTACCACAGAAGACAGACTCATGAGAGGGCACGTGATATATTGCTGGAAGCTGTCTTGTGAGAGGGGCATGTTTTTTGATAGCTGAAAAACATCCTTGTGTGGACTCTAAGAAGAGATAAATAGAAGCTCATGGACAGAGAAACAATGCTTTTGCATGGCTATGCTTTGCAATGCCTCACATCACTTCACTAGTCTTTATTTTTCTACAGTTCATTTTGCAGACAAAAACACTCCAGAGAACTTCTCCTGGTATTGCAGCCGAGTCTTGCTGCTTCCGCTGACTGATGCCTACTTGGTAGAGTCTTGCTGTTTCTGGCTGAACCATGCTACTGTTGCTTATTTGTGTTGTTGTTTTGTGTTTGCTTTTGACTGGACCGCTGGTATCTGGGCAACGAAGACTGGAATCACCCCAAGAAACTATGTCTAAAAAGGTCCACAATCCCCTTTTCCTAATAACCTTCTTTCTCCCCTACCTCTGGTCAGTGGGTTGGAAGGGAAGTAGAACCATTTAAGAACCCTAAATAAAGTAGGCTTTTGGAAAATCTAAGCATAGATAGAGACAAGTAAGAAGTCATAATACAGTGAAAGCTCACACAGACAAAGGACCTCATCACAGTACCCTCACTTCAGGCAGGAGACATCCTTTCCACCCTTCAGCCCTTCTCAGTGATTCTGACTGAGAGACCTGCAGTGGGGACAAACACATATGCCCCTAAATGTTCTGGGGGTAGGGTTAATATTCAGCCTCCACGGACTGTGTTTCTGCTTCCTAGTACTTCTCAATCATGGCACACACATTAAATGATAGTCTGTAACACAAAAATTGAAGTAGAAGCAATCTGGCAATGTCTATGTGGAAACCATCAAGAATATCCATTTCTGTTCTTTATAACTACTATGATACATAAAATACTATGGAAGGCACTGAGCAATTCTGAAATCACTGAAATGATTTTTACAAAGGAAGCCATAAGACTAGTATTAAAATATACTTTGAATTGTTGAAAGTTCTTTGTGGTTGTAAGAGATGTCCACTTGTTTAACACAGAAAGAACTGACCACCATGAATATCTAGTAGCACTTGTGAAGCTCATTCATAACCCTTAGTTAGGAACCTCATGCTTTCGTTATGCTATGCTTTCCTAGCTTTTCATTTGGGATAGAACAAAAACTCACAGACTTAAGAGTTGTAGCCACAAAGTGTATTCTGTTACACTGAAGTCCCAAGCCAAATTAAACAGAAAGCTGATCCTGACACAAGTCAGACATGTGACTTCTAGAAAGTTTAAGTTAACAAACAACATGAACAGACAGCCAGTTCATGGGAAGTCTGAGGAGAAGGTTACAGAAAGGATTTCTCAGAAGCTCAGCTTTCCTCCAATCTAATGGGGACTCTCTAAGTTGTATAGGTACACAGAGACGAGACGGAATGCTGGAAAATTCCTGTATGGTGTTAGTAAGAAGCCAGCAAGAATCAAACCAGGCCAGTTCTCCCCAGCAAAAAGACTGCATTTAGAGCAATGTCAGGTTATTCCCAGTAGGATTCAGTTTAACATTTATGGTGTCACATTTTCTATACTCCAAGATCAAACTAGATTTTTTTTTCAATACAGCATGCCGTAAGAACAGAAAGCTTTTGCCATTAACAGATTGAAACTAAGCAACAACACAGACAAAAACAAAACAAAACCTACCTAGCTTCATTTTTTGTTTTTGCTTTGAGTCACACGAAAGTGCATTCAGCTGTCACTACAACTTCACCCCCAGAAACACATAAATTCTGACACAGGGGCTACACACATTACTATACGTAGTATTATTATTTTAAGCAATGCCTTTCAGGATTTTTTTTTTTAACCACAACTTGTAGTAATAGTTTTAACTGGGTGTGGGGAGATGTTTCAGTGCTTAAGAGCACTGGCTGCTCAATTTCCAGCACCTGCACAGCAGCGCACAACCACCTGTAACTCCAGTTCTAGGGGATCTGATGCCCCCTGCTGGCTTCCACAGACACCTGACACAGATATGGCACCCAGACATTCATGCAGGCAAAATACTCATTCATATAAAATACAATGTAAATTTTTTTAAAGAAATGCATTTAATTATTTACCCTCTCTGACTCTCTTTCACACACACTAAGAACTGAACTCAGGACTCTTGGATCCTATCACTGAGCTCATACTTCATCAAAAAATACTACTGACTAATAATGATCACAACTGATTCCTAATCTGTTACTGAATTTATAGTTAGGAAAAAACAGAAAAATACCAGGTAAATTATAGGTGCCTGCATAGAGGAATGTGTATTTTTTATTTAACTACTGTGACGAACTATCTGAGAAGTTAGCTCTAAGGGCAGGAAGGTTTATTTGGCTCATGGCTTCAGCCCATGAGCCTGGGCTCTGCCCACTATGGGCTGTGGTGACAGTAGAGCACAGGCCAGGGAAAGCCCACTTTGGGGCAATAGGAAGCAAAGAGACAAGAGATTGGTCCTAATATTCTCTCCAGTAGGCATACATCCTGAATGCCCCACCAACATCTTAGAGTACCACAGAGTAGGAAGCCTTAAAAGCCTTAAAAGCATGGGTCTTGGGAGAGGTATTCAAAGTCCAAACTATAGCAAGCATAGGCAGTTCTTATTCAAAAACAGTGAGATTTTCACAAAGATTTAACTGGACTGAAGAAATTGATCAGAGGGCAAAAGTACACAACTGTCCCTGCAAAGGACCTGAGTCTGGATCCCAGAACCCATGTTGGAAGGCTCACAACTGCCTATAATCCCAGCTCCAGGGCATGGCCACTGTCTTATGGACTCCATGGGTACCTGCACTCTTGGGCACTTAGATACACACACACACACACACACACACACACACACGGCTTAAATTAAACAAAAGAAAAATTTAAATATAAGGGATAAAGTTCCAATGGTCTTCAACAAATTTCTTCTTCGTTAATAAATTTTTAATATTAATATTTAATAAACAATTTCTTAAAATGCTACTGGTGGAAGCTTACTGAAATTCCCAAAGGTCCTGATGTGGTAGGTTAGTGATGTACAGAAAGCACTATTTTCTATAGGTACCCTCCTTACACTTGTATGCATGCATACATAATTTTAACACCTTGATGCAAGATTTTAACTACACAGTCATTATAGTAATATCGATAAGACCTGACCTTCAGAGCCAGGCCAACAGGCATTTGTGCCCTGAGACTCACCAATGGGCCTCCACGAAAGACCTAATGAGCATTAACCTTCTGGGGTCAACCAGGAGACTTTCACAGACACTCTCCAAACACTCAAGGCTTTCCCACATACATATTTTTCCCTCTATGCTTATGCTTTCAGCTCCTAGCAGAGAGGACACTTCAGTGAAAAGTCAAGCAAAGAATGAAGGCTGGAGCTGTCTTTAGAGCAGGGATGTCTCAGCAGGCACACAGAACCCTGCTATCCAATGTGGGATTTCAGAATTTGATCCTCTTCAGGAGGAAGTATAGCCAGCAGAAAGCAGGCTGGATTCTGCTGCCCCTCACAGGCATTTTCACATGAAGAATTGTACAATCAGGTAGGGTGCAATTCCTCCTACTGGTCAACCCTGGCCTACGGCTTACTCTGCTCCAAGAATAAGCATTTTAGGCCCTGTGTTGGAGTAGAAAGAACACTTTTCAGGGAGTCATGAGACCTTGCAATCCCAACCCTACCTCCACCCAGACCCAGCTTGGGTTTACTAGACAGAAGGCCTTCGGAGACAGAATAAAGAGTTTGTCTCATTGCTTGGGTCTAGCCTCATCGCTCACACACCTACTCCTCCTTCTCTATATTCTAGACTGACTGAAACACTTCCATGGGCAGAAGTCCCTAGGCTCTCTCCACATTCCCTCTGGTCCTTGTTTGTCATATAGTTCCTACTCAAAAATCCCTTCCCGACACCTAGGCATCCTGCTGATTCATTCAAGTTTCAATTCAAGGCTGCTTGCTTCTGGATAAGCCTCCCCTGATTCTCAAAGACTGCTTCAACGCACCACACCTAATACACATGCCTCATTAAGGCACATGCCATGTTGCCTGGCCCTTCTGGGCCCTGTGTCTGCCTCCCTGCATGCTTTGGAATGTCCCACTGATAGTTCAGTGCTACTGGCCAACACACTTACAATTATCTGAGGCATTAGTAGGTGGAGAAGTCACAGGCTTTGCAGCAGTGAGAATATTTACAAACTGCTCTGTGATCACTAATCACCTCGCTGAACCATCATATCTCCATGGGTGCAGGCAGTACTGACCTTCAACTTTAAGATAAGGGAATGAAAACTCAAGACCACCTGGTGAATCAGCTTCAAGTTCATTGCTTAGCTCTTTGCTAATAATAATAATGAGACTAGAGATACTGCTGGCTTCCAAAAGTTTAAAACACTGAGGAAATAAACCAGTTAAAATCTAGTAACCAAGAAAGCCTTGCACATATTCTCAGCATACTGCATCCAAAGGAAATGAACAGTTTTGCCTGGAATGGCAAGGTCTCAGCGTGTTCACCCCATTATTCAGTTGTCAATTTCCCTGACAAAGAAGCAGACATTTTCAGAAAACAATGGGGGCTGCAATCTGACTCCAGAGATCCAGGCTCTGCCTGCCAATTGACAGAAATACCACTCTGTCATCAAGAGCCCAGGTCACCTCATGGCCAGGGTCCCTTCAGGCTCTTTACAGAGCAGTTAGAGGAGAAAAAAAGCTGACAAAAAAAAGAGTAACTTAATAAAAATTAAATCAAATAAGCAACAGACTAGCATAAAAACAAATATACTTATAACCTCGGTTTAATTACAGTGTTATCATCTACAATAAATACGCCCATTAGTATTATAAATTACACTAATTCTTTCAAAAGAGCACATGGACAGATGAATACAGGTTTCTAATTTTTCTACTTCAGGCTTTTGAATCAGAATGGAATTTGCTGGAAAAGGCAGTTGATTTCCCAGCACTGTCACTCCTATTCCAAGAAGGGAGACTAAGACGTAACTGTGGTGAAAGTCGGGAGTTCATTCTGCTTGGTCTTTCAAATTTACATTTTACTCCATTTGGGAAATGATATCACTCCCTTTCTTCTGTTTGGAAAATTATTTTCCACTTAAATGTAAAAACATGTTCAATACTGTTAAGGGGACAGAGGTCGTTTCAAGATTTCAGAGTGACTACTTTCTGACCCTTCCTAACCTGTTCTATATTTCCTGCAAGTTGACACAGTAAGGCAAACTGAATGCCCCAGCCTAAAAAAGTGCTGCAGCCAAGACATTAGGTCAAGCCTCCCACAGAGACGGAAGCACGACCTAGCACACACTAGAGAGGAGGACAAAGGAGAGCCAAAACAGGAGAAAGCACACCTGTGCCCCTCCCCAGGCTGATCATCAATCATTTAATCTTATCCTTTCTCTAAAGCCCTATGAATCCTTTTAAACAGTTAGCACCCTGTTTTGTTTTTTTAGACATCCAGCATCTAGTGGATGTTGAACTTGGTGTGACAGCAACATCTTTAAAGGAGGAGAAAGAGCTGGAAGTTCCCTGACTATTCCTTTGTTTTACTAAGACAGAACATAGGTAAAATAAAATTATTCACTTTTTTAAAAATTTTTTATTAATTACACTTTATTCATTTTGTATCCCCCCATAAGCCCCTCCCTCCTCCCCACCCGATCCTACCCTCCCTCCCCTTTCTGCATGCATGCCACTCCCCAAGTCCACTGATAGGGGAGGTTCTCCTCTTCTTTCTGATCTTAGTCTATCAGTTCTCATCAAAAGTGGCTGCATTGTCCTCTACTGTGGCCTGGTAAGGCTGCTCCCCCCTCAGGGGGAAGTGATCAACAAGCAGGCCAATCAGATTATGTCAGAGGCAGTCCCTCTTCCCATTACTATGGAACCCACTTGGACACTGAACTGCCATGGGCTACACCTGTGCAGGGGTTCCAGGTCATCTCCACGAATAGTCCTTGGTTGGAGTATGATTTTCTGGGAAGTTCCCTGTGTTCAAATTATCTTGTTCTGTTGCTCTCCTTGTGGAGTTCCCGTCCCCTCCAGCTCTTACTATTTCCCACTTCTTACATAAAATTCCATTCACTCTGCCCATCAGTTGGCCATCAGGCTCAGCATCTGCTTTGACAGTCTATACTGCAGAAGCTTTCAGAGGCCCTCTGTGGCAGGTTTCAAGGTTGTTTCCTGTTTTCTTCTGGCTTTCAGAGGCCCTCTGTAGCAGGTTCCGAGGTTGTTTCCTATTTTCTTTTTCTTCTGATGTCCATCCTCTTTGCCTTTCAGGATGGGGATTGAATATTTTAGTTAGGGTCCTCTCTTTTGCTTAGTTTGTTTAGATGTACAGATTTTAGTGGGTTTATTCTACATTGTATGTTTATATGAGTGAGTATATACCATGCGTGTCTTTTTGCTTCTGGGACAACTCACTCAGGATGATCCTTTCCAGGTCCCACCATTTACCTGCAAATTTCATGATTTCCTTCTTTTTCATTGCTGAGTAATACTCCATTGTTTAGATGTACCACAGTTTCTGCATCCATTCTTCAGTTGAGGGACATCTGGGTTGTTTCCAGCTTCTGGCTATTACAAATAAAGCTGCTACAAACATGGTTGAGCAAATGTCCTTTTTGTGTACTTGCGCCTCTTTTGGGTATATGCCTAGGAGTGGTATGGCTGGATCTTGAGGAAGCGCTATTCCTAGTTGTCTGAGAAAGCGCCAGATTGATTTCCAGAGTGGTTGTACCAGTTTACATTCCCACCAGCAGTGGAGAAGGGTTCCCCTTTCTCCACAACCTCTCCAGCATGTGTTGTCCCTTGAATTTTTCATCTTGGCCATTCTGATGGGTGTAAGGTGAAATCTCAGGGTTGTTTTGATTTGCATTTCCCTAATGGCTAATGAGGTTGAGCATTTCTTTAAGTGCTTCTCTGCCATTCGATGTTCCTCTACAGAGAATTCTCTCTTTTTGCTCTGTTCCCCATTTTTTAAGTGGATTACTTGGTTTATTGCTTTTCAGCTTGTTTAGTTCTTTATATATATTGGATATGAGTCCTCTGTCAGATAAAGGGTTGGTGATGATTCTTTCCCAATCTGTAGGCAGTCGCTTTGTTTTGATGACGGTGTCCTTTGCTTTACAGAAGCTTTTCAATTTCATGAGGTCCCATTTATTGATTGTTGCTCTTAGAGCCTGTGCTGTTGGTGTTCTGTTCAGGAAGTTTTCTCCTGTACCAATGAGTTCTAGGGTATTCCCCACTTTTTTTCTAGCCGATTTAATGTGTCTGGTTTTATGTTGAGGTCTTTGATCCACTTGGACTCAGTTTTGTGCAGGGTGATAAGTATGGATCTATTTTCATTTTTCTACATGTAGACATCCAGTTGGACCAGCACTATTTGTTGAAGATGCTATCTTTTTTCCATTGTATGGTTTTGGCATCTTTGTCAAAAATCAGGTGTCCGTAAGTGTGTGGGTTTATTTCTGGGTTCACTTTTTAATTTACAGTTTGTAGAACCCAGCGAACATAATCAGGTAACTATCACAACAACCAGAAACTTTGCATTATCTTCCAAAAGTTCCTTTGACCATCTGGTAGCCACATCCCCTCTCCCAACCCAGCACAAGGATCACTGACTGGCTTCTGTCTCTATCATCTTGCCTTTTCTAGAATTTCATATCACTGGCACCACACTGTTGGTACTCTCTGTTTCCATTCTGTTTGGCATCAGATCATGGTTCTGAGATTCATGCCTGCTGTGGTACAGTGGAGTGTGCTCATCTCCCTGTTCAGCTGATTTCCTTCTCCAGACCAATTACATGTTCTTCAAGAAGCCCTAACACAAGCTCGATGCCCAGAGCCTAAATATCATCTCTTGACTCTCCTTGATTTTATCCTCTGTAAAAACATCAACCATGGCTCAGGTAAGATACAAAGACAGTATTTGTTTGTATGGCCAAGCCTGGCAAGCCAACAATTTAAACAGAACTGGAAAAGCTTAGATAAAGCAATGAAATGTAGGCAGCAGAGAAGAGAGCAACTTCCTGAAACACTTTCTTTACCATAAAAAACTGGGTAAGCACTGAGTTCAGAAAGGCCATTTCCCCCCGCTCATCAGCAAATATGTCTGTTGTAGTGTGTCCCCTGCCCACTGTGAGGCGGTCATGAACTAACTGTGGCACCTGAAGATTTGAGAACTCCAGATGTGTTTTTGTTTGTTTGTTCCTTCCTTCCTTCCTTTTTTTTTTTTTTTTTTTTTTCAAGCTAGGGTTTCTCCGTGTAACTTTGGCTGTCCTGGACTCACTTTGTAGACCAGGCTACCCTTGAACTCACAGAGATCTGCCTGCCTTTGCCTTCCCCCAATGCTAGGATTACAGGTGTGCAGCACTTCGCCCAGCTCTCCAGGTGTTTTAAATGAGTAACTTTTAAAAACTCTATCTTACGGAGCACCTGAAATATTATTAAGTACTGTAATTCTGTGACTTACTCAACAGAGTCTACTGACCATAACTGAACTTTACTTGGTGTCTAATCATTGTCAGCATTCTGACCAACTACTATGCTCAGCAGATGTCATCACTATAATGGAAGTTTTGATTTCTTTTGTGTGTGCATTTTTAAAATTTTATTTATTTTTTTTTGTTAAAGTTTATTCTCTTTGTATCCCAGCTGTAGCCCTCTCCATCATCCCCTCCCAATCCCACCCTCCCTCTCTCATCTCCTCCCATGCTCCTCCCCAAGTCTTAAGAACTCAGTTATGTTATGCAAATATGTTTTTGTTTTAATCCCAAGTGTGGGATTTTAGTTGAGCTCTAGTTTGTCCACAGCTATTAATTGTCTCTTGTGGGGCACGGTTTTTGCCAACTGATAACAGCCTTCCATGTGTAGCATAGAGAGAGGCGTGGTCTAGGACCCTGAGGATATAAATTTGAGAACCCAGAAAGAAATGGTGTGGTGTGTGGAGTTGGCTTCTGGCATGTAGCAGTTTGGAGAAACCAGAGACAGACAGGAGAGAGAGATGCTTTGAAGCAGGCAGCTTGGAAGAGACTGCTGGCTGGGTTTGCTGCTGATGGAGATTGCTCTATCCCCCAAAAACCCACTGACCCTAAACAGCCAGAACGAGTAAAGGGGGTCCGTGCTCACTGTCCCTACTAACCCTTCCTCTCTCCTACTTAGGGTTGGTGGAAAGGAGCTAGAGGCATGAATACCTCAAACAAAGTAGTTTTTAAAAACGAGCGCTGTATATCATGGGTTATCAGTTTGGCAGCCTAGTGCCTTGCTAGTCTACAAATTCCTAACCTGTTAACAGTTTTCTTTTGCGTGTGTTTCAACAGGTGATTTGCGTGCATGTCTGCCTGTGCACTGTGTGCATGTCTGATGCCCTCAGGGACCACAGAGGATGCTGGACTTTTCATACTGCTGATACGCCCTGGCCTCTAATCTACAACTGTTCTTCTTTTGGAAAATTGTCTAATTGCAAACTGTTTTCATCATACAGGAAAGTCCAGAAAAGTAGAACCCAAGTGCCCACCATTCAGTTTCACTTTGCAAGTGTTCACATTTGACACACTTGTTAAGGAGTACTTTTTTCCTCTGCTATAATATCCTTGTTTCACATTTCGAAAGTAGTTTAGCCCTCTCCAAGGCATTTGGATAATGGAGAAATCACTCACAATTCACCACAACCACTGTTCAGATTTTGGCGAATTTTTTTTTCCTCTTGCAAAAATGATTTCCACAGCTCTGTGAGCATGCATACAATTTGGAATTGCTTCCACAGTAATGGTCTAGCACATGTGCTTTGTGTGTGTGTGTGTTTTTCTTTTGGTTTTTGGCTGCTATTTATTATCATTAGAGGCTTTAGAGTAGAGTGAGTTATCTTTATCTGACAAATCTCATCATTTATTTAGGATATCCCTAATTCTTTGCTATTACACATCAACCTCAAAATACTTCTGAACATATTGTTTAACCTTATTCTTAATCAGCTCAGAACATACACATTAGTTTTATATAGCTGTGTTATCTCCTTACCAAGGAGAGTAGCTTCTTGACATCATCTGAGTGAGGTCCAGGAAATGGTCTCATTCATCCACTCAGCAATCCATTCAAAACACATTTACCAAATTCCTACTTAAGATTACAGATTTTACTTTAATGTAAAGTAAGTTAAAAAACATTAAGACTCCTGCTAGACAAAGTTGGCCTCACACCATCTGCCCACTAAACCACACTGCTTTGACTTGCATGAAGAAATGGCACCCAAAATTTTATTCTGAATCTAGTGTTATATGGGCATAAATGGTATTCTTTTTCCCAGCATCAAATATGGCTTCTGTCATTCTGGGTGAAGAATCATGGGTGTCAGGCATCCTTTTCTGGAATGCCAGGAAGCTGTCATATAGAAACTGAGCTACATAGCCTTCTCACATCTTACCCCCTGAAAACTATATCCTGTCCCTTGCTCTGCTAAGGAAGCCTTTCGTTCTTCTTAAGGCCTACCAGACTAGAAAATGTGCCAACAAAATATGATGCCAGCATTAAAGAACATAGCCATAAAGCAAGGGATTCACAGTTCATCAATGATTATTTTTCTTTTTCCGAAGATCAAAACATAAACACACAGGCAAAACAGACAAGCAGAAAGATTTAGGTCAAATACCCAGGTTTTCATCCACTCATGGTCTCTTAAACATATGGTCCTTCTCTTCCGGGACTATGACAAATTCCCCTACTTGTCTCTTAGTGTAAGAAACACAGAGAAGAATCTAGTCAGTAAGCCAAGGAGAAAGCAATAGCTGGAGGCTTCAGGTCATGAGAATCAATAAGCTCACATACAAGCACATACTAAGTCCTCATCTGATATCATGGATCAGAGGTGGGTCACTTCTCTTTAAACCTGAGTCCTCGCCAAGTGGATGAATCTGCTGAAAGACAGGATGCAGTCATGTGCTAAATAACACAGGACAGACGGCTCACTGGCTCTCAACAGGCCACTCATTTTCTTCTCCTTGTCCATTTTCTTACTCTGCTAACTTTCCCACAATGCCTGTAAACATGCTCCCTCTGGAGATGACCTGCCAGTGACCTAAAGCAAAGTGAGCACCACCTGGCCTAAAGAGAGAGAAACAGCTCACACCAGGAGGCTTTGCCTTCCTGGGTACTGTTGCTAGGAGCACCTAGAAGGACCCTCTGGTTCCTCTGAAAAGTATTCCTTTTCCTCAAGAACCTCTAGGTTGTTTTAGGGGCAGACAGAGAAAAGAGTAAGTGAAGTACACATCTCTCAGGGCTCTGGGCTTGTGAGAGACAGGCCCAGAAAGCTCAAAGAGATGGTATAGAGGGTGGGACCACAAGACTGAACAGAATGGGCTGAACAAAGCAGTGCTGTAGACAGGTGAGAATTGCCAATAACTTGGCATGGATTTCCATCCAAAGGGTTCCTCTCAGATTTTTAGATTTACACACACACACACACACACACACACACACACACACACACACACACACACAAAATATCAGGACATAAAGCGGTAGGATGAGGGGGACACAGATGGACAAAGCCAGGCTCTACTCAGAAGCAAGATGCTAGTTCATAATCTTGTTAATCACATCATAAAAGAAAGAGTGATTTAATATGCATACTCATCTCAGAAGAGGGAATGGGATAGCACATCTTACTTAAAGAAACCATCACTCCAGTGTGTCCAGTCTTTGTTTTCTCTCATTTCTCTGCAGCCCAGTGAAATGATGTCACAGTCTAGCTTCAGGCTAGTTCCTTCCAGACATAGGAGGAATTTCTCTCTCTCCTAAGATGCCAAGCAACTTACTGGACTCCACAGTGAGGACAGACAGGATGTGATGGGTTCCGTCAGGGGAGGTTTGTGTGCTGGATGCATAGTCCACACACTTTTGGTACTACATGTCACCAGGCGCCTCATGATGCCTTGACGTGCAAAGCTCTCAACCAGATCTCCAATATTCTACCAGTTACATAGAAGTCTTCAGGCTGTGTGTGAAAGACAAGCAAATTATTTCAAAACATTCAAAATAGTGATATTTTGAACTTGATATAATGGAGCCATGGAATTCCAAACATGAAGAATTTATACTAAAAAAAAAAAAGCAAGTTGTATAAAAGAGTATCAAATACACACACACAGAGACACAGTAAGACAAATTTTGTACAATAATCTGAGGAACACTATGAAGAGTCTGAAAGAAAGTATGTTCACATAGCAATAGCTCTTGGGATTCAGGGTGTGGTTTGTTTTGATGTGTCTTTTAATTTCTTATAATTTTATTTTCATATTTTTTTTGTATCTTCTTCATTTTCTACAATATTTCCCAAACCAGAGCATGAAATCTTTTTTGGCTTTCAAAGTTTGATGGTCAAAACTAACACTGTTAAAAAAAAATAAACATACACACAAACAAATAAAAAAACAAAATCTTCATCTTGAAATTGTGACAAATAGTCTCAATTTAATAAAAAATTTGTGATAATATTCTTCATAGTTAAAGACCATGCACATGCTGATGTATGCTTATAAGTTACTGTCTTTCTGACTGGGCATATATGTCACTTAATCATTTTATTTCTAGACTACTCATAGCAAATCAACAGCTCCGTGCTTTTCTATGCTTGAATTCTAACAATGAGACTTAATTAATTCATCACATAGAAGCAAAATCTGTCCAGACTGGTTGATGGATCAGATGTTCTAAGAAACAAGAAGCTGGCTGTGGTGACACACGCCTGTAATCCTAGCACTCAGGGAGGCAGAGGCAGGTGGATCTCTGTGAATTTGAGGCCAGGACAGCCAAGGCTACACAGAGAAACCCTGTCTTGAAAAAAAAAAAAAGTAGAGATGTGAATCTGAGGAGAGTGGGGTTACTTATTGGATGTGTGGCTTTCGGGGCTTCTAAAACATCTATGTTTACTCTGTCCATTCTCTCCAATTTCACAGAGATTTCTTAAGATAAAGAGCTTGATCCAGAAAAGCAAAATCTAGTTTCTGGTGTAAGTAAACTTGCCTCTGCTGCAGTGCTCCTGAGCCTCACTGCCTTCCTACACTAGATGCTTCCCCTCTCCAGTACCTTAGCTTCTTCTGTCTCCAACCTAGGGAGGAGAGAAGAAAAGGCCACATAACTAATAAGTGAATCTTAATTCATTCACAGTTGCCTCCTTAAAAAGAAAGATGAAAAAGAACTCACCCAGGAAATGTAACAATAATACAAGTAAATATGCCAGGTTAATGAAGACGGGCTGGCGAGAGCAGAGTGACTGGAGAAGACTGGGGATATGAAAGCAAAGCCAGTGAGAAAAATGACAGTTAAAATTCATAATAGGGTTCATAGGTAAGCAAGTACAAATGCTGATATGCTCAGGCATACAACTACATTCAAAGATTCTTGAAGAAGCAGGTTTTTTCCTAACTGTGATGACTGAACTGTTTAAAAATCTACATTTGCATTTTCACGATGGTGACTGGGTAGCAAGCAACAGTTTCTTAGTTTCCATTAAGAATCTGAAAATGTATAAATCAGATAAAAGGTAGGTTGAGGTACCTAAGTACGTACAATTTCTACGGGCCAATCTCCAGTTTATTACAGTATGCCCTTTAAGTAGAAGCAAAGGTGGAAAAAAATGCTTGAGCAGAGAACTGAAACACTAGCTCCCCTCTCCACTCACAGCACTACCTGCAGGCTCTCTACTTCCCTTCTGTGTGGATTGACTCCCTCCCAGGCAGTGCTGTTCTCGAGAACCAAGTGCAATCCACTTTGCTCCACTGGTCCTTTCACACAGTCCCCAGTGAAGAAACGTCTGTCCTGTTCTACCACTCTTTCTCCCTTCTAGGCCTTGCTCCAAGGCAGCCCCAAGGTTTGGTCTTATACCTCCTTCCATGTTCCTTGTTCTCACATGCACCTCTACTCAGTCCTATGAGTAGCAAAGAGCCACCAGCACCCTCCAAAGACCCCTTGATATGTTCAGCATATGGCTCCCAGTGTCATCATCACAAGTAGGCACTTACTAACACTGGATTAAATAAAAGCATCTGATTCTTTTGCAAGCACTGCAAAGAGACATTTTACACATATGCATACTTTACACACATACACATAGACACACACGCACCCTTTATACACACATGCATATATATCTTACATGTAGATATGCACATATACAATTTACACACATCTTCTCTCACACAACACACTCATAGAAACACATACACACGTGTATGCATGCATGTACTCACACATACACACTATGGCATTTTTTCCGCATCTTCACAAAATGATCAATATTACTATCATGATTTAAAAAGTTGTAACTTCTCTATTTGTGGATATCCACTACTAACAACCTTTCCCCTCAATTATGATAAAAGAAGGCAGGGAAGAAGGGGTACTGACAATAAGATTAGTGAGCCGTAAAAGAAGCCTAGCTTACTATAGTTTCCATTCTGACCATGACTTTGCCCTCTGCAGTCACACCAACCCAAAAGATCTATCCCCTCTTCTTCTCTCTGGATCTATGTTCTCTTACCACACCAAGCACAGCCAATTTCTCCTCTCCTCTGCACTGCAGATTTCTAGGGCCTTCATCTCTTATAGCCATTGACAAAGATTTTCTTACACAGCTACCATTCATGTGGTCTCTTAAAGGTCACTCTACCAACCCCATTGCTAGGACACTGTTTTTCTTGTGCTGAGTGATCCTGGTTGCCAACTTGACACACCTAGAGAGGGAACTGCAATTAGAAAGCTCCTCCATCAGACTGGCCTGCAATGACTGTGGGGTAGTTTCTTGCTTACAAATTGATGTAGGAGGAACCAGCACTGGGGGCAGTACTCTCCTTGGCCAGGTGAGCCTAAACTGTAGAAAAGGATAGCTGAGCAAGTCAGGGAGGCAGGCCAGTCAGCTGTATTCCTTCATGGTCTGTGCTTCAGTTTATATTCCAGGTTTCTACCTTGAGTTCCTGCCTTAGCTTCCCTGGATGATGGACTATAAGCAAAATAAACTGTTTCCTCCAGTTGGCTTTTGAGAAGTGTTTTTTATCATAGCAACAGAGAAGCAAACTAAAATGCTTCTTATGGAGCTTTTTGAAAATCTAGAATAACACAGGCCCAAAACTGAATCTGTGAAGAACCCAGACTTCTTTTTCAAACCACATCATCCTCCCCTGTCTTCCACTGTGTCTTTTACCCTAACCTCAGAACATGTACTGTTAGAATCTAGAAGTGGTTGCTACTGAAACTGTACTCTGAAAAAGTGAAGAACCCTAGAAAATGCTAAGTATTCTTGGTCCTGGGAACTGCTATAATGGTATAAATTTAGTGTATCAATGAAAGACACTAATGTTAAGTCTCCAAGGTCACCATCCATTATGAAAATAACTAGCCGAATAAGGAAGAATCTGCAAATACAGATAAGCTTTGCTATAGTTCCACAATCAGACTCCACAACCAGAGCTCTCCAACAATAGGTTAGGCCAGAGCAGACTGGATGTTTTCCTTACTCATTACAACATTCAAACATGACAGAAGGCCACTGTTAGGGTCCCTACAGAAGGTCCAGTGTAGAGGGTGAGCTGATCACCACCCATGTGCTAGCAAGGTCTCATCATTATATAACTCTTTATGTCCTCTTGGCAGACTTAACCTCCTTCCCACTATTCTGACAACCTAGAGTGAATTCAAGGCTCAAACACTCAATAGTCAACCAATCCAAACCTTATTCTTGGATGTCTCTGAAAACTAAACCCAAGTGCCTTCTCTTAAGAATCTGCTTGAATCTGGTTATTCTTTCACTCAACAACTTTAGTCTTTCTTCCCAATAATTAAGCCATTATTTATAATTCCCTATTTCGACCTACCATTTATGAAAGACAATTTCTCTGCTTCAAATTTTCTATATCAGTGACTATAGATGTATCCAATTGCTAAGTGAAACTGATATAATGAAAAAAAATGTGATTCCCCTGGTAGCACATAATAATAATGCTTTCTCTTCCAAACAATGATATTCTTTTTTTTTTCTTTATGATAAAGAAATTTATTTATTTATTTATTTTAATTTTTTTTTATTTTATTTTTCTTTTTGGTTACATTTTGTTAACTCTGTGTCCCAGCTGTATCCCGCTCCCTCATTCCCTCCCCAACCCCACACTCCCTCCCTGGTCTCCTCCCTGCCCCTTTCCAAGTCCCCTGATAGGGGAGGACCTCCTCCCCTTTCATCTGACCCTGTTTTATCAGGTATCTTCAGGGCTGGCTGCAAGGTTCTCCTCTGTGGCCTAACAGACTGCTCCTCCCCTGGGGGGGGGGGTGTCAAACAGCCTGCCCTTGAGATCCTGTTAGAAATAGTCCGTGTTCCCCTTACTTTGGAAAACTACTTGGTTACTGAGCTACCACAGGCCACATCCGAGCAGAAGTTCTAGGTTATATCCATAGATGGTCCTTGGTTGAGTGTCAGTCTCAGAAAAGACCCTGTGCCCAGATATATTTGGTCCTTGTAGAGCTCCTATCCTTTCCATATCATACTAACTTCCCTTCTTTCATATGATTCCCTGCACTCTGCCAAAGGTTTGGTTATGAGTCTTAGTGTCTGCTTTGAAACACTGCTAGGTAGAGTCTTTCAGATGCCTTTTGTGGTAGACTCCTGTCATAAGTTCAATGCACATCTCATTTGTCTTTCTAAATGAGGATTAATCACCTTCGCCTGTGTCCACTTTCTTGATTATCTTCTTTAGGTGTGTAGATTTCATTATGTTTATCATGTCTTGTAGGTCTATATAAGCGAGTATATACCAAGTTTGTCTTTCTCCTTCTGGGATACTTCACTCAGAATGATCTTTTCTAGATCCCACCACTTGCCTGCAAATTTCATGATTTCCTCCTTTTTGATTGCTGAGTAGTATTCCATTGTGTAAAAATACCACAATTTCTGTATCCATTCCTCCGTTGATGGACATCTGGGTTGTTTCCAAGTTCTGGCTATTACAAATAAAGCTGCTACGAACATGGTTGAACAAATGTCCTTGTTGTGTACTTGATCAAATTTTGGGTATATACCTAGGAGTGGTATAGCTGGGTCTTGAGGTAGCACTACTCCTAGTTGTCTGAGAAAGCGCCAGATTGACTTCCAAAGTGGTTGAACCAGTTTACATTCCCACCAGCAATGGAGGAGGGTTCCCTTTTCTCCACAACCTCTCCAGCATGTGCTATCACTTGAGTTTTTCATCTTGGTCATTCTGATGGGTGTAAGGTGAAATCTCAGGGTTGTTTTGATTTGCATTTCCCTAATGGCTAATGAGGTTGAGCATTTCTTTAAGTGTTTCTCTGCCATTCGATGTTCCTCTTTCGAGAATTCTCTGTTTAGCTCTGTTCCCCATTTTTTAAGTGGATTACTTGGTTTGTTGCTTTTCTGCTTCTTTAGTTCTTTATATATACTTGATATTAGCCCTCTGTCAGATAAAGGGTTGGTGAAGATTCTTTCCCAATCTGTAGGCTGTCTATTTGTTTTGATGACAGTGTCTTTTGCTTTACAGAAGCTTTTCAGTTTCATGAGGTCCCATTTATTGATTGTTGCTCTTAGAGCCTGTGCTGTTGGTGTTCTGTTCAGGAAGTTGTCTCCTGTGCCAATGAGTTCTAGGCTGTTTCCCACTTTTTTTTCCAGCTGATTTAGAGTATCTGGTTTTATGTTGAGGTCCTTGATCCACTTGGACTTTAGTTTTATGCAGGGTGATAAATATGGATCTATTTTCATTTTTCTGCATGTAGACATCCAGTTGGTCCAGCACCATTTGTTGAAGATGCTGTCTTTTTTCCATTGAATGGATTTGGCTTCTTTGTCAAATATTGAGTATTCATAGGTGTGTGGGTTTATTTCTGGGTCTTCTATGCGATTCCATTGATCCTCCTTTCTGTTTCTATGCCAATACCATGCAGTTTTTTATTACTGTTGCCCTGTAGTACAGCTTGAGATCGGGAATGGAGATACCTCCAGATGATCTGCCAAACAATGATATTCAAAACATACTAAGAAGAGCAAGAGGAAAACGATTTGCAAAGAAAATCTTACAAGTGAATATGAAAATGTATGTACAGTTTCTAGCTGTCCTTGTTTGCTACTACTAAAAATAAAATTGGCTGTGGTTTACTAAATGTGGTTGCTTTCCTACCAAAGCACTCTGTAATTCCATCAATCACTAATAATATGACTGGGAGGGGGACCAAAAGGAGGCTGGAGCAAGAATATACTGTACATTTCTGGAATATAAGATGAAATAGGAGGTTTCACTTCTTGTCCTAACTATTTTAGTACCTTCTCATTTTACTCCATTTAGTTTGGGCAGAATACAAAAAGAGTGCATTTTGAGAGAAGATTAAAGTCTGAACCAATAATAAAATCTTCAGTTACTGGCCATATCAGTCAAACTGAACAGTTCACTTGGGGTGCAACTCACTCTTCAGGCCCCTGGAGGCATCCCAGTCGTTCTTCTGAAGGAGGTCCAAGGTCGTTCGTTACTGACTTGTGCTGTTATTTTGTCACAAGGGCCTCATTCTTTCCCTGAAATGCAGACTTTGGTTTTTGAAGATGGGAGATTCAGAAAAAGAGTGATATGGCCACCCCTTAGTGCTCTGGTCCCCTTAGTGCTTGCAGAGATCAGGAGAGGTGCTGTATGCAGAGGGCCTGGAAGCAGGCAGAGTCTCTCCAAATTCCAAATTCCAAATTCCTACACTATGAACCATCCATCAGAGGAAACAGAGCAAAAGAGTGACATTTAAGCCATAACAGTTTGTGTGTGTGTGTGTGTGTGTGTGCATGTGTGTGCTCACATGCATGTGTACAAATACAGGAAATACAAAATGACAACCTGGGCTTGAACTTGAACACTGCCTCTTCTTGGGTAGAATCTTACACAAATCCACCTCACAAACTGGCACATAAAGATATGCTCTCTATGGATAAAATATTCATCCCACCTAAACTGTGGCTAACTGGTGTTAATGCTTACCAGGAGCTATGCAATATACATAAACACTAACTCATCTAAGTACTGGCTAAGCCATCAGTACTTAATCAACCAACTTGTTTGTGAAAGGTTCTCCTGTCTCTGTTTGTTTTGGACTAGTAGCAAGTGTCTGCTTTCCTCAGGAGCCTAAGTCATTGGGTCAAGGCTACTGAGACCCCTTGTCACAGAGGAATTAGTCAAGGACTGAGAATGCTCTGTGTAGTGGCCAATTTCATGGACAGTCCATTCGTGGCTTTGGCAGATTCTGGCACTGTCCACTAAAATAAATCTGGAGCCAAAATATGGTTTGCCTATTTTGACTTGTGTACATTTTCTGAATACAAGAGACTATTGAGAGGGGTCGAGTCAAGTGGAGAAAATGTTTGTTGGTTTCCATGAAAGCACAAGCTGTTTTTCAGTCATGGGAAGGGGACACCCACTCATCCTGGCTATGAATTAATGCTGCAGCTACAGCACTGGTTCCCATGTATGCAGCACAACTGTCATCAGTTGCTGAGCCTCAGCCTAGGACTTTCTCAGTTTGGGAACCTGGGGCAGAAGGACAGGGTGCTAAGCACCTCCAACTCAAATACAGTTCCAGAAGCTGCTGCTGCTGGTCAGGGAATTACTGCTCTGTCTGTGGAGGAACCTTTCTAAGAATGCAGGATACATATCAGAGAACCTGGTACGTTCTCTGTCTATGCCAAGAGTACACCAGCGAGCAAGGAAGGGGTACCATTCTCATCAAACATTTGTTAAGTGAATGAATTCATGAAATAAGATCCCTTTACTCATGCTACATAGCCTGTGTTTTTAATACATACTTTATACCACATAGAAACCAAGATGGCTTCCAATTTCCTTTAGCAAACCACATGGATTTTCGAGTAGAAAGAGACTACAATGTGCACACTCTCATGCGCACTCAGACACTCCTATGGCCTGCTCTATGAACCTCAGCCATTATCACTGTCTTCCTTCTATTAAACCCTGTAGCTTGGGCTGGGTAAATGGTTGTCCATCTGAAGACGGCAGCTCTCCACCACCCTGCAGCTGTGTGCTCACCAACAAACGCTCTTTTTCATAGGCTGAGGAGCAGACACAGCGAGAACCACTTTCAATGAAGGTCACACAGTGAGTCACGATGCCCCACAGGAGAGGTAGGCAAACTTCCATCAAACTCTCGACAGCAAACATTTTTTGACTTGGCAGGCTACACTGTCTTGACTATTTAAGTCTCCCACTACAGTGCAAAAACAAAAACAGCCAGTGTGAAAGGAAGCACGTAACTGCGCTGCAATTAAACTATACTTATGGACATGAAACAGGAGTTGTAACTTTCATATGCTCTAAGTCTTTTTTCAACTATTTAAAAATACAGTAATCATTTTAGTATATGGACCATACTAAAACAGAAAACGAGCCAAATTTAGCCCATGCAACACCATTTTCAACCCTTAGTCTTGATAATGATGAAGCAACAAAGACAAGGAACTCGCTCTTAGAGATGGGGAATAGAGGTTCTACCTGCAGTCATTTGCTTCCTCTGGTAGCAGAGAGAAACTCCTTTCTTCTAAAGGAACTGTATTCTGGAATCCTCCTTTATGAAGCATAGCATGTAATTGTGCCCATGCCCCAAACACACTAAGTTATATTGTGAGATGGGATATTTGAGGTGCTTTACATCTTCTTGCCCTTGCTGTGGAAGCCAGGGACTCAAGAATGCTAACTAGAGTCTTGGGGATGTAAAGCAAAGACAGGGAACAGCAGAGATTTCAGTTGACACACTTATCCTGGCCACCAAGAAAGAGCAGCAGCTAGATCCAGAGTCTTTACCTGGGCCATGGGTAGGCAGTGTAACTCCAAGTCCCCATGGGCTCCAAACTGTATCCTATGTGACATGTGAATAAAGGTAGCAATCACTTTCCAACAGAGAAAAAGTGTAGCCACCATAAAGAACAATTCATGGGCTCCATGATGGCCTTGTAGATGTTCTGTGAGAGCCAATTTTAAGCCCAAGGGTTTCCTTAGGCTAGCTCTTCCTCTGTAGATACAGTCTGCCACTGACTGCAGTGAAGTCTAACACTGACTTCTAAAGTGAGGACTGGAGAATCTAGTGCTTTTCTTTTTCAACTTACAGCTTTCAACACTGTCCCTATGTCAGAGTGTCCCTACATTTCACCCATAGTCTGCTTCTACCCACTGTCCCAGGTCCAGAGAAACTAATGGCAGCTCACATGGCCATGAGTCCATATATAAGGGAACTTACCTTAAGGTTGGAGAAAGAGATTTGAAGGGACTGAGTAAATGAAAAAAACAAAAATCAGGGTAATAATCAGTAGAAGCAAATCTTACCAAGTGACAAACTGTCAGTGCATTGCAGGCTGTGTGTGGGGAGGACGGGGGTGGGGTGGAGGCAGCTAGGATGAGACAGGGAAGAATGGCTCTCTGCAGATCACAAGGTGAAGAATGTGACCCTCACAGGGAAATCCACAGCAGTCATCAGGACATGCTGGCAGGTCGCTGGGGAAACAGGGCTATCTTCACTTTTCTATAAATTTAAAACTGTTTTGACAATTAAAAATAACTTTTGAAAAATACAAAGAAGAGGAATCCACACAAGGAGCAAAAACAAAGGCATGGACTTGGTTGGCAGTATAGAGGATGGAGGCAAGTGGGTCTGCAGCTTGGAGATCAGTGAGGTGATCTGCACACTGTGGAGGGAGAGCATCTGGGTCAGCTTGCTTTGGAATGGACACAATGCCAAGGAGAGTGCTTGGCATTACCAACACTTTCCAAAGACTACTCTTGATGCTATGAAGGACAAGTTTGGGCAGTGAAGGAGTTGAGGAGAGGCAGGGAGAGCAGGCGGCACACTGCAGTATTGGATGATGACGGCTTCTGAGTCCTGTAACCTTACAGATGGCTGTAAGAATGAGAAAGCCCTAGGGAGATGACTCAGTGACTAAAATGCTTGCTGTGCCATGGGGTTAGCAACCCCAGACCATGTAAAGCCAGACATGGTAGTAGGTGTCAGTAATCCCAGCACTCCAATGATGAGATGGGATGCAAAAACAGGAGAATCTCTGGAAGCTTACTGACCACTTGGCCTGGAATATGCAGTAGCAAACAAGGGACCCTGTCTAGAAAGAGAAGACAAGGACCAACACTTGAGGCTGTTCTCTGACGTACAAATGTACACCATGCTACACACACACACACATACATACACACAAAAGAAAGAGAGAAAGATAGAACACAGAATTTTTCTTTCATAATAAAAAAATCAGGTGAGCCTAGTGGATTTTATTCTCCTAAGTATCCACACAGCCCAGCATGCTGCAGAAAAACTACAATTCTGTAGGCTCAGGTATCACCTAAGGCCTAAACAACGTTAAAAACAAAATCTTGATTTCTTTATAAAGAAAAGGAAATTAGGAAATAAAATGCTTCGGATTTAAAAGCTCCTTTAAGTTAGATTTTGATACTTTGAAACAGCTGCTCTACGAGTTAAATTTTACTTGAAATAGCAAAACCCACAAAGCAACAGAATGGCGGCTGACGGTGCTCCCCGTGCAGTGAACGCTGGTTCGCAGGGGATGACGACTGCACTGTACACACATACACCGCACACAACCAGACCTATAGCACACCAGTGCTATTAAAACTTCTTGGGGAGAAACAGGAATAAGAAAAAAAAATTTAGCTTGTGGAGTATGGCGAAAAAATGGTTGAGAAATAATAATTTGCATAAGTAACCCTTGTAGAGCCTCACAGAAAGCCTCAGGTCCCTTTCTACTCCCTCAAATTTCCTTTCATGTCCCTGTTTAACATGTTATGTTCCCTGGCTTTCTGCCTCTGCTTTTTTTTTTTTTTAATTGTGCTGCTGTCAAACACATAAGGCCACAGGCCAGCTTTGTTTGTGGCCACAGCCCCGGCCCTTCTGTCCTTAGAGCAGCACCTAGGACTTACTGGGTGGTTGAGGCTGGGGAACTGCTGTTCTCAAAGGCTCCTCTACTATAAAGTTCTAATACTCTACAGCACCAGTTAGTTATACAGCACCATTTGAAAGCCATCCCAGGAGGCCATTCCTCACATACCAAAAGCATTTCATCAGGAGGGGTTCCCCGCATCCAGCCCCTACCCCCAGGACCAGCTGTGTTTGAAGAAGACTTCTATGTGTTTAGCAAAGCTGATGTGCCCAAGCTTCACATTGGCATCAGGTGGCAATGACAACACTGCAGGCTTTCTAAACATCACCATCTAGACAGGAACTGGTTCACATTCTGCTTCTAATCATCAAAAGGGAGGTTATGAGCTATTTTGGTTGCTGAAATCTCATGTAACATCTGTATATAGCAACTCTAGGAGCACAGTACTTGGATCTGGGAGAAAGCAGAACCATCTGTCCATGCAACAGGGATCAGCTTGGGGTCTCAAAGTTTAGGCTGGGGCTCTGGTTGTCTTCTACTGACTGAAAATGAGTAGGCTACTCAAGCACATGGCTGTTCTAACTCTTAACATGCAAATGTGGTAGAGCCCATGCACCCCATAGGTGAACTAACTCAGAGAACACAGGGCACAGCTGCTGCACATGCCAATCATTACCATTCAGTCAGCCATTTGGTTCTTACAACTGTTTTGTGCTTGAAAATTCCTCTAAGGAAAATTTACCCCAGAGCTTTATGAGGGATGAAAATTGTTAGAGGTCTATTGAGCCCCAAGAACAATTCTGGTAAAACAAACAAACAAACAAACAAACAAACAAAAAACAGTAAGTAACCTTAGGCACATGTTTTATCCCTGAAGAGATGGCAGCTGCAGGCTAGAGAACTCCAGGAGAACCTGCTGGTCCTCTTATGCACTGTTGGCAAGTGCCTTCTGTAATAAAGAAATATAGACTATGTCTGTTAATGGGTTGCCCTGCTGTCACCAGTATGAAAAGTCACAAGTGACAGTGACATCCAGGAACTATAAGAAAGCATTGCACCTTAGTGGAGCAGCTCACAGTATAAATCAGAAGTCCCCGTGTGACATCCCGATAGTTCCACAGCCTCTTCCTGAGTGTTCCCAGAGAATTTGCCTATCTTTCTGGTTCCAAACTTAAAAGCAGTTTATAATTTCACTCATCTTTATAGCTGAACAGAGTACCAGTGTGTGTGTGTGTGTGTGTGTGTGTGTGTGTGTGTGTGTGTGTGTGTACATGCATGTATTTTCATTTTCCATTCGCAATGTGGAGAACATTTAGGAAGAAAAATAAAACCATGAACTTTGCAGATAAATGGATGGACCTGGAGGATATTATACTGAGTGAGGTAAGCAGAAGCAGACAGACACACTGAGTATTCTTTCCTGTTGTGAATCCTAGCCATAAATTTCTAGATGTGTGTAACCTGAAGTAAATGCAGAAACTAGAAAAGAAGAAAAGGACCCATGTTAGGGGGACTCTTGGAGTAGAGAGGCAAGAGCAGCAGGACACAGGTACTATGAAGGGGCAATTTGGAAAAATAGTTAGGAGGACTGTCTGAGGAAGGGGGAGCTAGGGAAACACTGAGGATAGGGGCAGGGAAAACAGAGATAAAGAACACCAAGAATGACTCCAGTATCCATAGAGAAGCATATTTTATGTTTATTTAAAATACATTTATAATATATATGTATGCATATACATAATAAATAATTTAAATGAAGGTGTGCCACTTGAGATGATAATACTCCCCACAAGAGCCAGAGAGTATCTAACAAAATCCCCAGTGTCAGTCATGGGAACTCTCCCTTCGAGTTGTTGTTAGAGGAATCCAAGCTTCCCTAAACACTTTTACCTTGGGGCGTGGGAGTTAACAGCATCCAATCAGATGTAATGCCCATTCAATAGAAGGGACTTAATACCTGGTACTGTAAAGCTAGCCAAGTACCTGTGGCTGGTGAGGTCAGAACTGAAAGGAGACCCTAACACTGCCATTTTCCAAAATGAATGTATGTCTAACTGCACTCTAAACATTCATCCTTATGTCCATAAGTAAGTGTAGTTCGGAGTCCTAATCAAAGAAGTTTCTTTTAGCAATAGATGGAGGCTACCGTAGAGATCCACAACTAGCCAAAATACAAAGAATAAGGGACTGTGAGGCAATCCACCCTAACTGAGGCATCCCAATGCTACACCTATACCAAGGACTCAGGGAAAATCACAGAAGAGAGGGTGGAAAGATTTTAGGAGGCTGAGAGCCAGGAAGTCTGCTGTGAGATAGTGTCTTCTATATACAACAGGGAACCTGCATCCATGAACTTTCAGCAGTAGGATTGCCTCAACAAGATGAACACAATGACAACACTAGCTCACATGTCAATGTGGAAAGGATAATTTCCATATGGTTCTCCCCTTAGATGAAGAGCTACAGGGAGTCAATGCCTGCTGAAGATGACAATCAGTTCCTCCAGGCACAAGCTCCCACAAAAGCTGTCCAATCCCAATTAAGAAGCCCTGAACACATGTAAATACGAGCAAAGCCAAATGGACTCTCTCTATATATGTTGTGTGCATGTATGCGTGTTTACATATATGTATGCATATACACACTTGTGTGTATACTTATGTCTATACATATAACAATAATAACTCAAGAAAAGATCATGAGTTTTGGGACACAGGAACTTAGGTTAAAGGGAAGTTCAGAGTAATGGCAATACAATGCTCACATATGATGTTCTTAAAACAAATTATTAAACACAAAGAAGAAACTGTTTATGTCTACTGTTTCCTCCCTAGGTATCTTATCTGCCCTAAAAGGCACAGGGGAGATTTTGAGTTAAGCAGACCTGGTTCTTTAGCTTGAGATGGTCAAGGTTCAGTATAAAATGCAAGTAATAACAGGATGTCTCATGGTGCCTTTTTAGAAGGATCAGGTAAGATGCTGCCCTGTGCTGTGCTGTGCTGTGCGTGTTTAAAAGTCATTTGTTCATAGATGCAGTTCAATAAAGTATTACTGCTATTAACCATTACTGCACCACTCACGTGCTCCTAACTAAGACTATTATTGCTAGGTATTCAACAAGTATAAAGCAAACTCATCTGTTACTGCAGAGCATGACTCAAATCAACTTTATCAGCTCATTCATTCAGTCTAACATAATCTCTCTAAGGCTGTGCATCAAGGAAATGGCCTTCTTCTTACATGCTTTTTTTTTTTGGGGGGGGCGAACCTTTGAGAAGACAGTGGGGCCACTGGGACATGCCCTTTAAGAAGATATCAGGACACTCAGCTCTCCTTCTTTTTGCTTCTGGCTGCCATGAGGTAAAACAGGTCCCCTCTAACCTGTATTTCCACCATGAAGTACCACACCACCACAGCCCCAGTGCAATAAGGCCAATCCTCAGAAACTCTAAGACAAAATACAAACTTTTCTTCTTTTTAAGTTGATTTAGTTCACAAATTTTTCCACAGAGACAGAAGCAACTAAGACGGCCAGTAAGCCTTAGGCTAGTTTGTAATGCTGCATAATTGTAATGGTAGCTAACAAATGTGTCACCAGTTTATATTAACTGCAAAACTAAACTATAGGTACAAATACATGCATCTAATGTTTGATTTTTATCCTGAATTCCACTATGTGTTTGCATCCTGCCACCCAAAGAGCGTCTTCTCAATTATGAGAACAAAGATGCTGACAAGCAAAAGCAGAGCAGAGTCATACTCTCTTGGTGAAGTGACGGCCCATCTTGACAGAAAAATGTCTATGCTTCATCTCTGAAGATGCAAATTTGGAAAGAGAAATGGTAGTCACTCTCTGTGACAGAGTTGCATTAAATACTGCCTTTCAATCAGGAACAGCCCAGCTTTGAGGAAACAGGATCTTCATGCTCAGGGTCTACCACAGCCTTGTGGTAACCAACCAGGGTGTCAATCAAGGTCATTTTATTTTCTGTTTCTCACCACTCATGTTTGTAATGAGCCAGTAAAATCTATGCACATTTTGCAAAACTGCTGAAGAAAAATGCTGAAGGAATCTACAGGGCCTCAGAGTTTGGAAGCAAACATTATTTTAAATATGAGTTATATATAGTCTTTTCACTCCCACTTTGAAGTAAAATGCCAAATGAACTAGATCAGTCAACATTTTTATTTATAGATTTTAAAAAATAGGATCTTTAAGGAAAAAAGTGAACAAGGCACATTTAAGGAGAGCTGGAGTGCCAATTGGATTTTTCTCATCTATCTCTGTGGCTTTCAATGTGGTAGCAATCTTTGAGCTGCCTAGCGCCACACAAAAGCCCAATAGAAAATAAATGAAGCCACATCATGTCCCACGTCCTCACCTGGGGCTGGCCTTATTTTCACTCTATATAGTGATGTCACCTATTTACAGGTCCACATGTGTAGGCCCAGACTACCTTCTTCCCTTTACATCCCTCCCCACCCTCCATCGCTCTGCCCAGTCCTGTCTGCCCACATCCATAACCAAATGGCTTCTTTACCCTACTACTCCTGTAAGTGTTGCAGGTCCATCAGGCCAATTGCTCTGTAGAGGCGCCTCAGTGATGTCTTTGCTTCTTGTGTCTTTACTTTCCTCACCTTCCAACTGTTCAAGATTTACTATACTATGTTCTACCAGTTTCTCCATGAGCCCAAGGGCTTTAGTTGTGTACGTCACTGCTCTGTCCTCAAATTCTAGACAGTGCCTACACAGTTGACAGTCCGCAAATATTTACTAATGAAGAGTTGGGAGTTTGGATGATGCAACATGGAAAATGGAAAAAGAAATGACAATTTAGTATGTCACTTAACATGTACTAAATGAACCTGTTTGTTAGAATCTTTCAAAACATAGATGCCACAGTGAAGGAAAAAAAATCAACAAAGGGGCTAAGGGTAAATGTTGGGAAACATTCTATCACACAGCTACAGGTAGGTCACACAGCCTAGACTAGCTGCCTGACTGTGAGAGCCCAGTATACTGCACAGTGGAACTACTAGCTTATATCAGATAGGACTGAAACTACTTTCAGTAGGAAATGATTGTCAAGTGTAACATTTAAAGCAGTCTTTATAATGTGTGTCCAGTTCTGTTATTACTGAATTTCTCTAATACAGCCTGCCCCAGGGATTTCCTGAGGAGTTTCCAGCATCTGAGAATGTAACATTTCCAAGACTATTATCAAAGAAGTGCACAGCACTTAAAGGGGAGGGAATGGCATTTTGTTAACTATGAGTTTGTTCTTGGATTCTTCATAAAAGCCTTACAAATTCTTTCACAACAAACAGTACACTAAGTGTCTCCTGTTTTTCTAGTGCACAGTGTCTGAAGGATGAGGAAAAAAAAACTTTTCTGTTTCTGAATAGTTAAATAAAGCTCTCTAGACCCTTGAAATGCATGATCTTATGTATAATCACATGGCCTAATATCTCAAATTTAAAGCTACATAAACAATACCAAGTTAAGGTTGATATACTTTGAAACTGCAACAATTTGTGTAGAGAATGTTTTAATATCCCATGGATACCTAGGACTACTCAGCATGACTGGTACAAACATAAACCAAAACTTTTAGGGAAATCCAAGTTCACTAAAGATCTCCAAGTAAAGGTGCTTAACCTGAGACATAAGCATGCACTGACCTCCAAAAAGCCATCACAATGAAAAACTCCACAAAGAGAAAACTCAGTCCAGCCTAGATGAGCCACATAGCACCCCATAAGGATGTATGTCTTCCCTTATGGTCATGTGACTTACAGAGCCATGGCTCACTACTTTGCCCACATCATAGCAATCCCAGGAATTGTTTATGACTCTATCTCTCAGTTAACTGAGAATGTACACACATATGTACAGATCTCCCTGCTTTTGCATTACCTCATGTTACTTTGCCATGTGTGCAAGAGCAGGGCTGAAAGAACATTCAGTTGCATCCAATTAATGAGCTCTGAAGCAGTAAGGTGCTTTGGTCTTATATCCAAATGTGCTACTCTGCCGGCTATTGATGGTCTAATAAGGGAATGACATGGCACAGTGTGGGCTCTCTACGGATATCACCAGAAAGTGCCAAACATATTGCCAGACAACCCAGAGTTTTCTTACCGTGTTTATATCTAAATGTCATTATATACCATTGATCTAAAATTTTAAAATAAATAACATGAACATAATGGAATGACTTCACCTTTGACAACCCAAAGCAAAAGAGAATGGACATGTGTTCACAGATAACAATGTGTATTTAGATATTTACCTAATGATATCCGCACACATGACTATCTCTTTAGATTTAGATCTTCAAAAATAAATAAGTAACCCTCTCCCCCAGCAATGAGCAAAGAGACACCCTGTTCATCCTAGCTTGATGCCTGGCTTGGTTGCCAAAGCTGTTTTATGCCTAGGACTCATCAAAATCAAATGAAATCAAATCCGGGCAGCACAGCATGGGAGGAAGAAGATAGACAGAGATCTGCAGACTGTCATGCCACCCACGGACCACAGCACAGGCAGGCCATAGGCAGCCATTTGCTGTCATGCCATACAGCATGGATGGAGGAGTCATCCAGGGGCCTACCAGCCACAAGGCCAGCCTGCAGCTGGAGTCCCCACAATGTACAACTATGTGGGGGTTGGATGAGAGAGAAAGAAAAGTGGAGCAGCTTGGGCATATGAAGAGAGACAGAACTGGAGATTTGAGAGTGGAGAGGAATAGCCTGTTCTGAGTGGCCAGCCCTACCACATGGGGCCATGGTTAGGTTCCAGCCCAAGCTGCTGCTGCTGAAGACCATGTCTGAGTCCATGACTATGCAGCAGCAGGGGTCAGTGTTGATGCCTGTGGCTCATATTACCACCAGAGAACATGGGGACATCCTGGGTTGGAGGGGACCACATGTATGTTCAGGAACTGTGCAGAACTGACCCTGTGTGGGAGTAAGAGCAAGTGTTTTATAGAATTTCATAATGCAAGACATAAAGAACAAGTAGTGGACACACAGCAATACTGGTCCGTCCCTTGGTCCCCTCAGCACCTCACTGGCATGTCCACTAATTACTAGTTACTTGGTCTGTATCCTGGTTCCCTCTTGTGTCAAATGGAAATATGACTGCACAGTGTATACTGAAGACTGCCAGAAGGCACTTTATAACAGTTGTATAGGATGTCAGAGCTGCTCAAGTTTGAAGATTTGATCTCAGAGATGGTGGAATCGAGATTCAAAATCCAGTTTCCTACTAAAGCTCAAGTTTCTTCCACCCAGTCCCCAGCCTTCTTTATGTCAAATGGCCTAGCAAGAAAAATGAGAGAGAAAAAGATACACTTCTGCTCAGACTGTATAGTCCTTAGCATGTGCAAGAGTACCAAACATTGTGGGCTAGGCTAGAAATACTGCCACTGAACTCCATGCTATCATCAACCTGAGAAAAGCAAAAATTTTTATTCCAAAATGTAAAAGTAAAATTAATTTCATTTTTATTTCCCTCCCCAGTTTTATGAAGTTATTTTCATATTTCCTAAATATAAACTGTCCTGCACCAATTTGGTATTTGTGTATATGAGCCAATATACATTCAAACCCATAACATGCATACATCTACGCCAAATTTTAAAGATGTCACCTGCAGTCCAAAGACACTTTGTAAATCATTCTTTTCATAGCCAGAGGCTGCTGGGTTTTCTCATCCTGTTTCTGAAAATATTTCTGGGGGAACAGAACAGAAAGATGACAAGACCCTGTCCTCTACACAGGAGCTGAATGTTGTAGGGAGAAATAGTACACACAGTAAGAGAGACATCCATGTGACAGACAGGCATAGACACTACGAGACACAGGGGAAGATGGACTATAATTTATCTTCCTAAGATGAAGAGGCTTTCTTTTCTGGAGAAAAGTATTTTTACTATAATCGTTAACAAGCAAAGACACTGTAGTTCATACCTCACTAGATATGATATTTAACTGGTATGATAACATATTAAGCTCCAATTTGGAAGGCAGTACCATGATAGGCAGAATGTCTGCCTCATAATGGGCTACTGGGGTAATTAAATAGCACAGTTTTCAGAACAAGGTGATGAGTCCCTAAATGAAAGCCTAGGGAATTATCCCAAGTTTTGTACAGCTATTGTTTTAGACCTCTTTTGTGGAAAACATGTTATAATATTACATATGTAAAAACCCTTATGAAATTATTATTCAGATTAAGAAGTGAGAAAAAACACAAAATTGTATAAACTGGTCATACCAAAACATTACAAAGTCACCCCCCCCCAAAAAAAACCATGTGTATAGTGACAGCGGACATACTGCTAATCTCTGCTTGAAGCTGTGCATGCTCATGAATTTTCATGACAATAATTTGCATTAAAATCATTTTCTGTAGGTGGAAAGATAAACCAGCCTTCCCTCAAGCATAGGTGATCAAATTCAATTTGCAATTATTAATATTTCAAAAGAATTACTTTCAGCCTCATGTATCTTTGTTGGTAATGTCATATCAAGTCTTACAATTGTTGTCAAATTTGCAAATGCCTCTCTTTCACATATGAGCCATAAACTCTTAGGACATTTGAGGTTTTTTTTATGCATGGACTAACTTCACACATTCTGTTATTAATGACACTTTGTTGTCGCCATCTTTCATTGTTATGTATATTCATGCCAAATAAACCAGGAAACTTAAACACAGAGAATCTTTAAAAGTACATTTGTAATTACTTCTTTGCATTGCTAAATATATTAGGAAAGAACTTCTATCCTGACTGAACTAAGGTTAAGAATGAACTTAAAATTTTACACTTCCACTGACCAACTTCTGGCTCCATACTTCAAACCACTCCCCATGACAGCTATCACAGGTCACATTCATGCTTCAATGCTACCTCTGACCCAAGCCTTTGTGAAAGGACCCTCGGTGAGCTGGGCAATGGACAGAATTCCTAGAAAGCAACTCTCACCAGAATATGGCAAGGGAAACAACTAGATACAAGATGAAGCCATGAACTGCAGTACCACCTCCCTCCAAAGCCAAACTACAGGTGTGCCCCGTTCACCTTCTCCTAGGTTGTCTCTCAAAACCACTCAAGCCCAATGCCACAGAACCTGTGGAGAAACATTACAAGTTGAGTACAGAAGATTACTGAGAGTGCTGTCAAAATCTTTTTCAACTGTATGAATTCTAATCCTGTGAGTACAGAGCTATGAGTATTATATACCAGAGATAGCAATCAGTTTTTCCTTATCTGGAGTTTTGCTTTCCATGGCTCCAGTAACCTTTAGGCAACAGCAGTTTTAAAATACCAAATAACAAATTATAAAAAGAAACTATTCACAGTTTTAATTGAATGATGTTCTAAGTAGTGTGATGAAATTTTTTGTTGTCCTGCTCTGTATTATCTGGGGCCTGAACCAGGCCTTTGTCCAGTGTGTCCATTCAGTATATACCACCAGCCTGTCAGTCTTGGTAATTAGCTTAACTAAGTATCAGTTATTTTTCCTACTAGCAGCTCCAAAGTCAAAGAGTAGACTCACATCTGAGTTAGCAACTCAGATGTGCCAAGCAAAGGCCGTACAGTGATATCTTTAAGTAGAAGGTCAAATTTCTCAATGGAATACATAAAAAATATATGCTCAGTTTGCTAAGAAACTATGAAAGTACAAAGAAATGTATGCTCGTTTTGCTCTGATACTTCAAACTGCAAAAGTCAACAATCACAGTGTGTATATTAAGTGCCTAGTTAAAATGATAAAAATAAGTTTGCAGGTAAAAAAAAATCAAACAAACCAGAAAGTATGTTCTGACCAGTAGAAATACATAGAAAAAGAGTATAGATATACATGTGTTTATATACAAACATATGCAGTTATATGTTACCCACATATATCCATGTGTAGATAACAGTATATACATCTAGACACTACTTTTGTGGCTATATGAATATATAACCTCTTTCTGTGTGCACAGACATTTGATATTAGCCATGGCTTTAGGCATCGACTAAGTCTTGGAATTTATCTGTACAGACAGACAAACTACAATATTTATGCCATTTATATATATGGTACATATACTATACGGTACTTCCCAAACTGATCCGATTCCCATATGCATGATCCATCTTAGGAAAAAGTTGCTACTGCATGCTGACAGACAGTGAACAGTTCTTCTCTACAGCAGTGGTTCTCAACCTTCCTAATGCTGCCACCCTTTAATATAGCATTTCATGTTGGGGTGACCCCCAACCATAACATTATTTTTGTTGCTATTTCGTAGCTGTACTTTTGCAACTGTTATGAACTGTAATGTAAATATCTATGTTTTCTGATGGTCTTAGGAAACCCCTGTGAAAGGGGCCTTAGACCCACAAAGAGATTGTGACCAACAAGTTGAGAACCACTGCCTTTGTGGATCAGAAGGTGAACTAGACAAAGGAAAGTACCCATCAGAAGCCTGTCAATGTTCTTTGATGCTAGGCAGAAGATGTACATTCAGTGACCCAAGACAGTGCATTTGTCCCTGCCAAAAGATTTTGTCCTTAACATGAATATCCATTATCTAGTCCTGCTAGCAGCTGACATTTTTAAAAATAGTGAAAACTACTGCAGTATCCCAATATTCCAGTACTTTCTTTAAGGAGAAAAATATAATTTTATTTTATATGTGTGTGTGTGTGTGTCTGGGTGTGTGTGTTCTGTTGTGTGTATATATGTGTCTGTGTTGTGTGTGTGTCTATGTGTGTGTATGTGTCTGTGGTGTGTGTCTCTGAGGTATGTGAATATGTGCCTGTGTTGTATTTGTAGGTGTGTGTGTATGATTTTGTCGTATGTGTCTATGGGTGTGCATGTGTCCATTTGTGGTGTCTGTGCTGTGACTCTGTGTGTCTGTGGTGTGTGTGTCTGTGGTATGGGCATGTCTTTATGTATGTGTTCTGTGTGTGTCTGTGTATAGTGTATGTCTGTGGTATATGTGTGTGTCTGTGGTATGTGCATGTCTTTGTGCTGAATGTCTGTATATATGTATCTGTGTGTGTCTGTGTATATGCGTTTGTGGTATGTGTGTATATGTCTGTGGGTATATATGTCTGTGGGGTGTGAGTGTGCACCTGTGGCTTGTGTGTTGGTGTGGTGTGTGTTGTCTATGGTGTGTGTGTGTATGGTATTGTGCTGTGATGTGTGTGTGTGTGTGTGTATGTGTGTGTGTGTGTGTGTGTGATATTTGAATGCAGGCACACAAATGCTGGAGCACTCATGTGAAGCTGAGAGGACAACTTTCAGGCGTTCTCGTATTCCATTATGTGGGTTCTGGGAATTGAACTCAGATCCTCAGGTCTGTGTAGCAAGTGATTTTACCCACCGAATCATCTCATTGGCCCCATGAAAATGTAATTTTTTCATCCAACTCTGATTTAGTGTATAAAACAAAAGGCAGTTTGAAAACTATACATAAATTTCTGGCATTTGTAGTTCTGATTTCCAGATTCCAAAGTGCGCATTTATGGGTTAGCACTTTACCCAAGTCACTGTGAGCAAACCTACTGCCTATTAGATTGTCGTGAAATAAAGTGAATATATGCAACTCAGAAAGTACCTCTTCAATGGCTAGTCACAGTTACGGGTACACCACCGAAATCTGAAGGCAGAGGCAAAGATTCCAGGGCTGAGAGAGAAATGTAGAGGGGAAGGTACCGAACAAAAACGAGAAAGGAGCAGTGCTGCCTGCCTCTGACACTGGTCTAAAACAGAAGGCCTCTGGCTTCCAGACAATCCCTGGAAAGCCCCTCTGAGTGCCACAGCCTGCTTCAGCCTTGAGGCTTCCTCCCTGTCAGCAAAGGTAACAATCAGATTCTCTGAAAATAGCTGTCAGTTTGCATTTTTAGAACTGTCTACACAGGTGATATCTACAGAAAACTGTCTTCTTAAGACTATGGAGGCTTTTTTCTTTTTTTTTTTTTTTTGGAACCAGAGCTTTGGAATTGATGCTTCAGTTACATGTCAGAATCGTGTGCACTAAAGGAAAGCCAGCAGATAATGGTGAAATTTCCTAAACAGCATATGCTCAATAGGGATGTTTTGTATAGGCTGATTTCACTCAATATGAGAAAAGAACAGATGGAGAAAATACTGAAGACTGTTTTGGGATACAGTGAAGTGTTAGGCTTGGGGGCTCTTACACCAGGTATGGTTATGTGCCTGTGTGAAGGCATGCAACTCAAACCTCTCAGCTCTGTACCCAAAGCCTTCTTGGGAAGGCAGGGAGTAACACAGATCTTGCTGCCAAGCCACAGGATGAAGAGAACGCAGGAAGGCAGCTACAAGCCTTCATTTATTAGTATCCTCATTCAGCCATCCCTTCTCCCTGCAGGAAAGCTCATTAGGGGAAGGTGCCCACAGGTCCTAGGCACAGTGCCTCTTTCCAGTCCTGCTCTTTTCAAATATGTTCAGACCAAGGGAAAGGCCATGTTGTAAGCCACTGGCCTTGATACCACTTTCCTAGTCCACAGTGGCTGAGGCCTTTGCCAGCATCTGAAGTACCTCTAGCCACACAGAAGTAAATGTGGCCAAAAGCTACAACACAAAGTAGACAGCACAGGGTTACTCCCCAGCCTCAATCTCTTCAGGATGTCCTAAACACTTACATCATTGTTAAAGTGGTCCAACAGCACTGCAAGTAGGTGGACACACCTCTATTGTTAACCTCTATGCAAACGTTCCTGTGAGGATTACAAACATATTTAGCAAATACACAAATGGAATAAATTGAATGATGTAGACAATTTAATACTGTAGATGAGTGTTTTACTTAAATAATCTTATTTAGCCCCATTAACACATCGTGTGGCAGATGATGTATGCGTAAGTGACCAGTCCACAACCAGAAGGTGACAGGCTGCAGAGGTGTATGATCAATTCCAAGCATGCTAGATTCATTATGCTGCTTCCAGTTCAGTTACATTCTAGGGGAAACAGACCAGATGTGTGTGGATGGGACACAGGAAGAGTACAACAAAATGTTCAGCCCCAGCTTTGCATATCTCTCCAGAACCAAAAGCCTGACTCATACTTCCCAGCCAGGAAAGCACAGGGAAGCTGCTTCTGCCTTTGTGCTTCATTTCATTTACCTGTGAGGTAGGGCTAAAAGCCTACATGTACTGTGCCACCTTCAACCCCACTATGACGCGTCTTTGATACTGCAAGTACTTACTGCATTAGTTAAATTGTACTGTTGCGACCAAATACATGAGAAGAAGCAACTTAACGAGGAAAGGTCTAGTGGCTCACAGTCTGAGGGAACAATCATGGTAAAGGAGGTGCAGTGGCAGGAGCATAAGGTGGACGCTCACGTGTCAGCATCAGCAGACCGGAAGCTGACTGAGAAGGGCACCAGACTATAAGGCCTCAAGGACACCCTTGGTAACCCCCTTTCCTCAGCAAGGCTCCACTTCCTAAAGGTTCTCAGCCTTGTGGGGACTAACAGGAGCTTATGGCAGGGATTTCACATTCCAACCACAACACTGCAGTCTATCCCATTCCCCAGAGTCAGGTCATCTCATAATGCAGAATGCACATATTCCAACAGTGAGTTGGGGACAGAACTCAGTGAGACCGTGCTTGACTAGGACACATGAGGCCTGGTCCCAGAAAATGCACAGGTGACAAGTGCACTGTAAGTGACTAAACAGGAGCATTCTGTGAAAAGTGGGGAAGGGGCTGGAGAGACAGTTCCGCAGTTATGAACATGCGCTGCTTTTCCAGAAGACCCAAGTTTGTTTAACAGCACTCACATCAGCTGGCGTACTATCACTACGACACTCTCTTCTCTTCTGACAGGGGAATCTGCAAACATGTGGTATTCACTCACAGAGATACATACATATATACATTAATTAAAAAAAAAAAGTCCTGAGACTGTTAGAGATAATTATCTTAACTCTAAGTTCATATTTCCAAAAAAACAAATGAGTTATGTTCTTCCAACACACAATGGAAGCATAAGTGCTTCCATTCCAAAAGGGAGGAAATGGGGCACAATAAAAAAGATCAGACCAAAGCAAGATCAAGAGCAGGAAAAGCGGCTCCATATCTGGCATTTGGTACTCGTAATAGAAATAACCTGGACTCCAAAGGCCTTAGCAGCCCTGGCCAGCTTTGCTACCTGATTCTTTCTTTGGTGGATATACCATGGTCTGGGAATTTCTAGCATTTTGGAGTCTCCACTACAACTTATGACTTCATTTTCACTGCTTCACACAATGGCTTTTCAGGCCTCATTACACAGAAGTCAATCATGCCATGCACTGCCTGGCATTAGCAACTCTCTAGAGTCTTGGCAAAAGCCTGTAGGACAGCCCTCCTCCCCCAAACCCATACTCTCTTATCTCTCAAGCCTGTAAAACCAGAAATGTAGAGGTCACTACCGAGTTCTTCTGCCATCTTAAGGTGTAGCCTGGATCCTCTGGGCCAAAGCTAGAATGGCTCTCTGGCCCTTGGCTGCTGAATCTGCAAAAACATTTGCCGAGTCAGGCAAGGAAGCTCCTCAGTAGCATTCTCTGCCCAGTCCACCTGATTTTCAGTAGATGGAACCTTTACTAGAAGGGAGCTTGTCTTCACTCCCATTCCTGTTGTGCAGGTACAGAATGGGAAGTTTCTCTTTATTTTCATCTCCTTAATGACTACAGGTGCTTTTGCAGCACCTGCCTTGCCTGAAACCTTAAACCTTAGGAAACTAGACATTTTTTTCTTATATCCTCTGCTCCACTTGTTGCTTCTAGATTAAGGCAGTGAGCAGTAACCATACCACAGCCTAAATGCTGCTCTACCTGGAACTTTCCTCTACCAAACAAATCAGCCCATCATTTTTTAACTTAGCCTCACTAATTTCTCAGGATATGAACAGAATAGACTCTTTACCAGGATATAACACCAATGGCCTCTAGTCCTGATGTGACTTCATGAGTCAGGCCTCTACTGACCACATTTCTCTCAGCGTTCTGATCTTCCAAACAGATCACAGTAAGCTCTGCTTATAGTATAGTAGGGCTTCTCTAGCCTGAGGCTCCAAACCCTTCTACATTCTCCTAAACTAGTGCCAAAGGCAGCTATGGTCTAATTTATTACAGCAACTACCCCACTTCTCAGCATTATTTTTTTTTAATCAGTTACTTTTCTTATTGTTGTCATAAAATACCTGACAAACAGAACTTACAGAAACATTTATTTTGGCTCAAGGATTGAGGTACTGTCTGGCACAGTGGCGAGAAGTGTGAGGTGGCTGGTCACACATCAACAATCAAGAAGCAGACCACAGACAGGAAGTGGTGCAGGGTTCGAGAACCCTCTTTCCCCCAGAGGCCCACTTCCTCCAGCCAGGTTACACAGCTTTCTATGACCGTACTACCTTTTGGGGACCAAATTCTCAAAGCCATGAGCCTATTGGAGACAACTCACACTGGAACCATAATGATCACTAAGTCATCTCTGGAAGCAAAACTACATTATTGATGGGACCTTCCCTTATGTTTCTTTTCAGAGGCTCTAACTTTATTAACTAGATAGCTAATATACCCACTCTATGAAATGAAGCACCTGTGGGTTAGTACCTTGGTTTTAGAGGAAAACAAATAAAAACATCAAGCCTAGAAACATTCTAGGTCTAGAAATGCCTGTCCTGGGTAGGGAAAGCTACTTCCTGTGAATAAGACCCTGGCCTCATAATTGAAATCTGCATAAATGAAAGCTATGGGGAGGTTCTGACCATCCAGGGTAAATCTTAAAAGCCAAGTTAGTTCACCACCATTATAAGAACTAAATTAGATCAGGTTCCTGAGTCTCATCTTGGGACCTGGGCAATGTCTGCTCTCCCTGCCTGGCCATCTCTACTCCCATTGATATCACAGCTTTCAAGACTGTAACCCTGTATTAGGTTCTAGGGCCTATTCTGACCAATTCATTTAAAATTCCCATACTCATTACTCTAAATCCACTGTACCTTACTCTAACTTTCCTTCTGTATCATTAATTACCTTTCAGTATACTCTATCATTTACTTAATTATTCATCTCCCTTCACTAGCATTTAAGAGACCACAAAATATGGTGGTTTTGTTTTTCCCTTCGTTCAGCAAAAATAACAAGTACTTAGAACTGTCACTGGCAAAAAGCAAGTGTTACGATGTTATATAAATTCAAAATGCAGGTGTAATTTCACTTTTGTTCCCAAAGATGAGGTCAGCTCATTCTTCCACAGTTGCTTTCTGAGTCCCAAAGCCAAAGGATTTCACAGCAGCGATACAAGTGTTCACTCATGAGTGTGGGGTATGTGTCCTCCGTGCCTCTAAGCTTCCCTGTTCCCAGTGCTGCCTCACCTGTTTATGACTGTCACACCAGGAGTGTCTCTACAAACTCGAGTATCCACTCACCTCGAAGAGCTCCTCTGGTCTCCAGGAAACAGCCCCAGGGCTCTGTGTGGACTGACAGCAGAGCAGAGACAGTAAGTAGCACTTCACAGTGACCCAGCTGGGGTGCTTCAAGTCAAGGTAAGTAAGTGGGTGAGGGAAGGCTTGGGCTTAAAATACCTGGGTTGTTCACTGAGATGGAACCTTGCTCCAGTACCAGAATAACAGGAAGGTGAAAGGAAGAAAAGCAAAAAACAAATGAGGAGAACATGTAAAGTACCTTCAAGGAGGGGGGAAAAAAACTGCTTAAGACAGTGAAAAGAGATTTACTTTGTCCTGAAGCCATGGGCCTTGTTCCTTACTAGAAAAGGGAAGAGGCAAAAACAAGAGCTGCAGATGGGAATGCATGGTAAAACTGGTGAAGGTGGAGCAACTGGCTCAATAACCACATAAAAACCCAGCTAAGTATACGTATACGGATATAAGACAGATTGCCATTTACAACCTAAGTGGGCAATTTGAATGATAAACAATAGTAATAATGAAAACCACAGGCACTAAAAACTCTGTCATTGCTTTTGACCACTGATTAAATGGTAACAATTGAAGAGTCATATCGCCAACCCTCTTAAATTTAGACATAAGACTAAAAAAAAGTCCTTGCATAAAAGTAAAATAACATACAAACCTTGGGTCTTTTCATGAATCTTTAATGCCGACACTAGCTGATTAAGACACTAAATCAGTAAAGCAACCATGTATTAAAACACTCATGATCTCATGTGTACAGCTTTTCGTCTATCATGTGTGGGTCAAATCAATAAATAATAAAGTGGAGAGTTTTCATGAGGACTTTTGTATTTTCACTCTTGCCTCTCCATCCAAAGCGTGTTTATACAGGCCCAACTAACCCAGGTGTTACTCTTTGTGCGATCAATTCCTATCTCTTTCTATATGGTGGACTGTCCTTTGAAGGCCTCTTCTCCTCTCAAGTTCACAGCACTTCCGGTGAGCCTCTTCAAGTTTTGGATTCAAGTGTTTGTTCATTTTAACATCTACTTTTCAATTTTTTTTTTAATGCTGGAACAAACTATTTCTCAAGTATAGTAACTGTTATCCCAGCCAAAACAATTTAAACATCATTTTTCAACGCTCTCACCATTAAGAGAAAAACATTAGCCCTTTGGGAGTAAGACATCATCACTTAAAGTTTAGTTTTAGAAAATTCATTCACCCTTGAACCTTTTAAAAGATATCGGCACAATATTGGAACAACTTCTGCCAACTCAAAAAAAAGACACGATTTACCAACTACTGCCTAAACCATCTAGTTCCAAGGTAACACAAAAGAAACAATTGTGTTTGATTCATGTTAAAACTTAATTAAATATTTATCTTTTAATCAGCTAGTAATTCAAGTAGGAAGGCAACCAGATAAAATTATTACTCAACTTATATAAATTATTGTTTATCCTCATATAACTGATGAAATGAAAGGCCATTGGATAACAGTTTTCCGCAGGTCAGGGGCTACCATTCACACACATTTACATGACATGTATTTATGCATTTATTCACATTTATCATCTCCGTTTAGCTTAAGGAGTTAGGAGAGTACAGTCAACTAGGAAAACTTGTCCTGGAACTCTGTATCACTAGAGTTTAAGCCATGATGAGAAACTTACTTTCTACTTGGAGCACTTTTCGTTATGACCACCCAGTCATGATATGAATCAGCAGGTTTGGTACTCCCGTAAACCACTCTTAACACCACCAAAACTTGAGAGCCAGCTCCTTCGCCTCACTTTTATCAGAAGAGATGGGAAAAACTATTAAGGAGATATTTTTGAAACTTTTAAAATTTCAAAGCCCGGCAATTATTTATCAGAATTCTGCTTTCGAAGGCGTTTCGCAGACAATTTTCGTGATTACTTCCCATTCCGGACGGCCCACCAACCCCTACCCCCTCTACACGGGCACCTAACGCTTATTAAGCGCCCACTGTGTGCAAGGAGGACACTTTCTACAAAGCAAAGGGGCATAAGGCTCTGCCTCATTTTATTCCCGCATACATGCACAGCAGCCGTGATTTACTCTCTCAACTTCGCAGAAACGTGAGCTGCATCCACATGGCCGAATCCGCGGCATCCATTCGGTCTTCCCGAGGCAATTCACAGGTAGCCTCACCCGGGCAACCGGCGGCCCTCTCGGCCTCCCAGACCCACAGGGCCTCTCTCGGGGAGCCGACCACACCTTCTGCAGGTGGCTGGGTCTGGTGAGCCAGCTAGAAGCGGCAGACCCATCTCCCCCCGCAGGGGCAGGGATGTGTGTGCAAACGTGGTGCAAGGACTTCCGCGAGGCGCGGGACTCGGAAGGTCCCCGGGTCCCCCGAGAGACGCAGCCGGCCCCGCGGGGCGCCCCTCCCCCC
>NW_026591711.1:4179305-4195554 GCF_907164565.1 Psammomys obesus
GAGCTGAGTTGGGTGGGACTGGGGTAGTGTGTCATTAAAGTTTAGACTGGTGCCAGGAATAATTTCCTGGGACCAAGTGAGAATGGGGGAAGGGCACCCAAGGGCCTGATAATGAGCCAGGGACCTGCTTGGCTGGAAACGGGGGGCCAGACAAGGGTCTAAAGAGCAGGAGTTAGAAGTCTACATCTTGAATTAGAATTTTGGCAACTGTGCAAGTGTGCTCAGCTGCCCAGGCAGGGAGGAAGGCCTTTAGCTAAGAGCAGGCAGAATATCTGGCAGCTAGACATTGCACCCAGTGACATGGAAATGCACTGCAAAAACTTGAGCCAAGAAGGATGCCAAGACAGCCTCCCTAAAGATGTTAGGCGCCCCCACTCTGCAGCAGCTGGGGAGTGCCCTGAGCTTTCAAGTGGCAACTCTTTTCTAGGGAGGAATGCCTCTCCATGTAGAATTATCAACTGCAGAAAGACTGTAGGCAGCCAAGAGGTGGCTCAGGGAAGAGAGCTCAGCCACAGAAAGGTCAGAAGTGTGTTAGTGAAAGAAGGAAGGAAAGGGGCTGGGTGATATTAGTGCATACCCCTTGGCTACCCTCACCCTCTGACCTACGCTCACCCTCTGCCCCTCCCATCACAAGGTGTGACTTCATAAGTAAAAGCTTGGTAACGCCCATTGAGAGTATTGATTTTTTTAATGTGAAGAGCCAAAGTAACTATAAGATGAATTATAATTTTCAAAGAGTTAAATTATTTTGTGTTGAGCCATTACATTCTCAGTACATTTACATCTTTGTTGGAGCTTGCTGAGATGACATTCTGCTCTTTTAATTGGCACACATTTTTTAAACTTTTAAAAATGAGGTATATGATCATGATTTTTTAAATCTTCAAGCCTACTGGTTTTGCATATTTGGTAAACTGAGACAAGGACCCTCTGAAGTCCTCTTCTGTGCACCCAACCAGTATACTCACAAAAACATTAATAGACAACACAAAGACAAAGACAGAGTAAACACAAATGAAAAATAAATGCTTTACAATGAAATGTTTACTTTTGCTTTACTTACATTTTAAAATGTTTGTCACAAGTGTGTCCTCTTAGATAAAGTTTCTATCTTGGCTATAAAAATATGTAAGCCAAACACTTCAACCTGTTGCTTCCAAGAGACTGGCACACCACTGTTCTTGAGAAAACATTTATCTGCCTCACTTGGGGGAGTAAAACTATCTCAAAGGGCAGGGTGGCAAGAGAGCTGAAGAGTCAGATAAGAGAGTGGCCATGAGCTACAGGCATTCCCTGCCTTCCAGATCCTTTTCTTGGAAACTGCTGGCCTCTCCCGGAGCACTGTACCTCTCAGGATGTTAGTTGGTCATGTGGATATAGAGTAATGCCATAGGACAGGAGGTGGTGTTACGGGAAGAGTCTCCTAAAGCCTGGCGTGACAGAATCGTCACGACCGGCAGCAGCCAGGGAGGTGGGAACCCACTGACCTCATGGAGCCAGAAGATGCATTATGCAGCTGTCTGGTTTCCACACACTGGGATTTCAGGGTTCTCGGACAGTCAAAGCGTGTGTTTCCTGTGCCCATTATGGGCTTGAGTTGGTGCTATAAGTTGGGGAGCACGGTATGAATGCTGCACTTCTATTTTAAAGCTGAGGCAGGTCCTCTCTCAGTGCGGCCATGAAGTGCTTCTCAGGTTCACCAGCTACAGCCTCCTGAGCAGTTTGGGGGGCACTCCTTTACCTCCACTGCTCTGAAGAATGAATGAGTCTTGAGTGCAGATCTTCAGCGTGGCTATGTCTATGGCTGCCTATACTAAGGTCTGATGCTTCCCTCTCTCCAGCTCTTAAGAACTAAGGCTGCGCTTCCACCAATAGCAGCCTTTCTTTCAGAAATGACATACTTTTCTCAGGCCTTGCCTTCTTCAAAGAGGACCACTGCTATTCCACGCTCTTGATGCATCTGAGTTTGTCATGTTCATCTTTTGCCAGCTCAGAAACAAATCTGACCTTGCCTAACATGACCAGGCCATGAGTTTAATACCCACCATTGCAAACAGTAAAAGCCAGCTTCATCTACTCTTTGGTGACTACTTCTCAGTTGGCTCCCTGGGCCTGTTTTACAAAGGACTAAAAGTTGGTAGCTTTACACTAACAGAGTTTCTCTCCTGGCTCAAGAGAGCATCCTTCATGAGCTTCACCTGGCTGCTTCTGCTCTACTTACTATATATACACATGGTAATGATATTCATTGCCAGCTTCTCCCCAGACTCCTCCAGAGTGGAATTAATAAATCCCCAGGCAATTACCGCAGTTCAGATTTAACAGTCTGGGTCCACTCCACCACCAGTTTGGAGGAAGCAACCACTGCTTCTCAGGTCAACGCAGCCCCAGGTTTAAAATCAGTTCACAAGAGTGTCAAGCAATTGCTGTTTGATTCCAATGACATGTCTTGGTCCCGTACATCACTAGGCAAGTGCATGGAGGGCAGACCCAGGATTTGTGTATTCTGGAAGTCTTCATGGCAAGGTGTCAGGGCTGCAAATTTGAGTAGGACACATAGAGTGCCAGGGCGTTACAAGGTGCTCTTCAGTAGGTCCTAGGAGTCTTGTATGGGTAGTGTGATTGAATCCACGTGCTGCCCTCCTGGCCTCTGGGGCACCTGCTTACCCTCAGCCCCCTTCAAGCAGGTTTGTCTCCTTCCAGTGATGAGTTCTGTGACTCTTGATGGCGATGGAGCCTACAGGAAGGTATGGATGCTTTTCCAAGACTGCATAGTCTCTTTGCCCAAAGGCGTGTCCGTGTTATTGATGACCACTCAGCAATGCATGGCTGATGATTCTTATGCCCTCAGTGGCTTCCAGAACTGTCTTTGTCCTGAGTTTTTGAGGTCCCATCAACCTGCTGTTGCTATCTGTTCCTCCCAGGCCTTGAGAGGCATTACTAGGAGACTGGCCTAGAGGACCAGTCAGGCATACCACTCCATCATCCCCTCTCCCAGGCTTGAATATCTTAGCCATACCTTCATCCTCTGAATCCGCCTCTTCAGTGACTTTGATAACCTCCCAGCTTGAGGTTTCCCCGTGGGTGCTGACAGTTTAAGATGGGCCCAATTAACACAGTTTTCAAAGGTCACTCACTTGGTGAGGCAGGCCGGACCTCTTGCCTTTGCTGTGCAACCTGGCTTGAAAGATTTTCTTTTCTTCCACTTTTTCTACCAAACTAGTCAGCCTGTCACCTCCTCCAAGAAGCCTCTAGATGTTCTCTTCCTTCCCTTGCTGAGGTGGGTGCTAATCATCTGTGTCCCCACCAGGCCCCATTGCCTTCTCACCTCTGGTTTGGTAGTCTTACTTTTCTAAACCAAAAGTTCCAAGTCTTTTTTTTTTTTTTTAAAGAACAAAACCTTAAAAAAAAAACTTACTTTTTAGTTAGAGTACAGAATGAGACATTTCATAATTATTCACGTATCAGAGGAACCATGTCTTTCTTCCCACCCTGCTCCCTCCCTACCCCCTTTCCCTTTGGAGCTATTCTTTCTTTCCCAGTCTTCTCTCTTTCTCCCCCCTCTCTCTCTCCCTTTCTCTCTTTCTCTGCATGCACATATATGTGTATATTTAGGTTCTACGTATCTGCACTTGAGAAGGAATATACAGTATTTGTCTTTCTGGATCTGGCTTATTTCACTAAGCACAATTGTGTCCAGTTCCTACCATCTCCCTGTCAATGACATGTTTTCATTCTTCTTTATGGATGAATAAAACTCTGTATGTATATATATCACATTTCATTATGTATTCTTCTGTAGATGGACATCTGGGATGGTTCTGTATCTTGGATATTGCGAATGGTTCCATAGTAATCATTAAAGTGTTAGTGTTTCTATGATGTCAAAATTTACAAAAATGTACCACACTTTATTTGTTTTATATGTGTGTAATATGTGTGTGGAGAGGCATGTGCCACAGTGTACATGTGGAAATTGGAGGACAATTTTTAGGTTGGTTCTCTCCTTCTGCTTTGTAAGTCCTGAAAATTGAACTCAGGTTGTCAGGCAGTGGGCACCTTTCTCCAATGTTGAGCCACCTTGCCAGAGTTCTCCCCACACTGTGAAAATTTGAACCAGCCTCTTATAAATATTTACATTTTATTTATAAATGACATACAGATGTGGTTTTCAAATATGATATATATGCTAAATAAACCAGACATTTTTAAAAAGTTGACTTTTGTTTAACCCAGAACTTAGAGGCCTTTCATCTTCAACCATGTTACCTGCTAACCTCCTGGGGGAAAGCCTTCAACCTTGGAGGCCACTATCCTTGACCATGTGTCAAAGTTAGCTTCAACTGTCAACTTGTCAGAAACCTGGAGGTATCTGGAAAGAGAGACCCTCAGCTGAAGAATGGACAAGATCACATTGGCTTGTGGCCTTGTCTGTGAGGCAGTTTTAATGGTTAATGGATGTGGGAGGGCACAGCCCACTGTAGGTGGTGTCATTCGTTGGCAGGTGGGTCTGAACTGCATAAGAAAGGTAACCAAGCAAGCTACTAAGTGCTTTTCCTCCGTGTTTCCTGCCTCTGTTCCTGCTGATAGGCTGTAAAATGTAAGATGAATGAACCCTTTCCTCCTGATGTTGCTTTTGGTCGCAGTGTTTATCAAAGCAACAGAAAGTAAACTAGAACATCATGTCTCCTTGAAAAATGAGGGCTCTGTCACGGTACCTGTACATGGTGGTATGGATACAGCTTGGGACTGTGACAAGGCAGTGTGCTGAGATTTTAGTTGTCAGTGCTCAAGTTTTCCATCAATTTGTTAATGCTCTTCTCTTAGGTATCATCAGTGAAAGATGGTCTTTAGTCATCTTTTAGGTTGGTTAGATTACAAAAGATATTCTTTACTATGATTACAAACTAACCTTTGGCAAGACCTTCGTGAGATCTAGTACCATAGCGCTGTGCTGCACTCTTAACAGTCATGTGAAATATTCCTCTCATTTGTTTTGATACCACTTGTTTCCCAGTCTCTGCTGATGCAGACAAAGCCATTCAGCTGGACAATGATAAGCAGGGAGGCATTCAGCCATGACATGAGCTCTGACACTAGCTGCCCTGTTATACACTGACTGGGATACCGTTCTCTTTCACAAATAGCCAAGCTCATTGTGGTGTTATTTTAAATAACTGTCACCACCATGCTCCGAGTGTCTGCTATTGTGCTAGGCACTGGTTCCCAGCCCACGGTATTAAGTCGCGCAACATAAAGCAGCTTTTGAGCTCTGTGAAGTTGACAAATGAAATATGCCTAAACCAAAGATGAGAAGAAAAACAAGGTGACTTGCTGAAACCCTTAAAGCTAAAGTTCTGGGACTAGGATTTCCTGTCAGGCTGCTCTAAGTCCAGACTTACTAATCATACTTGAACCTTTGAGTTGTAAAAGACACTTCCTTCTCTTCCCTCAAAGCTGGAGGGGAGTTGGATTCTTTGCGTAGGAAGTACCATGTTCATGCTTATTACAGACATTTATCTATTCCCCCCACCCCATAGCAGAGTGGCAAATGCATACTACCTTACTAAATGTGTACAGGTGGTGCTGCAAAAGACCAGGCCTGGGCGATGGTGCTGTAGAGGTGGCGACTCAGGAACGGAGGCCTTGTCTTTTGTTGCCAAGCTTTTTTCCTAGTCTTGCTGCTGTAGTTTGAATTTCAAATATTTCCCAAAGCCCACAGGTTAAATTAAGGCCCTAGCCAATAGTATCAGCAGGTGATGCTAGCACCTTTAGGAGGTGGAAACTAGTGGAAGTAAGAACATAGGAGTTGGGCTGATATTGGGATCCTGGCTACATTTCTTCTCCTCTTTGCTTCCTGGATGCCATGAGTTGGACACATTTTTCTATCATGTGTTCCCACCATGATATGTGTCTTCACCACAGCCCCAGAAGCAACAGGTAAGCCCAACAGTGCTGAAAACTCTACAGCTATGATTTAAAAATGAACATTTTTTTTATAAGTTGACCATCTCTGGCATTTTCCTATAGTAATAGAAAGCTAATACAACTACCTTGTTTAAAACTAAGCTTTATAAAGAAGCAAGACTTTAAAAAAGATTCCTTCACTTTGCTCTTCCAGTACTTGACCCAACCCTCACTCTGTGCCTTCCAACTATAGTTTGGGGTGTGATAGGAAACAGGTGTTGCCTATCACAGAGAAAGGCGACCCTTTTGCTTCTGTCTTGGTCTCCTGTCCTATAATTGTAATAATTTGTCAATTGTTTGTCATATTCATATATTCTGCCTCAGTTTTAGTGCCCAGAATCACAGAACAAATAATCCTACTGTGTTCCATCTTGAAGGGACCTATAGTTTGACCCTTATTTTCATGGCCAACTTATGTGTAAACTACTTTTATGTTCCAGAAAACAAACCAGATTCCAGTAGTTTTCCCAGGAAAAACTATCCCTCCTCGTTTTATAATTAAATTTATCGTCATATAATTTTCATCCCAATATGTGTTTACTGAGATAAATGATCTTCTTCTTCTTCTTCTTCTTCTTCTTCTTCTTCTTCTTCTTCTTCTTCTTCTTCTTCTTCTTCTTCTTCTATTCCCCTTGTTTACTTTAGAGACTTCAAGCTCAGAAGTTGAGGTCGGTGACAAGGAACAGGCAGGAGATGTGATGAGAAAAGAGGCACATGGCTAGACATGTATGTGGTATGAATGCAGGATTGGTGGGGATTCTCTTTAACCTACCGTGTGTTGGTTACTATTTTGTCGCTATAACAAAAATTACCTGACACAAAAAAATGTATGAAAATACTTATTTTGGCACATGGTTTCAGGGGATTTATTCAAAATGGCGTGGAAATCACGGCAGAGTGTCTCTGATCATGATGAGAACATTTGGTAGTCTGTTCACCTGGTGGAGAGGACCAGGAAGCAGAATGAGACAGGATGTGGGCAAGGATAACATACCTCAAGGACACACCTCTACCTCCCAGTGACCTACTTCCCCAAGCTAAACACTTCCCAAGTTTCCAGAGCCCTCCAAAGACAGTGCCATTAGCCTAGCACCAAGCACGGGGGGGGGGGGGGGCATTCGAGATTCAAAGTGTAACATGCTAGCACACCAAAAGGCAAGCAAGTCTGACCTTCGGGCCACATTTGGCTCATTGGCCTCCCAGATTGCAATGCTTCGCTGTTTGTCCTGTGACTCAGATCACTCTTATCACCTAACATCATGTGAGGATACAGATTAATTATTTCTCAACCTTTCATCACCAAGAGGTTAGATGCAATCTAATTCCTTGTGCAAGCAATTCGAAAGGACTCTTTGCTCTCAACAGATTGCCAAGGTGATACCAGAGCTGCTTCAATGACAGCCATATCTGAAAAGTTAAGAACGATGAGCTCCCTGTACTTCAGTGGCTGTCTGTAATTCTTGTTGTAGATCAGAGACATGAGAAAGATTTCATTAAGCAAAAACAGGGGTTCTTAACTTTTGGGTCACAACCCTTTGGGGGGTAGAATAACCCTCTCACAAGGGTCACCTAAGACCATCAGAAATTACAGATATTTACATTATGATTCACAACAGTAGCAAAAATATATCTATGAAGTAGCAAGGACAATAATTTTATGGTTGGAGATCATCATGACATGAGGAACTGCATTAAAGGATCACAGCATTAGGAAGGTTGAGGACCACTGATCTAGAAAGAGTATAAAAGATAATATTTTTCTACTGCCCAAGCAGTCCCCATCTGCACTATAAAAGCAGTGGCGAACCTTTCACCTTTGAGTTTGTGCCTTGTAGTCTTTGAATGTCCCCACTTGTTGGTCTGTGGTTTAGGTCACATAACATCAAAAGTGTGTGTCTCTGTAAAACTATGTGGTAATCTAACAGTCACAGTGATTCTTTGGTGTCAGAGCCATTTCACGCACACGGTTTCTTTTCCCTTTTCCCAGCATTCTAGTTTCTCCTGCTTCTCCAGTCCTATGAAGCCACTCCTCCCTCCACTGATCTCTCCTACCCAAGATGCCTGATTTCTTCTTGAGTGCAGCCTGAGTGTGGGATGATATTGGGTTTGAGAAAGTTATGCCAGATAAGTGCATGTAAGATAGAACAGAGGAAAGATAACAACAGAAAAACAGCTGAAGCAGAGGTTGAGAGGATTGTCTGTTTTCTCCATCTTGCAGGATTTAGTAATCCTGCAGCCTAAGAATTTCTTCACAAACCATTCAATTTCTCGTCCCTTTAAACCACAATCAAGTCTGCAGCTTGGCTTTCTTATTCTACACATGGGTCCAAAAGGCCAATGAGAGCAGAGCTGCCCACAAAAGGTCAGCATTAAAAAGATCCAGGTCCTAGTACAAGCTCCATTGCTTACAAGCCATTAACCTTGGGCAAGTCACTCTGTGTCTCTGAGATTTCTTTTATCTGCAAACTGGATAGTACAGATAGCACAGCTCCTACTCACCTCCCAGGCATGAAATGAGATGCTGCTCTGAGAGTGCTGGCAACAGATTGCTGGCCAAAGACGAGACCCTGTGATTCTATCTTAGAATCTGATGCCACAGATGCTCTGGTTTTCTTGTAGGAGGGGAAGGTTGTCACTGTCTGCTAGAGCAGGAAGGCAGAACTTTATGGTTTAGGAGAGAAGTTTTCTTTTAAACTAGCCCCTGTGGCTGTTTATGAGACACCATGAGGTCATGAGGTTCCTCAGGAGCATCCTGTCTCGGATAAGCAGTTTGGATCCTTGTGAGTGGTGGAGTAGCAGCAGCAAGTACGAACGATTCTGTGGGAAGGGGGAAGCAGTCCTGTTTGTTTGTTTTGTCTTGTTTGACTAGGGCTTGGGGCTTCAGTACCACAGCAGATGGAGTCTTGCTGCCGAAGTGATTGTTTCAGAGGTGGGCACATAGCCAGAGGTTGAGTTCAGCAGAGGGCTTTTGTTTAGGAGTTATCGAGACAGGGGCTTCTTCTCTCACTTACATAGGGAAGTGCACAGTCCAGTGAGCACGGGTGGACACTTGAAGAACCAGAGGGCTTTTGCCTGGGGCCAGAGCTGGATTGGCATAATGCAGAGTTGAGAAACCTTTGAGATACTTGAATTGGAGCTCTGATAACTACCTGGAGGCCACCAACACCCTTGGCAGTTACATATGTCAATCCCTCTTTGTGTGAGAAAAGCCAATGTATTGGGCTTTGTAATATAAGTTTCTGACAAAATTAATCCTTAATAGTGCAGAACATACAGACTTATGGAGAGGGTGTGGGATGGGCTTGGAGCAGTATTCAGGGATCTTGCTAACAGGAATTTGTCTTTTCCCCCTTTTTGTTGGGTTAAGCCCTTTGGAGGAGGCATATAGAAGTTAAGCATCTTTGCAGGAGGAAGGCTGAACAAGAGTTCTATCATGGGGAAAGCTGTGAGTGGATTGATGTGAGTGCTGAGCATGGCTATACCTGTGTTAGCTCTTCTCCATGATGGAATGACTGAATTAGATTCCCATCATCAGGCTTTTTTTTCTCTTACTTTCCCCACAGCCTTATAAATGAAGGGTTCTGGTCTTACCACAGTAGAGCAGCTTCCAAACAGTAAGTGAAAAGATTGGTGCTAGAAGAAAAAAAGATACCAACTAAAGGTAGCACCCCATCACTATCACACACACATGCACACACAAAAGCATAAAGAAAAGCACATGGCAATCTAAGGTGATGATTTACAAGAAAACATGTTTAAATTATCTTAACTTCATTTAGAAATGTGAGTAACTCTAACAACCTTAGTACTTCCATCTCTAGGCTGGCCTTCATGATGTAGGTATACCTCCATACCTCCTGAGAACTGCTCTTCCTGTGTAATGGTAAGGTGGGCATTAGAGTTTGAATCTAAAGTCAAATCCCACAGGCTTAGCTTTGGAGGACTTGGTCCTCAGCCTGCGTTTTGAAGGTCATGATGCCTGGCTTGTAGAAACAGGTCACTTGGCCATCAATGTACATAACCTGCTTCTGGTTCTAGCCTAAGCTCTCTGCTTCCTGATTAGCCAAGATGTGGTAAGCTTCCACCTCAGGCTCCTTTCAACATGGCCTATTTCCTGCCACCTTGTCTTACCATGATAGACCCCTCTGAAATATTGAGTCAAAGTAGATCCTTTGCCTGTTATGTTGCTTCTGTCAGGTAATCTGTCACAGCAAGAAGGGATGGAATTGATACTGTGGGGGATGGGAGAGAACATGAAATTGTGTGTGTGTGTGTGTGTGTGTGTGTGTGTGTGTTGATGTGTGATGAGAAAATATGAGCAATGGTAAAAAGTTTTCAACACAAGATATATGTTAATTTTTTCCAATATAGGGATGAAACAAACAGTAAGATTTAGTGTAATTTCTTTTATTACTTGATGGGGACCCTGCAGGTGATCATGGCAGGCAGGAAAGCAAATTGCAAAGAGATGAGAATGAAAACTCAGTTAAGAGTGACTTGGTCAACCTGGATCAAGACTTCAAGGAGTCTGATGCCTGGTGGTTTATTCACAACAAGTTTAAACACAGCACAATCTGGAAAAAAGTTTCCTGTTTGTAATATAATCCCCAGTGAACCAGGAAGCATAATTACATTGAAACTCAACTCAGGGTACATGTAATTTCTTCCAAGAAGATGGGTTCAATGAGATAGGCTACAGAGATAGTGTAGAGGTCTTTTGGATTATTAGCCACCTGTGGTCCTAGTGTGGGAGCTTGGGGGAACTACTGGCTATACAGATAACGTATGGGTTATTTAGACTATGCAGTATCTCTGTCCCTGGTTGCAAGAGCTTGGGGAACCCCTGGATGGTAAGGGTCTTTTAGATTACTAGCCACCTACAGTCCTAGCTGTAGGAGCTTGATACTGCTTGGGCCAACAGAAGACAGATGTGTTGGGTGACCTTTTTGAACATGTGTGAAGATTGTCTTTGTGTATTCAATTGTTGATCTAGAGAGCTGAGTACTGTCTGGACTGTTTGTTTGTTTGTTTGTTTGCTCAGCACTTGCATCTTGCATCATAGTTTGTAAGCATACACTTATCTCACTTTGTGATTGGTTTAATATGGAGCTCAACAGCCAATAGCTGAGGCAGGAGAGGATAGGCAGGACTTCCGACAGGGAGAAGAGCTCTGGAAAGGAATCTGAAATGGGGAGATTTGCCAGCCAGACTAGAGGAAGAAACAGGTGTCAGGACTGAGAAGTGACGCGTCACCTGGCAGGATTAGTATAAGGGTGTTAATCTAAACTCTAAGGGCTGGTTGGAAACAAGCCTAAGCTAAGGCCACACTCCATGTCCTTATTGGGAGCTTGTGGTCCGAAGCCATTATAATTGGCAGCCAATGTTAATATTGGCACCACCCATTACACAGATCACCAGGCTGTTTGTCACCACCAATTGCCAGCTTTCTGGATGGAAAAATAAGTGTTACATCCATTCCTCTGAGAGGACAGTTCTGTGTGCTTAACATTTCTAGTTTTCCTGGAGAACTGTGGGCACAAGGACCTTCCTGCTATGCTTCGGACAATTTGAAACTAATTGTTTATTGTGTTTTATTTATTGTTTCTCGTGTCTTAAAACAGTGTTTCAGTAATTGACCCAATCCCTTACACACAGGGCTTAGTTAACAAGCAATTTGTTAGGTATGAAAGGTTTACTTGAAGACGTCAGAGACAGTTAATATGCATTTAATTGATATAATAGTCTCATTTAAATATGTATTTCCCAAAACCAAAATTTTCAGCCTGAGAAACATATTTTTGCACATTCAGCTAGTAGCTTGCCAACTCCCACATCATCTGTCATGTGCTCCACCCTTGGAGGAAGGGCCAGCAGCTTTCTGAGTTGGTTTCCATGTTGCCATTGTCAGTGTCATTCATTCACCACTGGACAAGTTAATCACATATGCTAGAATCATGGTGTTATCAGCATTCATTGTCATCTGCCAGCTCCTGGGGGTTGATAGCCAGGCTTCCAGGCATCTTTTATGGCTTCTACAGGGTTGTCCTGACATGTCACCTCCAACACTTTCATTTACTCACAGATATGTGGCTGGTGCCTCATATCTATTCCCATCCTGGTTCTTAGACACAGATTCTGTCAGAGAAATGATGAGTCATTAAACCACAAATCTCCCAGTCTTCCATGTAGAAATGGTCACAATATGTTTCAGTTTTGAACCTTGACTCACAAGTAAAATTGTTGAATTCTGGAAAGCATCTTTAAGAGCATGAACTCAGCTGCTGAGCACCATTTCCCCTGGGGCCATCTTTCTTTCTGTTTCTAAGAGCACTGTGTGATAGTTGGAACTTAGGAGCATGAGGGTCACAATCTAGAATAATGCTTACAGCGGCCATGTCGGCCTCAGACAGCTTTCATCTGGGATTCTCATTCTAAGAGAGAAAAAATGAATGCTTTATTTAAACCATAGTCCCTTTGGTGTCAAAGGGAGAATGCAATTCATTCAGTGTAATACTCCACTAGATTTGGTCAACATTTTATATCTGTCATTGAATGAAAGCGTATGCAAAGAAATGTTTGTGTCTCATTCAGGTTACCTGACCTGATCCTGAACAGCTCAGCTTTAAAGATTAAGCCAAGCCACTTTAGCTATTGTGGAATCCAGGCTTGGATGACAGGGTGAGTCCTTCTACTCTAGTATCTGGGAGTTCACTCAGTGAGATTTGGGAGAGGTCACCATGTCTAAGCTCTCAGCCTGTTATCACAGCAGGAAGGATAGATCCTTGGCAGTAGGTTGGTATAAGTAAGAGAATTCCTCCAGTCTTTTACTTTAGAGTCGTGCAGGCCTACCACCTATTGAATTAATCAAGCCCCAGCATTTCAATATGAGTTTTCAGGAGGTGTAAAACAACCTGTCATCAGCTCATGGACACTTTCTTACTGACCTTGCCTGTCACCACAGTGGAAATAGCACTGCTCCTGTAAAAGAGCAAGAAAATGCTCCCTGTGCCAGCTCTCTATCTCACTCCATCATTGTTTCCAAGTCCCTTTCCATAACCAATTTTATGAATTAAAAAAATGAGTATTTACTAGTAAAACAACTTTGGAAAGCAAAAACAGGTCACCTGCATTCTGAACCATTCATGTAAAGCCCAGCTTCCTAAGGGCACACAGCTAGAGCAAACTCAAGATTAAGGCAGAAGGAAAAAAGACGAGGAGCAAGCAGTGCACACTAGGGCAGATCTAGCTGATCACTGGGTAAATGAGCCCTTTCCAAAAGAATGCTTTCTGTGCTTCACTAGTGACTGACTGTCTACTGTCTGTCCCAGTATCGGCATTTTAGGAGTGACATCGTTTAGAAACACTTTGCTCTCATGTGATTGCTTTATATTTTGTTTTGGTGGTGTATGTGTGTGTGTGGGGGGGTGGATATCCACGTGAGTGTGGGTGCCTGTGAAGGCCAGAAGAGGGAAAAGGATACACTGGAACTAGAGTCACAGGACATTATGAATTGTCCAGTGTAGGTGCTGGGACTGAACTAGTCCTCTGCAAGAGCATTATACACTCTTAACCGTGGAGTCAACTCTCTAATCTCTTGTGTTTTTTTCTTGAGTCAACCTAGAACCAGCTCTTTACATGATGTTGAATTCTGTGGGCTGTTGCAGTCGATCAAAGGCTTCTGTGACCACCAAGGCAGGTGCACACTAATGAGGAGTTCTCTGTCTTGGCTCCTCTGACTTCCTCCTTATCCCAACAAGCTAGCCCCATAACGCTTCCTGCCCCGCCACTGTCAGTGTGAGTCCCTGGCAACTCCCCCACCTCTCGAATTATCTGGTCACTCTTTACAGTGTTTCTCTGCTTGCTCAGTATCACTCCGCTTCAGCCATGGGCCTGGGAGCCACCCTAAGCTCACCTGGCTTCTGGACAAAAGGCAGGAGGCAGAAGCACAGAGAACTCCATGGGGCCTAGTCCTGCCATCTCTCCAAATATGCTCAGGTGGCCTCCTTTCTTGACATGTAGAAGCCACCTAGCAGCTAATTGCTTACATTAGGCAATGTGATTAATCTACATTTTTAGGTATTCAAAGCAGCACACCTGCAAATATAAAGCCATTTCTTTATCTTGTCTCCCGAAGAATTTGGGAATTCAGTTATGGAAACTGATTTTCTACCCAGTGAAAATTCTGGAAAAGTAATCCAGTTTTGAGGAGTATGCTGGGAAATTCCCTCTTGTAACACTGACTACTTGCCTCTCCAGGATGCCTCTTCCTACAGGTAATCACTAGCAGGGTGAGGAGCCCTTATCTGAAACGGACTTACTTTTTTGCCTATTGGCTGTGGGACCCAGGATGAGACACAAGATCTATTTTATGTGAATACCATATGTACACAGCCTGGAAATAATTTTAATATTTTTCTGCATTTGTATGTTGACATGCAGGAGACCCTCTACTTGTGATGCCATGTCAAAAACTATTAAAAAGTTTTAAATTTTGGATGGATTTTCTTTCTTTCTTTTTTGTTTGTTTGTTTTTCTTTTCAAGACAGGGTTTCTTTGTGTAGCCTTGGCTGTCCTGAACCCACTTTGTCGAACTCACAGAGATCCGCCTGCCTCAGCCTTCGGAGTGCTGGGCTTATAGGGAGACTGAATTTTGGATTTTCTGATTATGGATATTCTGCATTGTCTTGCTTTGTACAAGTGCATGACTTGTGTCGATAATCTATATAATAACAGAGTACCATGACAGTCATATTTTCTGGACATTGACTTTTTTCTCAAATAATAATATATCTCAGAGACCTTTACATTGAAAAACATAGACATGGTCTTTATTATTTTAAACGCTTGCATAGTGTTCCATTATATATGTGAAATAGCCATGTTAATTTCCTATTGCTTCTGTTACAAATGAACACAAACTTTGTTGCTTAAAACAGCATACTTATTATCTTATAGTTCTAGAGGTCAGAAGTCTAAAATTGGTTTCACTGGCATTTTGCTTTAGTGGCCACCCTTTCCTTGGCTCACGAGCTCCAGCTATGAAAACGCTACTATGGCAACGTTTGCACCTACCATCTACCCTCACATCCCAGTGTTATGCTTCTGTCTTTCATTGCACTGCGTCCTGCAGGGTACTCTCTCCTCCTTGAGATCCTGATCTACCCAACATCTGGAAAGCTCCCTCTGCTGGCTACAGCCACATTCACAGAATCCAGAAAGTAGAATGAACATCTTTGGGAAGCACTACTACTATAGCCAACACCATATAATTTTTTATTCAGTCTGCTCCTAACAATGGACTTTTATTGTTCAATGACAGTCCTTGTAAGTGTGCCTTTTGGAGTTTGCTAGAAGAAAAGAAATCCCCAGAAAACAAGCTGGAAATTCAAGGGGCATGTGTCTTCTAAAATCCAATAGATTTTTGTCATGGCAATCAGCAAACTTCATTTTATTCGAGGAACTCTGTGCAATTTCATAAAACCACTTAGAAGTTAGAATTTTTTTATTCTTTTGCCTCTTGTTAGGCTCGCTAGAGCTAGCTCCTCAGCTCTACCAAGTGTCTGCATTTGAGGTACTGCTCTAGAGAAACAGACATAATTTGGTGAAAGACCCAAAACTATAATTATGTCTTTCAGGTAATGACTAAATACCAAGTTCCTAAGTCACACTGTGTTTCAAGTACCATGTGCTCATTACTAAGCAGGACAAGATCCTGACCCTCTGTTCTCATCATCTTAAAGAACCTCTCCTTCTGTACACACGGCCTAGAAATCCCAGTTCTTAGAGGGGCACACTTCCAGACATTCCAATCCCAACTGCCTTTGAATAGCTCCAATTATTCCTGCTTCTTTGAGCTTCAGCTCTTCTCCCTCTTGGCAATGGTGTAGGTAGGACCAGCCAGGCTGGCCCCACATTAAGAGAAGGCTGGAAAGCACACAACAATCTAGTGGTAAAGGTCCGATAATGCCTTTGGCCCTGCTCTACCCCTGCTCCCATGTGCAGTTTGGGTTACCTGACTCATTTGTATCTACAAAACTTTCTTCTCAGATTCTAAGGGCAGCTGGCTACAACTGCGAACACATGTTATAAAAACCATTTGATCTGGATAAACATTTAGCATCTGCTTTCAAATGACCAGGGTTGTTCTGTATTGCTTTACTACTGTCAACTTCCATTTTAAAGGAAAACCACAGACCTTTTAAGTGTTTTTACCAAAGGGGAAAATTAAGAGAATTAGAAGAAGAAGAAGAAGAAGAAGAAGAAGAAGAAGAAGAAGAAGAAG
>NW_026591711.1:4195564-4249558 GCF_907164565.1 Psammomys obesus
AGAAGAAGAAGAAGAAGAAGAAGAAGAAGAAGAAGAAGAAGAAGAAGAAGAAGAAGAAGAAGAAGAAGAAGAAGAAGAAGAATTACACACTATTGCTTTCATTTTCCTTAATGCAAATTAGCCAAGTGTTGGGAAAGCAGGGATGATGAGCCAGTTCTCAGATATCTCAGTGCACTCTGGACCACAAATTCTTTGAGGCAGGTTTACCCCACAGCTACTGCCATTCTTATTCCAAGTCAAGCCCCTACCAAGGTGTATTGTGATAGGCTTTTTCTGAAGGAGCACATACCAGTAGGTCAAGCCTCATCTCAGCAAACCTAAGAGTATTTCTCATGCTAACACCTTTTATAACATTTGTTTGCAGATGTAGCTGTGGGGGTCACTGCAGGTGTCTTAAGGGGAAGCAAACCATGAAGAGATAAGAATGAAAATCTGGTGCAGACTGACTTCATCAACCTGGATCCGACTTGGAAGTCGAATGCCAGGCAGTTCATTGTCAGCGTGTTTAAAACACGGTACAGTTTGGGAAAGGGTTTCCAGGCAACAATCCATCTAATCAGTCCAATTCCAGGTGCACAATAAAGCTGAGGATGTGACTTCGTAGGAGCTCCTTCATGCAGTCCATGTGACTGTGAGGGCAGTTTCTAAAGCTAAAGCTAAAGCTAAATCTAGTGTGGTCTCCGACCACAGAGGTCAGCAGGCTTTAAAGTGCTGTGACATCTCCCCTAAGGATGAGTAACTGTGTAGGGAGGGAAGAGTCTGGGAATACTTGTTCTGGGGGATCTGGCTGAGGTCTACCTCTAAAGCAAAATGTGGGTGAGATCTGCCTCCACAGATGGCAGAAAGTTCACCAGGTTGTTAACAAAACCCACTGTCAGCTTTCTGGGTGGAAGGCAGGGATTTGATTTCAACTCCTCCGTTGAGGAGATACCCCTGCATGACTAACATCCGTGGTTCTCTTAGTGAGCCTCTGTGAGTACAAGAACCTCTGTGGCCCCAACATGTAGCCAGCTGCCCAAAGCATCTAAGAAGCTTTCAGGTGAGCAAAACTGCAAATAGAAGCAGGGATGGGCGTGCTCTCAAGGTCAGAGGTACTACTGCACTTTATCACCACCCTGTTTCTGTTGTGTTTTCTAGCCTTCTGATAATGATCAGGACAGTTTCGTGAAGGTCACGTGTTCTGGGCCATGCTTATGGCCTCTGTGGTGCTCAGGGTAAGACATTCTTGATCAGGTTCTTGAAGCTTCTGACTCTGCCCTGAGGATATTGCCTCCATCAGATAACCCCTGGGGCCTGAGAAGTCATTCTTCAAACATCAACCCACACTTCATAATCATACAGAATAGTGAGGGAGCAGGATGCTTATTTACAGGGTTCTCAGGCAAGGTGTTACTGATATTTTTAATAGGATAGCTATTTGGAGGGTGAGGTTATACACGGTAGGATATTTTGCAGCACTCCTGGCTTCTAGGAAGACATACTAGCATTGTCCTGCCCTTGCCCTTTAGATTGTGACAGCTAAAAAAATAAATAAATAAATAATAAAAAATCTTCAAATACTGCTTAACGCTCCAGGGCAAAATCTATGTATGAGCTAAAGCTTAATCATCCATCCCAGCAAATTTGCTGATGGAAAAAAAATCTTTCTCCCTGATGCTGACAGAGAAGACTTCTTCCAGTCTCTCCAAGGTAAGCAGAACTTTTGACTGCCAAATTCAATATTCAAAAGCCAATGGTCATTTCTAGATGACATGGTCTTAAATATAGAAAATCTTAAGGGATATTCACCTAATCACAGCTATTAGAATTAATAAGTGAATTACATGACCCATGATTGATAAACAAAACTCAGCTCTCTATATACTAATAATGAATTTGAAAACAATTTTTTTAGAGCACCAATGATAAAACTCAGGGCCTTGTACATTCCAGGCGAGTGCCTTACCATGACATGGGTCCCCAGTCCTTGATTATTTGAATATAATATTAAAAAAACAATTTCATTTACAGTAACATCAGGAAGAACAAAATGCTTAAGAATGAATTTAACAAGAGAAATACATGTTTGAATATGGGAAGCACTGTTGAAAAAAACTACAGAAGACCTAAGGAAAGGACACCCCACTGAGAGGTTCAAAACCATTATTTTAAGATGATGCATATTTTACTGTATTTAATAGAGACTGTTTTCTAACAAGAGACATAAAGGGTGTGGATTGAATGGGAGGAGCTAAGGTTTGGTCTCAAGCAACTGAATCTAGCAGCAGAGTACCTGACTGTTCTCCATAACTGAAAGTTCAAGGGCCACAGCGAGTAAATACCAGCCCAGGATCTTTCTTCTCTCTCTCTCTCTCTCTCTTTTTAAATTAAAAAAAACCTATACAATGTATATATTTTTAATTGTTCAAGTATTATTTATCACAATTTATTTGAAATGAATTACATTTTTTAGATTGTAATTTAATTACAGTATTTTGTTCGTCCCTCTCCTCTCTCCAAACTCTCCCATATACTTCTCACTTGCCTTCAAATTCATGGCCTCTTTTTTTTGTTAATTTATACACTATATATTATTTATTTATTTATTAGAGTTTATTCACTTTGAATACCAGCTGTAGCCCCCTCCTTTATCCCCTCCTAACTCCATCCTCTTTCCCTCACCTCCTTCTATGCCCTTCCCCTAGTCCACTGATAGGGGTGGTCCTCTTCCCCTTCCCTCTGACCTTAGCCTATCAGGTCTCATCAGGACTGGCTGCATTGTCTTCCTCTGTAGCCTGGTAAGGCTGCTCCCCTATCAGCCAGCGGAAGGTGATCAAAGAGCCAGCCACTGAGTTCATGTCAGAGACAGTCCTTGTTCCCATTACTAGGGAACCCACTTGGAGACTGAGCTGCCATGGGCTACATCTGTGCAGGGGTTCTAGGTTATCTCCATGCATGGTCCTTGGTTGGGGTATTAGTCTGGTTCTATACAATATCTTTTGATCATGTTTTACCTCTTCCTCAACTCCTCCAAGATCCACCCACCTCTTTTTCCACCCAACTTCATATTCTCTCTCTCTAAAAGATATAAAAATCAAAGCAAACAAACAAAAAAACCCTATAAGACAAAAAAATCCAAAACAAAAGCCCCCTCCAAACCATTCAGTTCTTTTCATTTTTGAGGAAAATATATAAACAAGTTTCAGACATCTGTAAGTGATCTTTAAGTTAATGGAACTAAGCAAATAAATAGCACTATCCTTTTGTGAAGCATTAGTGGGAAACTAAAGACGTGAGATGCAAAGAGTAGGGAATTTACATACATGCAAATTTACATGCTGATGTACTTCCCCTCTAGGATGCAGGCTCCTGAGGGCTGTTTGGTACATAGCAGGGACACCAAGCCAGTAAGGAAAGAGGTAAGGAAAGGTTGTAAGTGAATTAGAACCAAGATATATGTATCAGGAATAACAGAAGCCATAGGAAAGGGGTTGTAACATCTGGAGAATAAATATCACGTGGGAGTTCAATGTAGCAAAAGGCAGTGACATGTATCTGGAAAGGAGGTGTTCTCTGGAGCCGGACAACCTGACTCTGATTCCCAGGGCTGCCACATACTAGCTCTGTGCTCTTAGACATGTTACCTTTCTTGACTTCCTTGGGCCTCAGTTTTCTCGTCCATGAGATGGAATTAAATTAACGTTTCCATGATCACTTATTATTATCAAGTTATATTATCAGTTAATTACGTTATTATCAGTTGTATTTCATCATCAACCTGATGAGTTCCTGAATTCCCTACACAAACCTCTGACCTGTCTGTGAAGGCATTTCTAGATGGGGCTGCTTCATTATTTCCATCTTTGTCCCTCTCCTCCAGAATGTTTGGCAGCCCCCTTTCTTCATGTCTGCAAGCTGACATATTTGTCTTGTACTCTGTCTCTATCGGTGTCTTTAATGTTGTTTGAACAAATCTTTGTTTAGGTCCCCATCAGCTTTTCTCTTGAAGTTTTTGTGTTTACAGCCCTTCTCTGTTCTGAAAACAGTAAACAACTGTGAAATCTTAAACATGGAAGACAAGTGTACGTAGCCTTTAAAAATTGAGATTCTTAGTTTCAGGTACTTCATTAGAAGTTACAAAACTAGTTAGGTATGGAGATGTGTGCCTGTAATCTCAGTACTGAGGAGCCTGAGGCAGCGGAATCACTAGTTTGAGACCAGCTCTATCTACAGAGTGAGACCCTGCCTCAAAATTAATAATCAAACAAACATTACCCCAGCAGATGCCATGTAACTGGAGGCTTTTTTTTTTTCAAACAGACTACAGCTTTTAGTTTATACCACAAATCTCAAATGAGTATACAAAAAGCATTACAAATTGTTTTAACTAGTGAGATTCTTATGTTTTAAAAACAATTTCAAAATTACAGGAACTTTTCAAGAACAGTCCAAAAACTTTTCATATGTCATTCACTGTTCTTGTTTACTTCAATAGCTTAGGGAGGAAAGGCTTCATTTGATTTATGCATCCAGATCACAATCTGTTGTTGGCAGAAGGAGGTCAAGGCAGGAACCAGGAGGCCCAAACTGAAACAGAGACCATAGTACACTGCTTCCTGGCTGGCTCCTTCTGGCTTGCTCAGCCTGATTTCTCATACACTCAGGGCCAGCTACCCAGGGTTGGTACCACACCCAGTGGGCTGGGCCCTCCCCCACCAATCACCAATTAAGAAAGTACCCCCACAGCCTTGCCTGTAGGCCAATCTAGTGGAGACATTTCCTTAGTTGAGGGGTTCCTTTTCCCAGATGACCCTAGCGTGGGTCAAGTTGACAAGAAACTTAACCTATGCAATCAGCAACTTCGTTCAGATTTTACCAATTACCCTAATGATGGCTTTCCTAGCAAAATGATTTAACACAGATCCACATGGCGCTTGTCACACATCTTCAGTCCAGAAAATTCCATAGTTTTACCCTGACTTTACGACTATAACATTTTCTAAGATAATGGGCATGTTACCTTATAGAATGTTGCTTGGCTTAGGGGATTCTGCTGTTCCCTCACAGGTCAGGCTATGCATGCATCCTTGGCAGGAATATCTAAGACAATGTAAATGTTTTCTGGCAGCTTATTAGCTGCCTCATGATTAGCATTTGATGCTGTTCCAGTTGGTGCTACACTTGATCCAGGTGGTTTCTGCCAGGTTGCTGCATTAGAAAGTAATTCTTTTCCTTTGTAATGAATAGGTCTTTTATACAAAGATACTTTGGGGCTATGTAACTATTCCACTTGTCTTCTAAATTTTGCCTGCAAATTTCAGCATTTATTGATGTGTTTTGCATGAACTAATTATTATTATGATTGTTGCCAAATGGTGGTTTTCTGCTTCTATTGTTTCTTTTACATTCAATAACTGGCATACATTGGCATGGAGAACTTTCTCATCATTTCCCTCTTTTCCTAAATCTGCATGGTCTCCACATTTTATTTAATTACAATAAATTCCAATCACATTCACTTTGATGTTCCCATAGTCCTGGTATCCCCAGTGGTTTGAACTGGTCTTTGTGTCATCTTGACACGCCCCATCATGCTTTGAGTGCTTTTTCATGTCTCAGCATCTCAGTATCAAATTGTCTCCACACTTAACAACAAAAGCCAGTTGTGCTTTCAGGGATACAGCCTGGATGCCATTCAGTGTTTTCCAAGGCCTCTTCTGCTCTGCTGGTAGAATACGTTTTGCCACAAATCTGTGTGCTTGGCATGGTGCTGTGTGCTTGCTCTATTGCTGTTTCCAGGGACTAGTGCATGGAACCATGACAGAAGCATCAAAATTCAACATGAGTTTCTAACCATGCCTCTAGTTCAGTTGAAACACATTTGTTCCATGCTTTTTATATTTAAATTTTTCTTATCAGACTGGAGAAAACCTGGTTGCATAATCCTTCATATATTTATATATATTTGCTTAAATCCCCATGCGTACAGCAAATCCACTAATCCATCGGGCCACCTTTCAGTCAGCAACCTTCTGACTATCCTGCTTATATATCCCTAAAGGGTTTTTAAGTGGATTACTAAGTAGGAAAGGAAGACAGAAAGGAGTTACAACACAAAGGGAAAAGGGGGAAATAGTAATAGGCTTACTGATTGTGGGTAATGCTGTGACTAGAAAGTCTATGGATCAGAATAGCAAAAGACAAAAAATAATTTGAGATTTACTGGATTGAGAAGGTAGTTATTCGTGAGGCTAGACTGTGCCAGAATAATTGGACCTGTTATTGCTTAAAACAACAAATGGTGTGAGTGGCCCTGCAAATTAATTTCCCTTTGTGTGGGCTTTGCAGTCCTTCCTGCTTTGGCTCCACTGTCCCTCTCTCACCAGTCAGCACAAGCCACCAGGGATCACAGGTCAGAGAAAGAATGCTAGATAATCACATCTTCAGGTGTTTCTTATTGGGCAGACAGATCACTCTAACTATGGCTAGGTCAATGGGAGTCACATGACTATACTTAGTTTGAATGACTGTCTATGAGAAGAAAGAAATTGCTACAGAAATGGTTTCCTCCCAACTCCTGGGAAAATCTAGCAATATTTAGACTATGCACAAACATCTAATGTGGGTTTTTTTTAAATAAAGAAATTTATTTCTCATTATAAATACTGTTGAAATCTAAAATAAGTAAGACATCACATTATACACATTATAGACATTAGGGAAACAATTTTACCACCCCGGGAGGCACTGCAGGTGTGGCTGCTCTGTCACATGTGTTTCAGTAGGGGGCAGAGAGGAGAGAGGATATGTCTATGCTGTTCTGACCTAGGAAGATCTGAATAATTAGTTTCCTAACATTCTCTGAAAAAAGCAAGCCTAAGACGACCACCAGCCCAATGCCAGGTAGGCCTGGACAGACTCCTAGGAAGGGGAGCAAGCCAGAGACTAGAAGAACCCTGCCTGGGACCACAAGCCCCGAACAGGAGTGAGCCCAAGACAAGGGGCCACTTGGGCAAACCAGACAAGGGGGAAGAATGAGAAAACCACCAGACCAGAGCCCTGGGGCCCTGAGATGACCACCACTCTGGCACCATGCAGGCCTGGGGTAGGGGCAGACCATGCCTGAGAGGACCCCTGCCCTGTGCCATAATACACCAGCAGGGCATAGCACTCCTGAGACCATTCCAGACATTCAGAGACCCTGAGCACCACGTAGAGAAGCAAGTGGTGAAGAAATGAAAGAGGAAGAGAAACAGAAGGATGTGGACATAATGAAGAGAGGCAGAACTGGAAGGTAGTGAGGAACAGCCTGATGTGAGTAGCCAATGATGCCATCTAGGACCATGGTAGAGTCCTGGCCCTGCTGCCGCTGGGGGCGATGTCTGGGTCCCTATCCAGGCAGCAGCAGGGATCTGTTATCATCAAAGGCCAGGCAGACCTCTCCAGTCTGGGCTGCTGCCTGGAGGCATGTTGATATCTGAGGGCTGTGGAGAACTGGCCCCACCCCTCACCTGGGCGTTGTGGGAGAGCTGGCCCTGGAGGCATGAGAGCCGCAGTGCTGCCTCTGCCCCTAGCCCGCTGCAGTGCTGAGAACAGCAGAGAGCACGCCCTGCATGTTGCTAGAGTTGCAGGTGAGCTGCCCCCAGGATGTGAGCGTGGGAGAGCTAGCCCTACCACTTCCCTTCCCTTGGCTTGTCAGCACCTGCAGCAGGGGGAGCCCTGGGCCTTGGGGTCATGAGAACAGGAGAGCTGTCCCTGCCCCTCACGAGTTGCAGCACTAGGGAAAGCAGGCCAGACACCTTGCTTGGGCAACACGGCAGAGCTGACCCTGGTGGTGGGGCTGCAGGCAAACTGGCCCTAAAGTGTGAGCATGGGGAGCTGGTCCCACCGCTTGTTTGGCATCCGGTGACGTGGGAAAGGGAGAGATACCCCCTCCACACACACCCCTTGCCACCTACAGCAGGCAAGAGAGCTGGCTCCCAGGCTGTCCAGGAGAGCTGGCCCTGCCTCTCATCTACTGCAGCACGTGGGAGCGCAGGTCCTGCACCACTGCACTTTGGCAGCCCAGTGGAACTGATCCTGGATGCAGGGGTTTCAAGTGAGCTGGCCCCAAGGATGGGAGTGTGGGAGGGGCCACGGATATGAGAGAGAGATATACCAAGACAGAGAGAGAAGGAGAGGTTCTCCTCCCCTCCCTCATCCCTTGCCACCTCTGGCAGGAGGGAGAACTGGCCCTGGGGTCCTGAGAATGGGAGAACTGGCCATGTCCTTCACCAGCTGCAACACTGGGGAGAATGGGCCTTGGACTTTGCCAGGGCAGCAGGGTAAAGCTGGCCCTGGTTTCAGGGGTTGCTGTTGAACAGCCCCAAGAGCGTGAGAATGGCAGGCTGACCAACTCAGATACCCCTCAGGCCCAGATCCAAGGCTTTGAAATTGTCTTACCCCAACATCTACCCCATTCATGAACTGCTTGGAGTGCCTGAAGGAGCTGGTCCTACAGATCCAAAACTACAGGATCTCCATGACACAGGGCAACAACAGGATATCTGAGAGGAGTCCAGTGAGGTTCCAGTATTGATAGAGTAGCAGAAGCCGGAGGCCTCGTAGTGGACCGACGAGTCATTGCAATGAACATTTGCAAACAAAGAAGTATGGACAAAAAGGTTTACGGTGAGACACATGAACACACTCTAGCTTCCACAGGAGATTTTAATTTTTCTCTGTTGACGGGAGGTTGCAAGAGTGGAGGGCGGGTAGGAGGTGAGGGGGCGATGATTGGGATTAGGGTGCATGCTGTTAAATTCACAAAGAACCAAGAAAAAGTTCTTAAAAAAGAAAACTGTTTTAAAATTTACTTTGAATTTTCATAAAACTTCCATCTGCATTCAGAGTCAATTCACATAGTGTTGACTCTGAACTCGTCTCAGCACAGGTATAAGTCGGTGAGTCTCAATCCTGGCCGTGGCTGAGGATCACCCAGAGAGCATAAACCAAGCTGCCAGATGGACCACAGTCTCAGCTGCTGACATTGGCCTAGGTGAGATCTGGAGGCTGCAGTTTTAAAGCTATGAGGGTGAGCCTAGGGCAAACCACACATTAGGCTCCCTGCCTCCAGTCCTCATGCCAGTGTGTTCCTCCTAGCCTTCTAGTCTGCATGGCACTCCCCCAAAGAGCCCCTTATCTCCTAAGTCCAGGTGATTCACTCTTACATCCCATCGTCCCCTCCCACCGTACCTTGTGACACTGTGCTAAATTTGCCCGATGCTTTGCTACCTATTGCCGTAAGCTTGATAAAGGTAAGGACAGATTAGGAAAGACAGGCCTATGCTTAGGAAATTTGTTTATTCATAACCTTTGTGAATAACTGATAAAACAATCTTGGCCTAAGGTCACCGTGGACATTTGTAAGAGCAAGAAAACAGCAGGCCGCAAGTCTCATGCCTGTTGTGATTGTATCTGCTCTTCTAGGACTTTCTTAAGAGAGTCACATGGCTAATCTATTTGCTTAAGCACAGTGAACCTGTTTGCCTGTTACTGAGACAGAAAAAATAAAAATAAAAAGCAAGCGCATCACTTTCAGGGGAAAGCGCAAGTTTCCCTTTAAGACTTTTATGCTTTGCTGCCTTCCTTGCTGAGTTCAGCAGAGGCAAAAAGAGGGCAGGCTTTAACTGAGAAGTCTCCAAATCAAATCGCGCTTCCACCACCTAAGGTTCCAGCTGACCCCCTCGGGCCTGTTCACTCATGTCTGTGAGCACCACTTCTGCCTCGCGTAGGATGGATGGAGACTAGGAAGCGCCTCTCTTAAGTAAGACAGCACAAGTGACTGGTGCTGTGAAAACTGGGCAGCCCTGTAAGAGTCTGGCCATTAGTTGCCCACAGAGCACCTCAGACACACCTCAGTGTGTACTGAGGTGAGTACCTAACAGGCCTCCATTGGGTGCTCTCCTCAGCTGGGGGAGTTTGTGTGGTGATTGTGCTCACTTCACCTTCCCCTTTCGCCACCTCTTTTAAGACAGGGTCCTGCTGTGTTGTCTAGGCTCTAGTAATTCTCCCTTATCTCAGCCATCCAAGCACCTGGCACCATGGGCACGTGCCACGGTGCCCTGGTCGTTCCTTCCCCCCTGCATTATTTCCGAGCCAACCTGAGCCGTGGGACCCAAGCAGTGGTGCAGTGGTAGTGGAGGAATGGCAGCCGGAAGGGCTGTGTGTGCCGCAAGTACAGACGAACACAGACCGGAGCTCAAACGTGCTGTTTACTTTCAATTATTTGTTATGATACTTCAAAGCATATTTTGTAAAATGAATAAAGTCTGAGAAATTTGAAACCTTTCCAGTTGAGTTTTCCAAACCAGCTCTGCTGAGAAAGACAGAAAGTGGAACCCTGAGAGAATGAGTTGATCCATGGGTTTTAGACGGAAGGATTCCTGAGGGTTGATGTATGTTCTTAGAATGCCTTTCTATTTCAGGAGAAAATGCATGCCAATTCCTTCTCACAGCAGCAGGCGGACTTACACCACAGAAGTGCAGATCAGTTAAAGAAGGGACTTGTCCTCTAAATCACACTGCTTACATGTATAGTATGGAATATTCCATATAATAATTTAGAGAGTAAAGATAATGGTTGTCACTGAACTCTGTGTGTGCCGACTGTTGAGGTGTTTGCTGTATATGTGTGGATGCTTTTGCGCATATGTGCTCATAGGGATGGAGCCAGAGGTCAAGCTTAGGTGTTGTTCCTTAGTATGGAATCCACTAACTTTATCGTGTGTGTGTATGTGTTTGTATGTATGCTGTACTTGTGCTTGGATGTGTGTGCTTATTGGGGTAGAGGCCAGAGTTCAATGTTGAATCTTATTCCTCAGGATAACCATCTATCTATCTATCTATCTATCTATCTATCTATCTATCTATCTATCTATCTATCTATCTATCTATCATCTATTCTAAGAGAGAGAGAACACCAATGCACACTTATGGAGACAGTATTTGTTAGTTCTTACCTTTGGCCTTGTTTTGAGGCAGAGTCTCTCTTGCTTCCACACTAGCCACCACTCCTGTCTCTGCCTCCCATCTCCTGTTGGTGCGTGGCAGTTACAGATGTGCACCACTGCTTCTGGCTTCTTTATTTGGGGGGAGTTGTTCCAAGGGTCACCCTCAGGTCATCAGTATGCCCTACAAGTGCTTTATGTGCCAAGCCATCTCTCCAGTCCCACTTTGTCTTCTGAGATAGTGTCTTGCACTGGGGCCTGAGGCTCACTGATTAGGGGTATTGGCTAGCCAGAAAGCCACCAGGAACCTCCTAGCTCTGATTCCCCAGTGCTGTGATTACAAGCATGCGTTCACTGAACTTTAAGAAAGGGATGCCAACTTGTGAGTATATTAGGGTTGTGTGAGGACCTGGTTTAGTTTTGCCTGGTAGTTTGTTTCTAGGCTTCTCATTGAGATTAGGAACTGACACCAGTACTTGCCAGAACTTCCGTCATGAAATGCCGATTCTGCAGGATACTTTGTCACTGTGTGATGAAATGAGTTTGGGAACCTTTTTCATGTGTTTCTCTCCTCTTGTAGGTTCAATGAATCATTGGCCTGCTGTGGCTCACAGCACTCTAACAGTAGCAAGCCTGATCAAAGTGCTTTTATTTCTTTTGATTTTTGAGATTATAATACAATTACATCTTTTCCTTCTTCTCATTCCTTCCTGCATACCCTCCATGTCCCCCTCCTTTCTTCCTTTCAAATTTATGGTCTCTTCCATTAATTCTTGTTGCATATGTACACACACACACACACACACACACAAACACACATTCCCAAATATACAAATACAACCTGTTGAGTGCATATAAAACTATTTATATTGTATGTGTGTTTTCAGAGATGACCATTTGATGTCGCTGATCAAGGTGTTTAACTCTGTGATTCTGACATTTCTACTTTTATAAAAATTTTTATTTTATATTTTATAAATTATTTGATTTCCACATTATTTTAAAAATTAATTCAATTTACATTTTGGTCATAGGCCCCTCCCTCCTCTCCTCTCAGTCCCACCTCCCCCTTCCATCCTCTTTCCCCTATTTTTCAGAATAGGGGAGCCTCCTCCCCCGCCACTCAGACACTCCAGCTCATCTATTCACATGAGGACTGAGTTTGTCTTCCTCCCCTGTGGCCTTTTAGGAAAATACCGTCAGGGGGAAGTGATCAAAAAGCAGGCAACATTGTCTATGTCAGAGACATCCCCACTCCCTTAACTAGTGGGCCGACATGAAGCCTAAGATGCCCATCAGACTTACCTCCTTGGGGTCTGTGAATTGTAGTATGTCTATCCTGTACTATATGACTAAGATCTGCTTATAAGTGAGTATATACTATGTGTGTCTTTCTGTGTCTGTGTTAACTCAGTCAGGATGATCTTTTCTAGTTCCATCCATTTGCCTGCAAATTTCATGATTTCCTTGTTTTTAATGGCTGAATAGTATTCTATTGTGGAAATGTACCACAGTTTCTGTATCCATTCTTCAGTTGAAGGACATCTAGGTTGTTTCCAGTTTCTGGCTATTATGAATAAAGCTGCTATGAACATGGGCGAGAAAGATCTCCCATGCTCATGGATCGGCAGGATTAACATAGTAAAATCATTGAATCTTTCGGTGTCCTCTGATATGCTGGCCACCCTGTTAGAATTATTTGTGCCTTCAGAGTGTGTATCTCACGGGGAGAGGAAGGTACTGCTGAGTGAATCTGTCTTGGCTCTAATAGCTGAGAATAGTAAGTTCTGCTGTGGAGAAAACAAGTGGGATGGTAACACTTCTAGAAGATTTAGTAAGTAAGAGATAAGGAGGCCAGCAACTTCTATGCACATTCCCCTTCTCTCTCTGTCTCTGTCTCTGCCTCCGTGTGTGTGTGTGTGTGTGTGTGTGTGTGTGTGAAAGCAGATGCACCAGTGTATCATGCTCACTGAGGCCAGAGGACGGTATTAGACGCCTGCTGCCACTTTCTACATTGTTTTCATAAGGCAGGATCTCTGACTGAAACTGGAGCTAGGCTGGTGGCAAGCCTCTGCAGCCATCCCGACTCTGTCTTTGTTTCCCCTCCCCCACAGCACTGGGGTAAGACACAGCCACGTATTTATGTGGGTGCTGGGGACTTGAACTCGGGTCTTCATTCTGTCACAACGAACATTCTTCCCATTAAGCAGCCCTGCAGGCATGTTGAACATACATAAAGTAAAAAGAGCATATTATGCACACACAGATTTTGAGGTGTGGGAGAACTAAGATGCAGCTAACTCATGTGGGACAGCCAAGGGACCTCTCTAAAGACACAAAAGGCACATGAAATAGTGTATTTTTGATGTCTGCAGCTGTCCACCTGTTAGAAACACTCACTCTGCCTCCAATTAAGGCTGTATAAAACCCATAGCTGCCCATCAAACTAACTGGGGAGCCATGGCTCTCGCCAGGTGGTTTCCCTTAAGCACAAATGGCCGGATTGATCCCAAGCATCTTCTGAATCTTGGACCCCTTTACTCATCTTTGATCCTGGTAGCCATAACTTTGGCAAGGGAAGCTGACGGGGCACGTTTAAACACTGATCGGGTAGTCCAGTTTTCAAGTGGTCTGGCCTCTCTGCCTTGCTGGACCTTTTGCTGAGGACATCACATTACCTGGCCTCTTATTTCCCTCTGTGTGTTTTAAATTGACCTAATTGCCGCATTCAGCATGGGTTGATGGGACAATCGGGAACCTCAGAGTATTTGTTGGATAAAGCAGGAGGAGGGATTTGCTAGCCTTGGTAGGAAGTCTCTGTAGGTGAGCAGTCTCAGGTTGTTCATCCAGAAGGAGGAAGCCACAGTTGCTAGTTTCTGTACATACTGGTTAATTGTTGGTAAACACTTGTGCTTGGACAGAGGAAGGCTTTGTCATGCCTCTGAGCCTTACTCAGAGGAAGGCTTTGCCAATTTCCAGGTCTGAGGCACTGGTCCTTGTCAGTAATACACATTCACTTGGGACTCCATCCACTCCTTGGGCATTCACCCCAGGCTTCCTTGGCACCCCACATTTAATTAAAGGAGTGACTTGATCTCTGTGGCCCTTTGATCCGGCACCTCTAGCATGGCTTGTGTGCAACGTGGCAATACGACAGAGGCTACCATGGCATCAAGCTCATTCCTGTCGTGACACTGGATGTAGCCAAAGAGTTTCAAATGCTCTCCTGAGTGATAGGCGGTGGCTGCCTGAGGTGCTGTCTGCCTGGACAGGCTCTGCCATCACCACTCACTACTGTTACAGCTCTGTCATTGTCATACTGGTGTGGGTAATGCCTTTTAGATGTCCCTCTTTTTCAGCTAACGAGTGAGTGGGTTCTCACTTGCTCACGGATTCCCAAACTTATTAGTCTTTCCTCCCTAAGCTTGGCCAGGGAAAGATGTGGCTCCTCTGGGACATTTACCAGTAACCAGCAGCTATCCTCCTCCTCTTCTCCTTCCCCTTTTTCAGATCTCTTAGGAAACACTCTGTTTTCCAAGTCAGTGTGCCATAGCGCAAGTTTGATGCTTGTAGTCCTTAGGAATATTGGCTTTTATAATATAGACTTTGATTATAAAAACTAAAAATCTTTATCTTAACTTCTTGTCTCTTATTTCAAAGGTCTTGCTATAATCTTGGATCTATAGTGTCCTCCAAAGGCCCACATGTTAAAGTCTGGTCCCCGACTTGTAGCATAATAATTCAAACCTTAGAAAGTGAGGCCTACTGGGATATTTTCCATCACTGCATGGCCTTGCAGGGGAGTAGGGGACCCCAGTCTTCTCCTGCCTCTCTGGTTCCCGGCCACAAAGTGAATAGCTTAGCCTTACTGCATGTTCCTTGCCAAGTTGTGTTCCCTGATCACAGGCCCCAAGGCAGCAGTCACTGAGGTAGACCTGCAAAACCCAGGGCCTGTACAGCTCATTGTCTCAGGCAGCTGTTACAGAGGCAGAAAGCTGGTTATAACACAAGTCTATTTCAAAACTCTGCTGTGATCCAAATGTCTCCCCAAAGCCATACAGTGAAACGTAATCCCCCTGTAGTGGTTTGGCAGGTGAGTTGTGTGGGGAGCTCATGACGACTCTCTGACTTCAGGAATGGCTTAGCACCTTCACACGTCTAGAAGGAAGCTAGCTTAGATCCCTTCCTGCCCTCTGTCCATCTTGTCAGGTGACACAGCAAGAAGGTCCTTCCCAGACACTAAATATTAACACACTAATCTTTGACTTTCCAGCACTGGAACAAACACAAATGGCTTGGCTTGTGTTATCTTGATATTACAGAATGAACAGGCTAAGCTGGAGTCATTGTTCTTTTCTATTTCTTTGTCTTTGTGCCATAGAAAGCCTACTCTGAGGATACATGCTCCTCCTTATCTTCTTCCTCCTCTTCCTCGTCTACTGCAGTAACTGAGGGGAGGGGCATTATGAGGAGTAACCTGGCCCACTGAAGAAGAATAACAAAAGCTAACGTTTCAAAGTCCCATTCATGCTCGCTTGTGAAGGACCGTGCATAGCCACAATGAAGCATCAGCAAGAGAGTTTAAGAGGTGCCTGAGTACTGGTCTGGATGGTTTCACGGCCTCCCACTTGCCTGTATTTGACAGCAAGAGGCAAACTGGCAGTGTCAGTTCCACAGAGCTCAGGGATGCCACCGAGTCTCTCTGGTTCTGCAAAACCATTTTGCTTACCCTCTAATTTTACTTTTAAATCACCTAACTTGGACTTTCCGCATAATGGAGACAACATTTATTGATTAAATTCTATGTGCTGCTTGCCCTAAAGTCTCCCTTTTAAGATGTAAATTTCCTTTGGCAGGGAGCAACCTTTACATGGCCATTACCTAACCCCTAGAACTAGCTTATTAGGACCAGTTCTGTCTGCCCCAGGCAGCTGGGGTCAAGGCCACCTGAGCCTGGAATCAGGATGGCTGTCCCCAAGGAGGCCCTGGAAAGGAAAAAGACATAAAAAGGGATAAAAGTGGAAAACAGCCCAAGTCAAGTTTATCTGCCTTGCAAAACTTGCCCTATGGAAGAATATTGGCTGCTTGAGCTGAAATCACATAGATTCATTGGAGCAGCGAGGGGGAAGATCTCTGCATTGCAGAGAGGTGGAGGAATGACTCAGGTACGCACAGAAATGCAATAAAACTCATTACTTTGACAAAAATTCTCACATTTTGGCCTTTTCTGTCAGTCTGAATTAGGGAGTTTACAACCTACCTTATATAGACTGACTGTAAGTGAATCATCACCAGAAATCAATGACTATGGTTTGTTTGTATGGTGAAATGCTATTCAGCAATAGAAAGGAAGAAATTACTATTGTGGGTGAGCCTCAAAAATGTATGTCACAAAACAAGACAGCTATGAAATAATATACATTATATGATTCCACATTAATGATTCCCACAGGTAGAATTTCACTACGATGACACTGGTCTCAACAGTAGTTGCACTTGGCCAGGGTGAACAGGAAGGATTTTTTTTTTTTTTTTAATGATGAAAATGTGGTCCATGGTCCATCTTGGTTTGGGCCTTGACTGCACGGACATGTTTGAGATTCGTCAGAGGGCGCAGAATCTCTGGATATGAGCATTTCACCCTCTGTAAGTCACACTGTTATGAAAAAACAAACAAGCCTTCTGAATTTTTGTTGGTTGGCTGAGAGACTCCCCGCACAGGTGCAGCTTGCCAAGAGAACTCAGGCAAATGTGGTCCATTCCAGCTGTTCAAGTTGAGCTGCTGGCTTCATGCTGCCATCCATTGGGGACTATGCCATGCTTGCTTCAAAGAATAGATGCCTCACACATTTTCTGCCTTTCCTATGTACCCAGAAAGGCCTTACACAGGGAAGTACAGACACACACGAATCCCTTTTTCATGTTTAACTTTAAAAAATTTTATTTTTAATTATTTTTTTATTAACTACAATTTATTCATTTTGTATCCCAATTGTAACCCCCTCCCTCATCCCCTCCCAATCCCATCCTTCCTCCCTCTTCTCCTCCCATAGTCCACTGATAGGGGCGGTCTCCTCCCCTTCCATCTGACCATGCCCGACTTTCTTCTAATCTCCTTGAAAAAAATTTTTTTGGCAAAAAATAGAATGTTAAAAAAAAATCAAATCTACCTTTGTAGCTTACTGTACATTATAACTTACATACAACTGTAAATTTATTCTTGATGCACAATCATGGTATACTTCTGTACAACAGCAGAGTTGTGGTGGCCTGTGTGTGTGTGTCTGCCTTCCTACTCGGATGGCAGGGTGTCTTGAAACTCGGGAGCCCAGGAACCACAGCTCTGAGGTGAGACAGTGTCCCAATGGAGGGGCATCCTGAGCAATAGGTAGGCATAGGAATCCAGGAACACCACAGCTCTGAGAGGAAGCGTCCTCAGCAGAGAAGTTGCAGCTCCCAGGAGAGGCTATCCCCAAGCTGAGCTCAGGAGCTCAGGAGCCTCCGCCCCACTCCACTTCTTTGCTTCTTCTCTTTGTTGCTTCGCTGCTGCTTCTGTGAGAGACTCACGCCAGGCAGCAAATCTCATTAAAGCGATTTATTGGAAAGATCCAGGGTATGGGAATACAAATCCGGGGTTGGCTGCCCTTGCTCCCTGGAGAGGCCAGCAGGGAACTGAGCTGACCCAGCCTTTACATAGGATTTCTTAGAAGGTAGATTTTTCGAGGGCGGATATTTCTGTCCTAGGTGAGGATTGGTGGGAATTCAAGCCCTGAGCTTGGGGGAGCTTAGGGATTGGTGGGTTTTCCTGCTCAGCAACTGGTGAGTTTCTGTGGGAAGCTCAGAGATTGTTGGCTTTTTGTTTAGATTTTTAACCTAAAGTTAGTATAATCTGGGAAGGGTTCAGTTGAGGGGTTGGAGATGACCTTTGTGACCATTACAGAGGCTGGAATCACTGTTATCACAGTTAGAGAGGTCTGGGGGAGGGGCCTGGCTGCTGGAGCTCCTCAGGCAAGGTCCTGGCCTTGAGGGTCTGCAAAGTTTACAAAGTATACAAAGTTTACAGAGTGAGTGTGGCAGGGGAACGTTTCCCTGTCAGTTCAGCATGATTATCCAACACTGTGTATGCCCCCTTGGTGCTTATACATGCTGTACTGAAAAGCAGTAACTTGGTTTCCTCAAAAACTGAACTATAGCAATTTTTTTTTCAAATAATGGGGTTTATTTTGTAAAAGCTTCCTGCGCACGTTCTCATTCTAATATTATTTCTGTTCTTATTGGGAATAAGAAATATGATAATTTTCATTATCCGTCTGCTTTTGTGGTTTATTCTTTCCATTTCTCTTTCTTGAGGTATTCTAGTTGGTTGCTGTGGAAATGATTATTTTACCAAACATACAGAATAGTGACTTACCAGGAAGAATAAGCAGAGGAAACAAATGAATTCTTGGAAGATAACTTGTTTCTGCTAAAATAAGGCCGACACTGTAAAGTGTCAAGCGAAGTTGTCTAATGTTCGTTTCACAAGGTGATGAGTTAACTTGAAGTTTTCCCAAATGATCATTAGATCCACAGATGAAGGATTTATAGTTTGACCACATTTTTTAGGCACTAATAGGGCCTACTATTTTCATATGGAAAAAATAGGCAATCTTCAAAGTGGCTAAAGGCTGATACAGAACATTACAGGAAGGCCTCCCCCACACCTACCAACCCAGACAGCTGCCAGATGCCCTCTACTTCACCATGATAGTGTCTCCCTGTCCTCATCTCCATTACAGTGCCTATTTCTGTCTCGAACCTGAGGCCTTGCCATATCCCGAAACCCCGTGTAAGGACAGAAAAGGGGAATGCCCCTGTTCTGGGAAAGTCTTGAGTCATTCTTGAAATGCTCTGCCCTTTCTCAGCCTCAACTCAGGAATAAATGCTCCTCCATTAAAGTTTACCCAAAGATTTTATCTACAGTTCTACACAATAGGCATGAGAAGCCAACATTGGTCTCCCGTGTGTGTGTGTGTGTGTGTGTGTGTGTGTGTATGTGTGTATTACATCTGTGTGTGGGTGCCTGGAGATGCCAGAAAAGGATATGGGATTTCCAGTAGCTGAAGTGAGCCACCCTCCCTGGGTGCTAAGAAAAAAACTTAGGCCCTCTGGAATAGTAGCAAGAGCTCTTAACCAGTGAACCAGCACCTTGTGAATTTCTTTCTAATGTTACAATTTAACAATATTTATGCAAATTAAATAATTATTAACATTATTTTAATCTATTTACTATATAATATAGTGTTTATGTTTAATAAATATACACATATCTGAGCTGATAAATATATTCATTTCCCCATTTTATATCATCTTAACACTTACAATTTTGAAGTTGTATTATTTGAGAAATTGTTGCTCTCGATCCTGAATAGTTCAATATTCATGTTGCATCAGAGATTTTGAACTTATAATGAAAATGATTTGAAGTATTTTGGTGGCAGTCTTAGAAAAACTTCTACGAGTGCTCACTGGCAGAGTACTTGACTGTTGTATGCAAGCCCTAAGTTCAGTTCTTAGGGTGATGAAAAGGATATCTAGAATTAATTCTGAGACTCTGGGTCCTGGGGTAACATGTAGGCGGTGTAATGTAACATCTCCCTGTTCTGAGGAGACCCGCCATTGAAAGTTGGCTAAGTAAGGGGGCTTCATACCATATTTTTTTCTATAGGTGGTGGAGGAATATTTATGGCTTTTGTAATAGAAGCAAAATGGGACAAGAAGAAGTTGTGAGGATTTTAAAGATGGAAGCAAAGCTCTCAAAGGCTGAGGTCTAGACAAAATCAGCGCCTCGACCCAGGCTCTGCTTTGAGAGGAAGCAGGGTCTTCTCCTTTCTGGGGAGATTGTGCCTCCACAGCTCACAGATGTGCTTCTCAGGGAAGATTCTGAGGAAGGAAACTCGGTGTCTCCCTGACTACACTTAGCTTGTCCATTTCTGCATTTTTTCCCTCCAAAAATGACCTTGGGAAGACTGTCTAGACCTGTCAAACAGGGACACACAACATAACCAAGTGAAAAAGGTAATTAAGCCAAAGTGAAAATATAAGTAAGCAAATTGCTATCTCAAAGTGCACATGGGCAGTCATGAGGAATTGGAAAGATGTGGTGTCCTTTGATATAGTGAGTTCTTCCAGGTCAGGGGGAAGAGGGTAGAAAGGCCCACACGGGGGGCACTGTCCATCAGAGAAGAGGCAGGCCAGTGGCTCAGAGGCACAGCAATGCTCTCTTGTAAGTCATGACTTGCGCCACATGAACCTCCAGATATTGCTAAATTTTTCTTTCAGCTCTGTGACAGTGAACCCTCCTGCCCTGGCAAGTGCCATAGAAATGGGCTGCATTTACAAAGCTTGCCCAGGAGCACCCACTAGATGACTGAATTTTGATGACTGCCACATGGGTTGTGATAGTCCTGATGGTAGAACTTAGAAAGAGTCCAACATGTACATCGTTTGAACTTTAAAAATAAAGTATCAATGTAGAATGGACTTTAAATTCTTCTTTTCTGAGTCTGAATTTAACACATAACATGATCATAGAAAAGAGAATGTTTTCAAAGAAACATGTCACCCACCCCTAATGTATTCTGTGTTGTAGAACTTTCTATGCTTATAAGCATATTTCTTTCCACCGTATATTTCAGGTATCTCTGTACATATGTGTGTCTCTGTGTGTATAGTCATGCACATGTACAGGCACTGCACAGTAATTTTTTTTGAGTCAACAGCAATTACATATATAAGATGGGTAGAATAAAGGTAAGTGAGCTACTAGTTACACAGCAATCTTAGTTTGAGTAAGTACGCTCAGTACTGCTTGTGCAATGATTATTGTTTTAGGATAGCAAAAGTAAGTTAGCTGCTAATTCCATAACCATCTTAGTTTGAGTAAGTACACTCAGTGCAATGATTATTGTCTAAAGATGTATTTCTCAGAGTCTACTTTCTTATTAAGCAACTTATAAATATATGAGTATGTATGTGCGCGTATTAGCTACTTTACAAATTGCTATGACAAAACCTGACAGAGCAACTTAGAGAAGAAAAGGGTTTTGGGGTTGGAGAGATGGCTCAGCAGTTGAGAGCACTGGCTGCTGTTCCATTCCCAGCACCCCTATAACAGCTCACAAACATCTGTAACTCTAGTTCTAATGGATCCAATGCCCTCTTCTGGTCTCTCTGGGAACTGCACAAACACAGTACACTACTGATGTAGACACAGTCAAAACACCCATAGGCATAACATAAGAGGATGTGCTCAGTCCTGATGCGACTTGATGTGCTGGGGTGGGCTGGTAGGGGGGAGGTTCCCTTTTCTGAGAATAAGTGTAGAGGGAAGGGTGGGGGATGGGAGCGGGAGGAGAAAACGGAGGGGGCTGTGATGTAAAATGAATAAATAAATTAATATAATTTTTTAAAAGAGGGATTTTTTTTTTTGGCTTACAGTTCCAGGGGCTACAGTCCATCCTGGTAGCAGGAGCAGGGACTAGTTGGTTACTTTGCATTTGCACCCAGGAACCAAGAGAAAGCAGGAAGTGGAACTTGACTCTAACATCTCAAGGCTGACCTCTAGTGACCCACTGCTCCAACAAGGCTCTACCTCTTAAAGCTTTCACAACCTCCTCAAACCATCTAGGACCAAGTGTTCAAATACATGAACACAACAGCAATGTGTGTGCATGTCAGTTTGTGCATTTATAGCTATAGTTGTCTGTGTCCATCTACAGTTCACACCTGCATATGCACATAGAGAAAGAGCCTCTTTTAACAGGATCTCTTTGGTGTTATCCACGGTAGCAAGGGGATTAGGATAGGGATTACAGGTTCCTTCACATGTCAGTCTCTCTATTGTTCTAAGACAGACTTCTCAGTAAAAATTTGCAGTTTTCAATATGAGAGTTCCATATAGTGTTAGAGCGAATTGTATGTATGTACTTTTTAATGTTGTAAACATAAATATTTGATGTATCCTGGTCAGTTCCTAAATTCTATAGATTTTTGTTCTTTTCTTCTGCACTTGGATGTTTAACTATATTCTATTCTAATTGCAAGTATTTTTTCTTTATAGAAGTTTTATTGATTCAATATATAAATACAATTAAATTAAAATGTTCTGAAAAAAGTTTTATTAAAATGAAACATTGCCTACAAGTGATGATGCTGTTATTGCCCCTTTGTCAAATGACAAGTTTAAAACCTCAATTATACAAAATGACGATCTCTAAGTAGAAACAGAATACCAACATTCCTTTTCACTCGTTAAACTATGTACATCTGCCTTTTCATCTGGAAGTATGATTTCCATTATTCTTCAATGGGTAACGAGACAAAACAAAACCAAAGATTTGAAAATGGAAAGTTGAATTTCCTTTGGCCCCATCTGTCTTTCTTTTTCCTTCGGGTTTTCATCCCCAGTACAGGAGGATAGAATCAGCTGGTTGTGGAGAACACCAAATGTGTGTCCTGGGGTCAGCTCCCTTTTCTTACATTGTACAAATGCTTCTAATTTACAGTGGGACCTGCTATGAAATCTGGAAGTCACTCATACTTTTCTCTCATTTTCTTTTGTAAGATACAGAGTCTCATGTTGTTGCCATGGTGGGCTCCTAATCCTTGGGTTCCAGTGTCACCACTGGCTTGGCATCTTCAGTGGCTGGGAGTACATACAGCTCACTCGCCATTTAAAACAGCACGCATTTCCACTGCATTACACAAGCGACCGATGTTAATAATGCAAGAAAGCAGGGACACGAATGAACATAAACGTAGAGAGTACACATCACACAGACCCTCTAGTTTTCTAGAAGAGCCTTTGCCAAAGGCTCCTGGGCAGGTTGTCTGCGGTGAGGAAACCAGTGTTAGAGCATGGGGGAGGCACAGTAGACAGAGAGGGAAAGGCTCCCAAGGAGCTTTATTGAGTTATCAGCACTCAGGGAAATGAGGCTCCAGTGTGGACCCTGCTTCACAGGACTCAAATGTGGAAGAGAGGACCAAGGTTAAGCAGCTGGTTGGAAGTGTGTTGACCAAGTTTGACACATCTCCTGAGCACCTCTGTGTTCAGTGGCGCTTGTTTGGTACTTGGAATTGACCACAGAGGACTCATTTACACCACAGAAACTGCGGAATGCTAAAGCCAGAGCTGCTTGTCTCCCATCCGTCCTCAGTCAAGGACCACAGAATCCCATGTGCTTCCCTTCTGCACAGCCACCAGGCAAGCGAGTGTTCTTCCAGCGGCAGAACCCTGATGTAGCCTCCTTCAGCGGGGGCGAAGGGCTGCCACGTTACACCTGTGCAGCTGGTTGACGGAGGAGATGGGAGGTCAGTAGGTGTCTCATCTGGGCACCGGTTATTCTTGGAGAGCTCCCTTTCCACGTGAATGCATACACAGGCATGAAGCCACACTGTTTGGGCCGTAGGGGAATGGCATCAATACCAACCATACATTCTCTCCTCAGCCTTTTGCTCGTTTACCTAACAGGAATTGGTGAACCTTTCTCATGTCAACACATATGACTTTAGGGAGCATAAAACATTAGCTATATTACGCAGTGTTTCACTAATCTCAGCATCCTAGGCTATTGCAAATTTTATGCTATTGTATAGAGCTGCGGTACCTTTATACACAGATCTTTATACATATCCTTATAAATTCATTGAAATGGAATGACTAGTTCAGAAAGCATGCATAGTTTTGAGATTTTTAAATTAAACATTGTACGGGCATCAAAAAGGCCTAGGACTTAGAATTTTTTGAAGCACCTTTTAACCTTAAAGCTTTAGAATTCTGTTGTTTTAAAATAGAAATGCAGATGGTTCTTAAAATTTTAAGATAGGCTGTAGTCCAGGCATAATTTTCTTATGGAACTCTACCCATAACCAGTGTATATTTTTGAAAGTAAAACAAAGACATTTTAAGTTACCATATGCAATAATATAGCATATTTTCCTATATTTATGACCCATATGAACAAACCTGTAGTAACTCAAAGATTGTTTTTTTAGACTTTAAAACTTCAGATGTTCCTGTAACTACTATTAATCACTAGCCTTAAATATATTATCTTACATATTTTTAGGCCTGAGAAGTCTTTTGTCGATAAATCCATCCTATATCACTAGCTATATTATTTGGAAGAAAATATAGAGTAGATGACAAATGATTTGTTGTTCTTGGAGCAAAGTAATATCATTTCAGTACAAAGAGAAAGAGAAAAATAGTAATAAACATTGTGATGTTTTTAAAACTTAGGTTGGTTCTTCCATATTGCTTTAATCTAGCATACTGTTTTATTTCATTATTCTAGTCCTATATCCAATGACAAAAATAAATTCTGAAATCTTGCATATGGGTTCAGATACATAAGAAGTTATCAGGGCATCCAACACCTGTTTTCTGTAAGAGATGAGAAAATCCAGGTAGTGGCAGCACCACTGGGGAGACAGAGGGAGATAGCTCTCTGTGAGCTCAAGGCTAGCCCCATCTACATAGTAAGTATCAGGCTATCTAGAGAATTTTACTATGTGGTCCTGAATTGAAAAAAAAATTGAATAAACATAAAGATTTATTGAAAGTTTTTTTTAAATGAAATTCAAGTTTTAAAAATCAAACATCCTAACACAGTGCAGTCCATAAGTTAATCTGATATTTATATGCTGAGCAATAAGAAAATAGTGTTTTCTGCAATTAAACTCTTTTGTTTTGTGAGAGCAGAAAATTTGTACAGATGATAAGAACTCTGTAATTCAGAACTCAGTGCTTCTGTGCCTGAGTTGAGTGGTTTCTGGAGGACTTGGCTGGCGATGCCTGGAGAGGTGGCATGCTCAGTGAGAACTCATGTGTCTTCAGAATCAGTCCTGCAGTGAAGAAGTGTGATGTGACGCACGTGGGCACTGATGGAAATAAATTGGATTAATCACATGCTCAATTTTGAATAGTTTTTGGCCACTGTATGGTCAGAAATTTTTCAGTGTTGTCAAATTTCTCACAATTCCCACACTCAGTTATGTGATCATGTGTGGTATTGGAACACATAGTTTCAGAAGCTTAGCTCTAAGGATCTTGAGTGGTAGCTCAGCAGAGAGCCTGGGTTTGGTTCCCAGAACCCATGTGGCTTACAGCTGTCTGTAACTTCAGTTCTGTGGGATCCAGTGCCTGCTTCTGGCCTCTGCACACAGATATGAGGCACACATGCAGAACACCTACACACGTGTAAGGCAAACACCCATACATGAAAAAAAATAAAAATAAATCTTAAAAGAAGAAGCTAGGCTCCAGATCATTTTGAGACAGGCTAATTATAGGCAGCCTGGAAAACATAGCTGGGAAAAGTGTGCCTTGACTTCCACTTCAGAATAAAATTATCAATAGCCACTGATAAAGTGAAGGGAAAACAAACCTGCTTTCGGAAGTGGAAAGGGTTAGACAAGATATTGAACTGATGCGCAGAGAAGCCAGAATCACTGTGAAGTGCTATCTTGGCAGGATTTCTTCTTGGAAATGCTTCTTTGTTCTTCACATAGACTAGGGTTCCATGAGTCTGAAGATCATTTGCTTCTCAGAGAGTTGGGGAACGCTTACCCCAGGAAAGTGAGAGCAGGGAGCACAGTTTCGCTGGGCCGATGTACAGGTGGCTCAGGGCAGGGCTGAAGGGTTGAGACTCACCATCTGTAGTTCTCTTGGCATTGTTTCAGACCAGACAGCCCAAGTATGGCTAAGACATTGACGTCTGATTGAATTCTGATGTGTTTTGTTGCTGGTGGCAGGAGCTGGGTCTTCCTGAAGTTCGGGGCTTTTGGGATGCCAGCCATCTGGCAGGAGAAACCCTTGGATGACAAAATTCTCAGTAGAGCATCGACTGAGGCTTGGGCTCTGAGACAGTGTCATGAACCTGCTGTTAAAAACTTAGAAAAACTCATTTGTGTCTTTCCATAAAGTCAAATGTATTGTAACAATAAGCCCACAAAGCATGGCGACTTCATTGGCAGCAATTTGGCAAATATCCCCAGTTTCTATGATAGCCCTGGGTGGAGCAAATGCAAATTCTTATATTCCTACTTTAATTATTAACTTAACTTTCAAAGAACATATTTCACAACACAGTCATTGAATCTCTATATCTCTGTCTGTATATGAATATATGTAGGTTACAGAATGGTTAGGGAGGAAGGTCGGGAAGCTACAACAGAGATAAAAAGGTTTCAGAAGTACTGGGAAGTAGGAAAATCGATAGAAACTAAAATAGATTTTGTGTGTATGTATAGTTGTGAGCATATGCATAATATGTGTATGTGTGAGTACATGTGGTGCATGTATATGTATATGTATGTGTGTGTGTGTGTGTGTGTGTGTGTGTGTATGATGTGTATGCACTCATGGTTGATAACTAACCAAATCAAGCTGTCAAGGAAGCTATTATAAATGTAAAAGATCACAGGTCGTAGCTGAGCTGCAGACTTAGGTCCAGCTGCAGGGAAGTTAGGTCAGAACCGACTGAGTCCAGGTGAACAAATGGCAGGCAGGCTGACAGCAGGCTGAGACAAAGACGAGGATGGGCAGACGGCAGTGAAGTAAGCCGTGTCAGCCACAGAGATGACCACGCTGAGGCCCTTGGTACAGCAGGGAATTCCCTGCCTGCTGGTATCTTTGATGCATGTACTGGGGGGTCCCATGACAGACCAAGGTGAGTAGTTGCCACTCCAGTGCTGGGGGTTCATCTCTTTGTGGGGTTCAGGTGAAAGAGTCGCATCCTTTCCTTAGCCTGGCCTAATGAATTCTTGGGCGTGGCTTTCCTGACATGATTTTGATATACCCAAGAGCTTTTATGGTACCAGTTCACCACAATACATGTATTGTACGGTACCCTTCCTGCATCCAGAAATAAGTCATTTGTCAGTGTGTGCTGCGTGGGTGGTTAGTCCAGACTAACGGTGATGTTCACGTCTCTATCCAGGCACAGAGTCACCCCATCTTCAAAACTGAGTGAAAATTACTGCAAGTAAATGAAGTCTCTCAGAGTAAGGCGCAGTCTGGTGCCTTACACAGGATAGAGAAACTCGGGCAAGGCATGTACGGAGCTCAGCAGTCAGTAAAGGGGGTCTGGGCTGATCTTGTTGGAAAAGACACTGGTCACTAAAAATTGGTGACCACGTTATAGAGCTAGCTAGCAGGCCACTCTCCTCTGGAGGGGTTCATCTCATGACTAAGGGGAGGCGTCACCTCCAGCTTGAGTGAAAAGTTTTTACATTGTTTGGTCCTTCCCTTGTCTCTTTCTGTGACTTACAACACTCAGTGAAGACAAACTGTGTTGTGCAGACTTTTAGTTTCCCCGCGTTAAGCACCTGTCTCTTTGTAGGACAGATCATGAGCTTGGAAGAACAGCTTCTTGCCTTTGTGAGGTTCCTGACTTCAGGTCCTGTGGTTCAAGAGAAGCTGTATGTCATTTGTTTTCACTCTGCCCATTTCTCTAAGGCCCTGGAGAAGCAACACACACAATTTCAACTCTAAAATATTATACCAGGATGCTAGAGAGATGGCTCAGGGGTTCAAAGTGCTTGCAGAGGACCCGCATCAGGCGGCCTCCAGATCAAGCAACCCAGAACTTCCGGTAGCTCCAGTTCCAGGGGTTATAATCCTCTCTCTGGCCTCTCTGAGCATCTGGATGCTTGTGTGTATGTCCACACAGATAGACACAGTATACATAAGTGTGCATGCATATGCAAACACAGATCAACACTCACACACACAAACGCATGTACCTATGTCCACACAGATATACACACAAACCCACACCATATGTCTATACAAGAGACACACATACACATAAACGTACATGTGTGTATTCAGACAGACACATATACACAAAAATAATAAAATAAGTGTTTAAAGTACTATTAAAAACCTAACTCTTTTTAAAATCACTTACTTTTACTTCATGTACATTGGTGTTTTGCCTGCATGTATGTGTGAGTGTGTCTATTCCTCTGGACTGAAGTTACAAACAGCTGTGAGCTGCCATATGGGAACCAGGAATTGAACCCCAGGTCCTCTGGAAGAGCAGCCACTGCCCTTAACTGCTGAGCCTTTCCTTCAGCCCCCAGATGCAACTCTTCGCAACTAAAATCCATTGGCTTCTGATGCAAGGCTCGGTGAAAACCATCTGACCAGTTTGACAGGGTGAGAGTTGCTGGCAGTTAGCAGTTACCTTTCTTTCCGGCAGTTGAACAGCAGCTCACTTCACACGCCACCTTCCTTCAAGAAAAACGTTTTTCCATTGAAGATAGAACATACATTTCCTTAAAACGTTTAGAAAATAAGGGTAAAGAAAAGGGAAAAACGTATGGATAATCTCACTTACAAGTACTTTGTACTGTATATATACAAGGCTGGAAAGATGTATCTGTGGTTAAGAGCACTGGCTGCTCTTGCGGAGAACCTGGATTCAGTCCTCAGCCTCATGGTGGCTCACCGTTGTTTTCACCTCCAGGGTGAGGCTGTCTAACACCCTCTTCTTGCCTCCTTGGACTCTGCCCACATGTGGTACAATACACACATGCAAGCAATGTGCGCATGTGCACGCACACACAATAAAAATCAAACAGAAGTTTGTTAAATACAGATTGCACCATCCTAATTGTGTGGTAAATATAAAAGTGTGCATTCTGGTTTCCTGAAATAAGTTAAAAATATCTCCCAATCATATGACACACTTAAACTATCACTTAAAAATCCATCCTCTGCAGAAATAGTTTCTTCTTTTTACTTGAGTGCATTTCTTCATAATCATTTGTCTCCTTCTTCTCCCTCTTCTCCCCCTCCTCCCCCTCCTTTTTTTCCTCCTCTACAGGAACTTGTGCAGAAGCTGAGGAACAGATCACAGGCATTGTGTGGCAGATTAGGTAGGTCAGTAATCCCTCCTAATTAAACTCTAGACACTGAAGATGCTCATTATGCCTTAAAGGTGCCACATGTCATCAGCTGTGTTCCAGGGCAGAAAGGGGTCATTATGCAATTTTTCTTTCGTGCCAGGAAAATACCTTTAAAATTAATCTGGGTTTTGTTTCTTAGCAGAATGACTGGAGTAGTTATTAATAGCAATTGCTGGAAGGGAATGTAATGTTTATCACTGTGTTAAGAGGATATTAAACATGCAGATGATTTCCTCAGGGCCAAGTTGCAGGCTCACCAAGCCCACTTCCTGGTGCTGGGAAACAGAGGGAGGAGCCTCAGAGGCAGCAAAGGCGAAGGAGGTGTGGCTAGCGTCTGCAGATCCTCGGCGGGATCCTGCAGGTCCTCAGCCTTTCAGCTTCAAGGTCCTCTTTTGGACTTCTTAATTTTCACATATCTTCGTCAGCTGAACAACTGCAGTACCTAGAGATTTCCTCCGGTGGACTTCAGGGCTGGTTCGCTTTCTGAGACATCATGCACTTTAGAAGGATGTACTAACTGCTTTCACGTACAACTTGAGCATCTCAGTCTGAGCTGGGCACAAATCTGAGACTTCTTGAGCACCGATGTGGTACTGACAGTGAGAAATTCTGCCTTAGATCAGGCAGGATGGATGCATGGTGCAGAGAAAGGAGAAGCCGAATAAAGAAAGAGGGAGCATAGGAGTGGGGTGCGAGTGGGGGCAGGTGGGCAGGGAAAAGGCTTTCCTGCAGAGGGGACCTGGAGGGAGGGAGGGAGGGAGGGAGGGAGGGAGGGAGGGAGGGAGGGAGGGGGGAGGTAAGTGTGCGGATGTGTGGGAAAGGCCGTCCAGGTCTGTTGAGTGAGAAGCTGGCACCTTAGTGGCCCTGTGCCCTGGGAACTCTTCCCGGTCCTCTCAGTTCCGCCAGTTCTCACTGCTGCCAGCTTCTCTGCAAAAAAACCTTCCTCTTTCAGTGCTCTGGAATCTTCTTTGTTATCAACATCCCCGTCCCTGGGCAGTAGAGTTTATGGTTCAGCCTTAACAAGTAGATGAGCTGGCTACAAGAAAAAACTGGATGACACCCAGAAAAACATTTTCAGGGATTGAGAAACGCATCATCTACGTATGCTAGAAAATCAGAGCATTAAAAACATTTCAACAAGAAAGATAAACAAAAGACTCACATAAAAAGCCCATAAATAGGGCATATGTCAAACTTACCTCTACAAGAGTAAATTCCAGAAGATAATGAAAATATGATGTAACCATGGACTTTATGGCAAGAATTATGACACCAGATTTTATACACACACATGTATACACACATACACACACATATACATATTTGTATAAATGTGTATATATGTATATGTGTATAAATGTATATATATACACACGTGTATATACCTCTATGTGCATATATGTATATATGTACTTGTGTATATGTGCATATATGTACACACATATATGTGTATATGTTCATATATGAATATATACACTCATATATGCATACACACATACGTGTGTATGTTTTGTGTGTGCATATTTGTGTATGTTTACATGTGTATGTGTATGCAGATACGTGCATATCCCACAGGCTTCTCCTACTTGTACTTTGTGGAGTTGTATCCACTTCATCATCTCTCTCACTCTGAGTGGATGTAGCAAAAGAAGCTGGGCTACCCCAGCTCTTTCTGGCAGGAGCAGCACCTCCTGTGGTGCAAGGTACAATCCCCTTTTCACTATCTCCTGGTACACTTTTTCCCCTCCAGTGTCACTCTGTGTGATGGACAGCCAGCAGATAGCCTTTTTGGAAGTACACCTCGTGAGGACAGTCTGTGGCGCTCATCTGCTGCTGCGGCCTGGACTGACTCAAAAGGCAACGGGTATGCACTATGACCCTGTCCCCATCTTTCTACATGGCTCGTGGCTCACATTTCTATGTAAACTTGATTTTGTGGGGCAAGATGGCAGTGAAAGGATAAATTCTCCTCTGTCTGTGTGGAACAGTTTCCTTCTCAAGGCAAACTGGGGGACCTACACAGATTCTGAAAGTGGGGTGATTGTCGCTCTTGTAGCTTAACTTAGAAATGTCCCCAGAGATGTATGTTTTGAATGCTTGTTCCCTAGCTCGGGGGCTGACAAGTGAAAGTAAGCCACTGGGGTCCGGTCTGTGACATGTACCCCATCTCTGCATCCCGTGTCTTCTCTGCTGTGATGGCTGAAACCCTCCGAAAGCATGAGCTCAGATAAAATTTTCCTCCTTCAAACTGACTCTGTTGGGAGTTGGTGTCGCAAAACCTTCAACAGTGATAACTGTATTGTGGAATTCCTGGGGAAAATTTTTTTGCCTTCTTGGGGATTTGAGAAGGATGTTGGGCAACACAGCCGAGGTTCCAATTGCAAAGGGGCATCTGCTTTCTCCTTTATAGAGTAAAAGGGATTACAGGCCGCTCAGTTCATCTTCTAAAGGGATCATAGGCCTAAGTTTTGTCTGAACCATGGAGGATTTGAGAGCAGTTTGCCACTGCATTGGAATACAAACAGATACCTTTTAGGAATCAATACTGGCCACATTTGCTGTTGTTACATTAAAATTTATTGTTATTTTTTTACTATTAATGTGTATTTATAGGCATGTCCATGTTCTATAGGCTCTGCATTAACAACTAAAGGTGTGTGTGTGTGTGTGTGTGTGTGTGTGTGTGTGTGTGTGTTAGTGAGGGTGCATGACTGCCAAAGCATGCATGGCAGAGAACAACACCCAGGAGTCAGTTCTCTCTTTCCACTCTGGGATCTGGAATCAAACTCATATTGTCAGGTTGTGTGGCAAGCATGTTTATCCTCATCACCCTCAGATTTGCTGTTCTATTTGTACATTCATGAGATTTTGTTGTTTTAAAGACAATAAATCCACACAGCTGAGACATTTGAATATGGATTGGTCATGAATTTCATGCATCTATAAATGCAAAGAATTTGGGCTTAAAAGGAAAATGATATTGAAACTTGTGATGGTTTGGATAAGAATGACCTCCATAGGCTCATATATTTGGATGTTCAGTCACCAGGGAGTGGAACTCTTTGAAAAGATTTGAAAGATTAGGAGATGTCCCCTAATTAGAGGAAATGTGTCACTCGAGGTGAGCTTTGAGGTGTCAAAAGCACCTGACAGGCCCAGTCTGTGTGTGTGTGTGTGTGAGAGAGAGAGAGAGAGAGAGAGAGAGAGAGAGAGAGAGAGAGAGAGTCTCTCTGACTCTGTCTGTCTCTCTTTCTCTCAGGATGCTGTTCTCAGCTACTGCTCCAGCATCATGCATACTCCCATGCTCCCTGACATGGTGATAATGGATCAAACTTCTAATACTGTAAACAAGCGCCCTATCGAATGCTTTCTTTTATAAGAGTTGTCTCTGTCATAGTGTCTCTTCCCAGCAACAGAACAGTGACTAAGCTAAGACCTAAAGCAATAAATAAAACATAGTTAAATGATTTCAATAATAGCAGCTTATTAATGTTGGGGCATTTTCTTCCCTTGAAAGTGTACGAAGTTTTTCTTTTGTCTTTCCCAAAGTGTATCAGAAAAAAATTAGTGACTATGTGATTCATATTCAGGTACTTTGTGACATTTGACTTTGCATTTCAGACCACATAGTCACTGTTTATTGATAATGCATTTCAATGTATCCTGAGATATTTCTAGGTCTAAAACCAGGTTCACATTTTTGCTTTGAAGAAAAAGAAATTCTAAACAAATACAGATGGCCAGGCCATAAACTGAATTAAAATTTCTTCTTTACTGGGTGTTATAGTAAATATGGTCATACTGCCAAAAGCAATACCGGAGAAGTCATTTACATCCATATCCTGCTCTTCCACACAGTATAAACCAACAGAATGTGATGATTGTGTGAAGGTGGATGTGTGTACATAGGGGCATTTACATTCCCGCATTTGTCTGTGTTTTGTGTGTGTGTGAGACTTTGTATGTGTGTGTTTGCACATATATTCCTGAATAATTCTGTGGTGTGAGTCTCCATGTGCATTTCTACAGGCCTCTTTGGTGTGTGTGTGTGTGTGTGTGTGTGTGTGTGTGTGTGTAAGAGAGAGAGTGCGTGCATGTGTGTATGACTTCAGTTCTTCTTTGGTTTGGCTGCTGTACATGTTTTGATTAATAAAAAATGAGGTTTAATCTAACTCTGGGATTGAACAGATATATGAATGTTAAGTTTGGGTGTTTTTGTTTGTTTTGTTTGCATTTACCACGAGTACTGAGTTAGATACTTTCTGAACTTCTGTGTGATTTTCCTCTCTCCTTTGTATACGAATCTTAGACATTCTCTTTATACCCACTTTTCCAGAATATTTGCTTATTTCAAATTCATGGAGAAAGTAATTGAGCTCCAGGAGGATTACAAAGCTCACTACAGGAGGGGAAACCTGGCTTTCTTAGAGAACTTGAAGGAAGGGAAGGGCTCCTGCCTAACCCTTGCAGGTGGGGATCAACTGAAAGATAAGGGGAATGCAGAGTGTGGCTAGCATGTGCTGAGAGCCCTGCTGGGGCCACACCTGAGGCACCTGCTGCTGGGGCCACACCCGAGGCACCTGGCCGGCCCTGCAGTAGGACCCATCCGCGGTTCCCATGAAGTGTGTTTGTCTCAGCGCCCCAGGAAGAAGGGACCCAAGGCTTGTGCATAGAGGCAGTGGTGAGCACAAGAGCACAGCCCCGTGCGTGTAAAGCAGGGCAGAAGGATAAAGCTGGGTGCCCATGACGAGTGTATTAGGCAGAATGTTGAATCACAGTGATAAAGTACTTGTCAAAGCGCAGCTGCAGGTTGGGGAGCTTTGCAGTAGCTCGTGGTTTCAGAGATTTCAGTCCACAGCCCATGTTCCAGTGGGCAGAACCTCACGGAGGGAGGTGTGGAAGAGGCGGACAGGGAAACGGAGGACGAGTAGGAAACCTGGCACCAAGTCTGCTGAAAGCATCCTCAGTGGCCTGTTTCCTTCAGTCAGGACTGACCTCCCAAAGCTTCCAAAACCTTCCAAAAACAGTGCTGCCATCTGAGGATCAAGTATCCAGCACACGAGACAATGGCTGGCACTTCATATTAACACCAGAACAAGGAACCTCGTGAACAGCATCTGGGGATCCTCCATCATGAGAGATACTGGATTTCCTAAGACCCATGAACTGGGGTCTAGAGAAGTGGCTCAGAAGTTAAGAGCACTTTTTACTTTTGCAGTGGGCCTGGGTTCGATGCTCAGCACTTACATGGCGGCTCACAGCCATCTGTACTCCAGTCTCAGGGAATCCCATGCGCTCTTGTGATCTCCATGGGCACCATGAATGCATGGTGCACATACATACCTGTAAGCAAACCACTCATACACATGAAATAATGAAAGAAAGAAACGTTATTTCTTCTTAAAATGTTATTTTTAAGAAGATTTGTGTACTGTGATCCTATCCTCCCAATATCTCTAAATGTATTTGCATTTAAACTTAAAATGAGTCTGTTAGAGCATAAATCTTCAGCTGGCCATGGGGGACTTATGAAATCTTTCCCATGCATGTTATAATGTCAACTGGAGTTGTCTCTATTACAGGTCGTGTTTAGGCAACCATATGGTTGAAATTTTGCAGGTGTGGCTTCCCCACCCTGTTTGGAAGACAGTATCACCGCACATATACCGCTACCCTGGCTCTTCTAATCTTTTTGTCTCCTCTTCTGCCATTTTCCCTGAGCTATAGGCATAGGAACTGTGTTAAAGACCTTCCAGGTGGGGCTGCACATGCTGTGGTCACTTTTTCTCTACAGTCTAACCAGTTATAGATTTCTCTCTTTGAGGAGAGCTCTTTGGGTGTAGGATAAGCATTTAGGATCAGCTAGAAATGATATTGTTTCAGAAAGTGGATGTAGTAGGTATTTCTGTAGGATTTGTGTCTTCTCCAGTCACAGGTGAATGGCTAGGTTTACAGTGTCAGGCATGAGTTCCTTCCTACTGAACGGTCTTAATTCCTAGTAGGCAGCGGTTGGCTCTTCCCAAGAAAAAAACGCCCCTATTTCACTTTACGATAAAGGAGAAAAAAGACTCCAAGTTTTGAATGTTGGACGTCTCGCTGCTTAGCCCTTCTGAGTTGCATAATCCTTGGACACTGAACAGCAGACCCTGGAGTCTTATTATTGGGGGCCACAGTCTCCCCAGAGAATTAGGTGGCAATAGTACGGCTGGGTCTACGGGACATGCTTGGTGGATGTAAGACACTCATTGAAATCTGTGCTGTGTGTGTGTGTGTGTGTGTGTGTGTGTGTGTGTGTGTGAGCTGGGGGGGGAGGTGGTGGTGTGCTGTACTGCAGTAAGAGGAAAGGCTGACAGGAGTAGTATCTGATAAGGACAATGACAGTAGGGCTACGCATGGAGCATATCCTATGTGTCAGAAACTAGTTTATGCACTTAATATAAGCCTTCTGCCCCAACCTTAGCAAATACCCTAGGATTTAGGCACCATTATTACCCCTACTCTATAGATAAAGAAACTGAGGCAGGCTAGGAACTGTCCAGGCCATAACATATTTGCCAATAATTAAACTCCAGTTGCTTTGCTCCAAAGTCCAATATCTTATTTAGCTTTTTCTTAGTTCTGTGGTCAGAACAGCATTGGTGACTTATGTGCAGAGTGGAGCATGGTAAGGAGAGGTGGTTGGGTAGACCATGAGGCCTGGGTCAGCAGTTGGGTTATATTGTCTGCGTGTCTGGTGTTTTAAACCATTGTATATAAATTGAATAAATTCTAATTTTTGAAATTACAACAGAATCACTTAACTTTCCCCTTCACTTTCTTTCCTCCAACCCCTCTTATGTACCCTCTTGCTCTTTCTCAAACCCTTGGCTTCCTTTTTTTTAGTTGTTCTTACACACACACACACACACACACACACACACACACACATTTCTAAACGTCTAAGTACCACCTGCTCTATCTTTATAACATTACCTGTGTATATGTGATTTTTTGACCCGTGATGCCCAAGCTTTACAACTGTGACAAATTTTTCTTTTAGGGAATATTCCAATGTCCTTTGGTTTAGAGAAGCCTAAAGGGTTTGTTTTTTTATTTTTATTTATTTATTTTTATTTTTTTATTTTTTTATTTTTTTTTAGCATTTGGATTATAGTCTGTTGACCACAACTTTCTCCTTAGTTGTCATGGCAACTTTCACATGGCAAGAACTTGATGTTAGCCTAGAAGTTTGACAAGCAGATGACTTCCAGGCAGAAGGACTGGAGCAGGACACAAGGTTTTTACTGTACTCTAAAGTAGGTTACATAACCCCCAGGCACGGAGCGTTTTGTCATGTCCCAGTCCCTACAAGGAACCACTCGGCTCACTCATCTACGTTCTGCACAGCTAGCTGACCATGTGGCCTGAGGCTGGGACTGGATGAGCATTATCTTAGAACAGGTTTCAGGTTTGCTTTTCACGTCACGTGATTCTTAGCCTACCCCACAGCTGAGCTGTTTCCAACCACCAGTCCGCCCCATGGCTGACCTTTTGACCCAACTCCCACTTGCTGCTGAAGCCACTGTCAGGAGAATTGCTTAGTGTGTGTGTGTGTGTGTGTGTGTGTGTGTGTGTGTGTGTGTCTGCATGTGTGGGTGCAGATGTGAGCAAGTGTGGGTGTAGGGATGAGAAGTACAATTCCTCAGACAGACACTGGTCATCGTGGTTTTTTTTGAGACAGGGTCTCTGGAAGTCATCAAGTACCTGTGTCCTCTTCTCCGGTGCTGAATTACAAACTTCTGGAGCTGTGCACACCTTTTTTTTTTTTTTAAATATGAATAATTGGAATCAAATTCTACTGACTGAGAACTCTTTTACTACCTTATAAATAATACATATTTATTGTAGAAAATTTAGAAAATACTCAGGAAAATAGCTTGTAGTTTTACTATAGATGAATAATCTGTGTTTTAGTTCATTTTTTGAATATTAAAAAGATGGCCTCAAAACTCTCAGCTGCCTCCCACAGCAAGGAGCTGCTCTGGCTGTTCCTTGGGCAGGTTTTTCCTTAGGCTTTTTTTTTTCCCCCCAGGTGTCAGATTGTGTCTTGAGCTCAGTGACTACAAGGAATGTGCCTGCTCCGAGGATTAGTGAAACATGTCATGCCTCTTAAGGCTGGAGGGCACACCTGACACACTTCATTAGCCAGTACAAGGTTTTCAGAGCCATCCAGCTTTGACAGCAGGGAAGAATCTTCCTTCTCCTGTGAGATGAGGCACTGAACAGCATTTCAGCACCCTGTGTTTTGATGATTCTATTTTTCCATCTCCTCTACATTATAGAGTTTTCTATAGAAGTTTCTACTACAATAAATAGTTTATTTCTAAATAAGAGCATGAAAAATACTCGATATCATTCACCACTGGAAAAATGAAAATTGGAAAATAAGATCCCACTTCATCTGCATTAGAACAGCTGTTATTTAGAAGAGCAAACCAGAAGGTAAGGATTGCTAAGCAGGGTGTAGAACAATTGGAACCTTGTGCCCTGGTAATGGGCAAAGACAACGGTGCAGCTGCCATTAAAGCAGGGTGGTGGCTCTTCAAACAGTGAAGAGCAAAACGATCCCATGACCATCTCCAAAATATTAAAAGCTCCATCTGCACAATTACTAGGAGTCTTATCTAGGCTCACCCCATAGAGTCCTAAGAGTTTCCATTGTAGTTGGTTTCTACCTTGCCTCCAAAATGCCCCCTTCTAATGGTCTCTCCCAGTACCCTCTCCTTCCATTTTTCACACCTGACCACTTTTGTCCCTCTTGAAGTGAGGTCTCACACTGTAATCCAGTCTAACTTTGAACTTGCAACAATCCTGCTGCTCAGCCCCCAGGTGCAGGATTATGGGGCTGAGCCTCCATGTGTGGACTGAGAGCAGGTGTGGTTACTCCCCGCAACATGCAAAGCGAGTTGCCGGCACCCAGCACGAACTGCTCCCGATACTCCGCTCTTAGGAGGCACGCGCAATTACTATGTTTCAGCCTGGCATTCATATTGCAATTTCATTTTCTCACGAGCAAGTCTTTCCGATTCAATGATTTCTTCACATGGTTAAATGTAAAAAGCGGACAAGGAGGATCTGGGGGGAAAGTAGATAAAGGTGATCAGAGAAAATTCCACTTCACTCTCGTCCCCCAGCTACTCATTTGTCACCTCCCAGACATCTGTTATAATTAACTTCTTATGTGTATTGCCGAAAAAAAAAAGTACACATGCATAAAGTTTGTGTTCTCCAGTCATAGCGACGCAATGACTCCTCAAAACTCATTACATCTAGCGAAACACAAGCCCCATTTCCATGAAACGACTCCGCAACTTCCCCTCAGCTCCTGGAAGCCAGCAGTCTACTGTCTCCAGACATTGACCACGCTACGGACCTCATTTGAGTATCTTTATGCCATATTTACAATTTTGTAACAGCGTCATTTCACTTAGCATAATTCCATCAATAGTTACCTACACTGTAGCATGGGTCATGCTTTCTTTCCTTTGTTAAGGCTGAGTAACATTCCGTTGTGTGGCTATCCCGCTGTTTGCTTAGCTGTCTGTTCATGGGCACTGGAGTAATTCTGTGTGTGTACCATTGATAACAATGGTCCTATGAACATGGAATACAGGTGTTTCATTGAGACCTTGCTTATAATTCTTTTGGGTGTGTATCCAGAAATAGGATTGCTAGAGTCTATGTAATTTTCTTTTCTTTTCACTACCGTATTAGTTTCATAGTGGCTGTGCCATTTTGCATTCTTGGTTCACACAGGTTCCAGTTTCTCCACGTCCTTGCTAGGGCTTATTTTTGGAGGCTTTGATGGGATGATCCTAAGGCTGTGTGTGGTACAGTTTCACTCCAGGTCTCTTTTGCATTTCTCTACTGAGCAATGTGGTTGAGCTGCCAGCCTTTAACATGCTGGCTAGTTGCAGATCTCTGGAAGATGGTGGCTCTTGTGTTGACGTCTTGTGTTGGTTTGAAATCAGTGGTGGTTCTTTATTCTGGCATCCTCATCCACTGTTACATACATGAAATGCATGCATGCTTCTCTTGCCTTTGCATCCTCTTGGTTGTGTCCTTTGATGCAGAAGTCCCAAATGTCAGTGTAGCTTGGTTTATCTACTTTTGTTGCCTGTGCTTTTTCTTATATCCAAGAAGTCACTGATAAATCTGTGGGCTGGAACTTCCTTGGTTCGTTTTTGGGTTTTGTTGTTGTTGTTTTGTTTTTGTTTTTTTTTTTTGAGCAGGTTTTAGTTTCATCACTCATGTTTAGGTATTTGGCGCATTGTGAAGTAGGGACTTCATGCATGTAGAGCCACCAGCACCGTCTTCAGCTGTTTCTAATTTCCGAAGCTCATCCACAAGCCTTTACACTTTAACAGTTGTATTTTTTGCTTGCTTAAAAAAATTCCTTTGTGAATCTGTCTGGATATTTGTTAGCGTAAATATTCTCTCTTTGAATTTAAGAACCATTTCTATACGGACAAGATTTATTAGTGATAACTCTGACATCTACAGTCCTTTGAGAGAAAAATATCTAAGTTTTGGGGTGTAGATTCTGTGGACTCTTAGGGTGGCCTGTTCTTGTGTATTAATTTTTTTATTATGAATTCATGCTTTACTTACCCAATCCTTTATCAATTCAACAAATAGAAACTGAGTGCTTACTATCTCTAGGATATGTGTAGATGTTGAGAATAAAATCCTTCCTTCATGAAGTTTATGAGAGGGGGAAAAAAGAGAGGGAAAGAGAGAGAACACAAATATGCTAAATATATAATAAATATTGACCAATAAATGTGAAGTATTAGCTTAGGGTTTCTTGAGGTGTTGGTTAGGATAGCAGAAGCAGGGGTTGAGCTCTGGGCCTCCTGCTTTCAAGGCAAGAAGTTTACAAACTGAACTCTCTCCCCATTGCTCAAAGATCTATTACTGGATAAGCAAAATACAGTATACAGTTACAATGGGTTATTATCAAACCTTAAAAAGAAATGATGGCATGTGCAAAACATAGATGAAACTTGACCTTATTAAAAAATTAAATAAATTAAGCCAGCTTAAGTTAAAAAAAAAACCTTATAAACTACGTATTATTTAAATCCTGGGAGGTACTTGAAGTAGTGAGTTCAGAGAAGAATGTTGGTTGGCAGAGGTTTGGGGGATGAGAATGAGGAGTTGCTGTTTAGTGAGTACAGGAGGCAGTCAGCTGGCGGGGGGGTGTCTGCCTGTGGGCTGCTTTATAGCAAGAGTGAACTAGCCTTGCTGGTTGGTACACTTAAAATGATTGCCATGGAGCAGCCAATGCTGCATCTATGTCACAACCAAAATTTAAAAGGATAAACAAGAATGAAGGAGAGCCATTAGAGAGAGAAAGTTTGGAACTATTCCAGGAGGGTCTTTAGTGAGGGAGAAAGACAACGATAGAAGAGAGGTGAGGAGTGGTTGTTCCTCTCCAAACCTGTCTGTTCGGATGTACAAGGAACTGTACTTACTGACACAAGATTCCCTGTGAGAAAGAAGCATTAGAAAGGCCCAGGCAGGAGTTGCTAGGCAGGTGAGTTTGTGCTTACACCATGGGATTATAATTTTATCTATATCTAGGGCAGTGGTGCTTAAAATAAAACACATTAGCATATTTTTGATGTTTAATGTTGAATGCAGGTCAGATACAGTTATTAATACTTGCTACTAAGCAAGTATTAAAGCACAAGTTAAATTTTTATATGATTTTCCACTTTGGGGGTTACTTCTGAAATCTTAGGTGCTTTTGTGGGAGGGCTGACACGGCTAGAGAGCTGTGGGAGTCGACCCTATGTTCATGTCCCTCTGCTTTTATTGATTTCTAGGTCTTATGGGGGAATTGAGAAAAGTGAACATTTTTTCACCATCAAGTTTGATTTGGTTGCATTTTGCTGTGCATGAAAAAAAAAAACTAAAAATGAAAAGTTTTGAAAAACAAGAGTTGCTTGTGGGATAAAAAAATCTGCTTGGGAAGCAAAAAAAAAGTGTACATTTTCTAGAACTTTTACCTTGATTTATGTAGAAAAAAATTTTTTTTTTTGCTTGGGCATTTTGAAAGGACTTAGCTATCTACATTCCAAGAAAAGAGCATGGTGGATTTTGTGAATTACCATTTTGTGTGAACAAAATAAAGTCTTTATAAAACCTTATTTAGGTTTCTGAAAGAGTTTGATATAACTGGACAATTTATAGAAAGGTATGCTCTACTTGAGTCCAAAACTCCTTTTCTTTGGGTTGCAGAGTCTCTGCCCCCTGGTGGCCTTCTGGAGGGCTGTTTTGGTTGCTTTTGATTTTCCTTCAAGGCTGGATTTTGCACCAAGTCTGGTTTGCTAACGGTGTGGTTGCCTGGCTGCAGGTAGTTAGAACAATTATGCTGCAAGCTTGCATTTATGAAGAGGCTGGGTCAGAGCCTGGAAATGAAATGTTTAGAAGTCATTTAGTCCACTGGACAACCGAAGGCAACCTGGCAGCCAGGTATGTCCCAGTCTGTGTGTCCTTTCTTCCTGTCTCTTCCCTTGAGGACAGTGTGATAATAAAATATGAAGGAAAATACAATGAAGGAAATAAAGGAAATACCACCCACAGGGTCCTCACAGAGTGCTATAGTGCTTCCTGGTAGTCGGTAGCGGAAGTTATTCTGATACTTTTGCATCACATACATTGAAAAGCAAGCATGTTCATGTCATAGAGAGCATGGAGCAAGATAAAGAGTATGGACCCAACCAAACCCTAAACCTATAGGCTAAAAATAGGCTCACATTTCAAAAGTTCCAGAGATTAACATTCTGTGATAATTATGCAAAATTCAAATTTCACCATCTAGAAAGGAAGCTTTATTGTGAAACAGCCACACATGTTCAGTCATAAATGCATCACTGGCACATACAGTAACACAATGGTAGGTGAAATCAAAAGTGCTCACTGTCTCCCATTTATTAATAAAAGTTAGCAACCTTGATGTGGAATAAGCATTTTTAATATTCTTAAATATTTTGTAAAATTATGACATCACAATTATTATGCAAATAGTCATTTTAAAAATTCTTATAGGGTTGAAGATGTAGCTTACTGGCAGTGTGCTTGACTGGGGCATTAGATCCCCAGAAACACACACAAACATATGAGAGAGAGAGAGAGAGAGAGAGAGAGAGAGAGAGAGAGAAAGGTGAGGTAAATGTATACTAATTATCAATATTTTCCAATTTATTTCATGTTCCCCTTTTTGTTTTGAAAAACAAGAGAATTATAGAGATTGTGTAATTTCACTTTAGCAGTTAAAACAGAAGTAGTACATGCTCGGGATGAGTTTCTCATATACTGCTAAGCCAACTCTGTGTTTTACTATTTTTGGACGTATAAACAGTGTTTATTGGGCACATAACAGGAGTTCGTGGGCATAAAGGAACTCTGTGAACTTTAGTTTTCTTTCCCACATTCCTTTCTGCCTAATGAGCTACTGCTGCTCCAGGCAGGGGGCGTTGGCCTTCTCCATTTTCCTGCTCTACTGTGGCTATCACTGCCTTCTTCCAGTTGACCTCATGTGGCAGACACCCGAAGAAGGCAAATGGACTGGTCGTGCTAGTGGTACACCTTTGAGGGCTGAGAGCACCACCATCTGTATTTTGTTTTTTTTCTTGCCACAGGTAGAAGCTCAACCAGGCACCATGCACAGTCTAGGCCTGGCTTTCCTGGAATAGGTGGATGGAAAGGTTGGCACTCACCCCCTTGCAGAGGAACTTGTTTCTTCAGAAATTGTGGATGCCCTATATGAGGCCTAGCAGTGTCTGTCTGAACACAGTGACACAAGGAGGTGGCCTTACTCTTTATCCATCTGTCTTTCCAGCCATCCTCCCAGTCACCTTGACAGTTTTCCTACACCAGTACCAATTTATAGTCCCCCTCCCACTGAGTGGATAAGCTTTTCAGACATCACCAACATTTGTCTAGTTGCTTTTTTTTTTTTTTAAGTGTGACTTGTAGCCCTCCAAATTCAGTGCTGTGTCACTGTGGCTAGGAAGTTGCATTTCTGTAATGACTGTGGGCTGAGAATATTCCCAGGTACGGTCAGCTGTGTATGTCTTCTACAGAGAGACATCTGTTCTGATTCTGTAACCCACTCTTTTGGGTTGGGTTAGTCGTCTTTGCATTGTTGGGCTATAAATGTGTGATATATCCTGTGATCCCCTCTCCCATCATTGGCCAATATTGGTTCAGGAGGGCAAAGGAGACAGAGGCGGGGGACACAGCCCGTGAGTGGGACGGAATGACTGGTGTCCAGGAGCAGCTTCAGCTCAACTTTATTTGGAGTGAACAAGGGTTATATATTTCTTGGTGACTGAGTGAGGGGTTCCCAGGGTAGGTGGATACTGTTGGCTTGGGGCTTACGGTGCCAGAAGTGCTTTACAGATAGTAGTCAGGCAGGTTCTTATCAGGAGAAAGGAAGTTGAAGCTGCACTTTGGCCATGGACTATGTGACCCCACTAAGGGGCGGGTATCAGGCAGAGAAGGAAGCCCCCTGCTGAGAACAGAGTCCTCCATACGGTGCTGAGCTCAGGAGAGCTGGCCAGACACAGTGGACTGAGACCTCAAACAGCAGGGTCTTCCAACAGTAAGCTAGATAAATTATCTCATCAGAAGTGTGGTTTGAAGTAGTTTCTCTATCCCATGGGTTGCTTTGATGCTACACTTTGAAGCATGAACAATTTTAATTGTAACGAAGTCCAATTAATTTATTTTTTCTTTCGTCATAGTGATTCTGGAATTGTACCTAAGGAATTACCCCTTAATCCAGAGTTGTGGAGATTTTTGTCCATGTTTTCTTCTAGAAGCTTTGTAGTTCTAATTTTTACACTTATTTCTGTAAGTATAAAAAGTATAACCTTTTTGAACTAGTTTTTGTGTTTTCAGGATACAGAGGCTTATACATTTAAGAATGAAATTAAGAGCCATATTATAGGACAAACATTGACCCATACTCAGTTTTGCTTCCTCTAGCTTAAAAAGACCATTTAAAAATAAATCTATAGTCACAGTGAGCTAATAGCTTTTAAATTCCTAAAATGTCTTGTTTCAAAGTTTGTCTTCTGTTAGACTAGACATTTCAATGGATTCTCACTAGACTGAAATCCAGAAAAACATTTTAAAGTGATGCTTTCTCCTTATACTATTTGGTGAAGAAATTGTCAGTGGCTGCTGTCTGAGAAGATCTATGTAACAGAGCACTGCGTTCTTATTTTCATAAGAATAGTGGTCATAAGAAATGTGTGGCGTTTCCCTAATATATTTTCCCAGTTACCATGGTAAGTTCTCGAATGCAGGTTTTTAACTTAATCATCCCATGTCCCATGTCCAGGGTGGGGATGTTAGCCTATGTGAAGAGAGACTAGCCCAGTTCTGAATGTTGTGTGGAGCTGAGCTGAGCAGTGGATATCCGCTCAGCTGTATACAGTTGCGACCAGAACCGCCAGCTGCAGCAGCGTGCCTTTGTATTTACTTGCAGAACTGTAATCAATTATCCTGAAACCAGTAACAGGTTTTTTTGATGCGCAGAATACATTTAAGGCAAGGAACAAATACTGGTCTAATCTGATGTTTGCGATGGGTACCCATGATATATTTTTTCAGCATATCATAAGATGGACTCTAGTTCACTTTAATAAAACTTATGGCTGACTTTTCAAATGCATTTTTGAATTAAGAGAGCCAATTTGCCTGTTTTGTTCATAAAAGAAACCAGCCAACAATCTCAAGGCTGTCCCAATCTTTCTACCATCTTCTCTTCCTTCATTTTTTGTTTTTATAATGCTCCTATCTAGCCATTCCTTTACTATGTCTAAGTGTAAAAGAACCATGCAAAGCATTATAGCAGATATGATGCTATATAGCATTATAGCAGATATAATGCATTGCTTTACTTTTAATAAATTTATAGCTTAATAAAGAGAATTCAAGACATTGCAAACAATCTTTATTTATGCTAATGATGTATTGGCAACCATGCAAATTTTTGTTGAAAATAACTGAGACTCTACCTAGCAATGTATCAAAGCAGATGCTGAGACTCATAACCAAATTTTAGGCAGTGTTAAGGGAATCATATGAAAGAAGGGGGAGATGAAAGACCTGGAGAGGATAGGATCTCCACAAGGAGAGCAACAGAACCAAAATATCTTGCACAGGGGTCTTTTCTGGGACTGATATCCAACTAAGGTCCATTCATGAATATAACCTAGAACTCCTGCACAGATGTAGCTCATGGCAGCTCAGTATCCAAGTGGGTACTCTAGTAAGGAGAACAGGGACTGTCTCTGACATGAACTCAGTGGCTGTCTCTTTGACACCCCACCCACCCACACAGGGAGGAGCAGCCTTGCCAGGCCACAGAGGAGAATATTGCAGCCACTCCTGGTGAGACCTGATAAACTGGGGTCAGACGGAAGGGGAGGAGGACTTCCCTATCAGTGGCCTTATAGAGGGGCATGGGAGGACATGAGGGAGGGAGGGAATGATGGGCCACAAAGTGAATAAAATGTAATTAATGTAAAAAATGAAATTAAAAAAAACTTATGGTGCATTAGCCCAGGGAAGGGTTGTGCAGGCTGCTGGAATGTGCTCTGAGGGTACTGCGAGGCAGACTCCCTCTATCCAGCAAAGTCTCCTAAGAAGCATTCTCTTCTTGGAGGTTGTCATGTCCAATCATACCTCAGCTTCCAGAAGGTGTGTACTTTAGTTTCTTTCCTTTTTACCATACCAAACTGAATTGGGCTTTGAAATAAGCAAGGCTGGTTTGTTTGTTCGTTTGTTTGTTGAGTAACATAGCGACTGGGTTACTTTGGAGAGGGTTATGTTCCTCACACTTCTCTTTCTCTATCATCTCTCCCTCTCTACTCTTCCCACACTGCTCCCAGTGCACTATACCCAATTACCATGCCTGAACGCTCTCTGCCTTCTTCCCCAAGGAGACACTTCCTTCACTCAACTGCTTATACAAATAAACCAAGGCTTCTTCCCCCCCACACACACCCACCCCCAACCACCTGCTCAGTATGCACGCGGGAGACCAATTATAACTGAGAGGAAAATCCCCTTTGAACAGCTGATTCGGAGCATGGATTTGGAGGCTTATCTTCTGTCTGCATCACAGGGTCATGCCAGGGTCATCCCTTGAGCAAATGTCTCCTTGGCTCCTACTGAACTTGCTCTGCAATGTGCAAATGGAGCCCTCCTCCGTTGGTTTTTGAAACCAGGGGGCAGAAGCGCCTGTTTGACAAACTAATCGGCGTCTTGACGTCACGCACGCCGCAAGTGTTGCAGAGTTTGCTCACGTGCTACGAGCTCCCCTGGGTACTTTCTATTGACTTCCTATAAGCCTAAAAAAGAACCTTTACAGAATAGGGCAGCACTTCTCATCCTCCTACATGTGCAGATCCTGCAGGGAATTTGCGGAAATGAAGGTCTGGTTAGGCCGCTCTGTACCCCTAACAAGCTCTCTGCTGACCCTACACTGCAGTCCACAGAAGCGCTTTGAATACCCCGCGCTGGGTACTTGGCTGAGTATGCATTGGTGTTTTGTCCTCTATACATAGTTCAACTCCTTGCCATCAGTACTGGCAATGATACTTGTCTACATATCTGCCTCCTAGATTATCAACATACAGAGGTAGAGATTAACTCTTAAATTTAATGTGAGGCACTGGAATATCACGAGGAAAAAGCAGTAGGCATTTGACAAATATTTACTGAAAACAAACAAAACAAACAAAAAACCCAAAAGAAAACAAAACAAAAAAACCCAAGGTCAACCCCGGCCCCACATTCCCCCCGCCTCCCCAGACATTATAGTAGTTTGAATGAAAATGGTCCCTATAGGCGCATATATATATATATCTATATATATCTATATCTATATCTATATCTATATCTATATATATATATATATATATATATATATATATATATATATATATATGTATATATACACGGGCTTGGCCCCCAGTTGGTGGAACTGTGTGGGAAGGATTAGGAGATGTGGCCTATTGGAAGAGTCACTAAGGGTGGGCTTTGATGTTTCAAAAGACTCCGGAGGTTCCCAGTGCTTTCTCTCTCTCTGTCTTGTGGTTATGTATAAAGATGTGAGCTAGCAGCTATTTGTTTACTCTGCTTTTACGGATTCCAAGCCTCCCAAACTGTAAGCCATGTTAAACACTTGTTGTGAGTTTCCTTGGTCATGATGTTTTGTCATGGCAATAGAAAAGTAGCTAGTATACTCACAGATAAAACTCATAACGTTGAAACCATCTTTCCCAAGCAGACTGAATGCCAAACAATACATGCAGAGACCTGGATATAGCACATGGAGAGCTGAGCTGTGGTTGGTTGAATTGTGTCCTCCCTGCATACAGCAAAGTTCTTGCCCCCAGGGCCCAGGAATGTGACTCTATTTGGCAATGGGGACATTGCAAATCTAATCAGTTAAGACGGTCGTATGGAATAAGGTAGAGCCTTCACCCAAGAAGACCACTATCTTTGACTAATTAATTGTTTTGTTCTGAGACAGGATCTTATGTAACTTAGTCTGGCCTTAGATTCATTATGTAGCTGATGAAACGCTGAACTCCCAAACTTCCTGCCTCTACATCCTGAGTGCTAATATTACAGGAATGTATCACCATGCCTGCTCAGGTATTAGTTAGGGAGCCTATTGCTATGATAAAACACCAAAACTGAAATCACCTTGAGGGAGGAAACCTTATTTCATTGTTCAACTCTCAGGTTACAGTCTATCAGTAAGGGGAGTCAAGGCAGGAACTCAAGAAGGGCTATAAACTGAAAGCAGGAAGTCATGCAGAGCCCACAGAGGAATGCTGCTTCCTGGCTTGCTCCTCTTGGCTTGCTCAGCCTGTGTTGTTACAGAACCCAAGGCCATCTGCTCAGGTGTGTCCTCACAGAAGTAGGACCCAGATATCTGTAAGCCAATGACACCTGTGCTGCCAGAGGCTGGAATAGGTTAAGATAATTCCTATCCTGGAGACATAGAGGGAGCATGACTATGCCTAGCTTGATTTTGAACCTCTAGTGTCAGATGTAGGAGAAAAGCATTCTGTAATTTTAAAGCCACCTGTTGGGAGTATTGTGTTACAGTAACACTAGGTGGTACAATCTCAAGCAAGAAGAAAAGGAATAACTCATTGGTCCAGTCATCAAACACACCAGGCAGCATGGAAAAGAAACAGCTGCTTACAAGCAGACATGTGCAGGGGCTGTCACTCAGAGAGGGAGGCAGTGCTGAAATTCTGTGTTAGTATTTTATTTATTATTTGAAGTCAAAAAAAGTATTGTGTAAGAACAACCCCAGCTGTTGACTTGGTCCCCAAATCTATTCTAAGTGCCTCCGTTCCTCTGTATGTCCTCTGACAACACCCTCTTCCAAGAGACGGCCACTGAGTTTGGGATAACTGAATGATCTACACTGTCTTGTTTCTTTATCAACCTTAGAAGAGCCAGAAAAGTATGACTCGGATCATATATGACACTTCTGCCCAAAACACAATGTAAACATTGTAAATACAATGTTAATTAATTCATTATTTTTTTCTTTATATATTTTATTTAGTTTTTAGTGACACAGGGATGGAACCCAGGACCTTGCCTGTGCTAGGCAGATGCTGGACCACTAAGCTACCTCGCCTCATTTTACATTTGTTTTAGACACATTCTATACAGAGGATTTTTTTGTATAATTAGAGGAATAAAAGCAGTCCAAATGTTTCTTGAGTAAATGAATGGAAATTAGCTGGAATTTGGCTTGAAGTTCAGGCTTTCGTTCCTGTGAAAAAGAAAATAACCAGCATAAGCAGGGTAGTGCTCAGAGATACCACAGTCCCCAGACACCGCTCAGCCTGGCCACAGAAAGTCCCATCCGTGGTTAAGTCCCAGGCCACCTCATCTCCCCGCTTGAAAGGTGATTCTGGATACTTTGTTGAGCAAATTTTATTTTTATTGGAGAAACTCTCTTCTTTAATTTTCACCTTTGCTTTTGAGTAAAAATGGAAGACAGGGAACCACCACTGGAAATCAGTCAGCTCCAATGCCGTATTTTGGTGGTGACCCAAACAGCACATTCCACTGCACAGACAAAACACCGAGGAGGAAGATGGGCTTTGGAGCAAATCTGTGCAAACATACAAGTGAGTTTTATTGCCTGAAATTTTCAGAGAATTTTTTTTTGTTGTTTACCTAATTTTAGTCCCTTAATTTCGAAGCTACTATTCTGTCAGGACCTTGGTGGCCCCTGTTTTATCTGGAGACTTGTTCCAACTTGGTACCTATGTCTCCTCTTTTTTTTTTTAAATTTTTTTTTTTTTTACTTGTTACAATTTATTCACTTTGCATCCCAACTGTAGGGCCCCTCCTTCTTCCCCTCCCAACCCAGCCCTCTCTCCCTATTCTCCCATGTCCCTTCCCCAGTCCACTGATAGGGGAGGTCCTCCTCCCCTTCCCTCTAACCCTAGCCTATCAGGTCTCATCAGGACTGGCTACATTGTCTTCCTCTGTGCCTGGTAAGGCTGCCCACCTCCCTCAAGGGGAGGTGATGAAAGAGCTAGCCACTGAGTTCATGTTAGAGAAGACCCCTGTTCCCTTAACTAGGGAACCCACTTGGATACTGAGCTGCCATGGGCTACATCTGTGCAGGGGTTCTAGGCTATCTCCATACATAGTCCTTGGTTGGAGTATCAGTCTCAGAAAAGACCCTTGGGCCCAGATTTTTAGGTTCTGTTCCTGTCCTTGTGGAGCTCCTGTCCTCTCCAGGTCTTTCTATCTCCCCCTTCTTTCATAAGATTCCCTGCACTCTGCCTGAAGTTTGGCTATGAGTCTCAGCATCTGCTTCAATACCCTTTTGGGTAGAGTCTTTCAAAGGGCCTCTGTGGTAGGCTCCTGTGCTGTTTTCTGTTTACATCCTCTTATGATGTCTATCCTGTTTGCCTTTCTGAATGAGGATTGAGCATCTTACCCAGGGTCCTCCTTCTTGCTTAACTTCTTTAGGTGTACAGATTTTAGTATGATTATCATATATTATATGTCTAATATCCACTTGTAAGTGAGTATATACCATGTGTCTTTCTGCTTCTGGGATACCTCACCAGGATGGTCTTTTCTAGATCCCACCATTTGCCTGCAAATTTCATGATTTCCTTGTTTTTAACCACTGAGTAGTATTCCATTGTGTAAATGAACCACAATTTCTGTATCCATTCCTCAATTGAAGGACATCTGTGTTGTTTCCAGATTCTGGCTATTATGAATAAAGCTGATATGAACATAGCTGACCAAATGTCCTTGTTGTATACTTGAACATATTTTGGATATATGCTTAGGAGTGGTATAGTTGGGTCGTGAGGTAGTACTATTCCTAATTGTCTGAGAAAGTGCCAGATTGATTTCCAAAGTGGTTGTACAAGTTTACATTCCCACCAGCAATGGAGGGTTCCCCTTTCTCCACACCCTCTCCAGCTTGTATTGCCACTTGAGTTTTTGGTCTTAGCCATTCTGATGGGGGTAAGGTGAAATCTCAGGGTTGTTTTGATTTGCATTTCCCTGATGACTAAGGATGTTGAGCATTTCTTTAAGTGTTTCTCTGCCATTCGATATTCCTCTGTTGAGAATTCTCTGTTTAGCTCTGTACCCCATTTTTTAAATTGGATTACTTGATTTGTTGCTGTTTAACTTCTTGAGTTCTTTATATATTCTGGATATTAGCCCTCTGTCAGACATAGGGTTGGTGAAGATCCTTTCCTAGTCTGTAGGCTGTTTTTTTTTTCTGACCACAGTATCCTTTGCTTTACAGAAGGTTTTCAGTTTTATGAGGTCCCACTTATTGATTTTTAATCTTAGAGCCTGTGCTGTTGTTGTTCTGTTCAGGAAATTGTCTCTTGTGCCAATGAGTTCAAGGTTCTTCCCCACTTTTCCTTCTAACAGGTTTAGTGTGTCTGGTTTTATATTTGATCCACTTGGACTTTAGTTTTGTGCAGGGTAATAAGTATGGATCTACTTGCATTTTTCTACATATAGACATTCAGTTAGATCAGCACCATTTGTTGAAGATGTTATCTTTTTTCCATTGTATGGTTTTGGAATCTTTGTCAAAAATCAGGTGTCCATAAGTGTGTGGGTTTATTTCTGGGTCTTCTATTCGATTCCATTGATCCACCAAGCTGTTTCTATGCCAGTACCATGGAGTTTTTATTACTTTTGCTTTATAGCACAGCTTGAGATCAGGGATGGAGATACCTCCAGAAGATCTTTTATTGTAGAGGATTGTTTTAGTGATTCTGGGTTTCTTGTTATTCCATACGAAGTTGAGAATTTTTCTTTCAAGATCTGTAAAGAATTGTGTTGGTAATTTGATGGGAATTGCATTGAATATATAGATTGCTTTTGGTAAGATGGCCATTTTTACTATGTTAATCCTGCCAAGCCATGAGCATGGGAGATCTTTCCATTCTCTGATATCTTCTTCTATTTCTTTCTTCAGAGACTGAAAGTTTTTTTTTTTTTTTCATACAGGTCTTTGACTTGCTTGGATAGAGTCACACCAAGGTACTTTAAGTCCTTTGTGACTATTGTGAAGAGTGTAGTTTCCATTATTTCTTTCTCAGTCCATTTGTCTTCTGTATACAGGAGGGCTACTGATTTTTTCGACTTAATTTTGTATCCAGCCACTTTGCTGAAAGTGTTTATCAGCCGTAGGAGTTCCCTGGTAGAACTTTTGGGGTCACTCAGGTATACTATCATATCATCTGCAAATAGTGATACTTTGACTTCTTCCTCTCTGAACTGAATCCCCTTGATCTCCTTTAATTGTCTTATTGCTCTAGCTAGGACTTCAAGATCTATGTTGAAGAGATATGGAGAGAGTGGGCAGCTTTGCCTTATCCCTGATTTCAGTTTCTCTCCATTTAGTTTGATGTTGGCTACAGACTTGCTGTATATTTCCTTTACTATGTTTAGGTGAATGCCTTATATCCCTGATCTCTCCAGGACTTTAAACATAAACAAATGTTGGATTTTATCAAATGTTTTTTCAGTATCTAAGGAGATTATCACATGCTTTTTTTCTTTCAGATTGTTTATATGGTGGATTACATTGATGGATTTCTATATACTGAATCACCCCTGCATACCTGGGATGAAGCCTACTTGATCATTGTGGATGATATCTTTGATATGTTCTTGGATTTGGTTTGTGAGTATTTTGTTGAGTATTTTTTTCATCAATATTCATAAGGGAGATTGGCTTGAAATTCTCTTTCTTTGTTGGGTCTTTGTAGGTTTATGCATCAAGGTGACGGCTTCATGGAATGAGTTTGGTAATGTTCCTTCTGTTTCTATTTTGTGGAATAGTTTGAAGAGTATGTGCTAGTTCTTCTTTGAAGGTCTGGTAGAATTCTGCACTGAAACCATCAGGCTGTGAGCTTTTTTTGGATGGGAGACTTTTGATGACAGCTCCTATTTCCTTGGGGGATATAGAACTATTTAATTTATTTCCCATGCATGATTTTATGCATTTGCATGACTACCGAGTTAGGTCTCAAAAAACTCTCAGTTTGAGCCCAAGATTGGTTTATTTCTAATGTCTAGATTTCATAGGTAATGCTATTTTTTTCACCAAAAAGAGCAAACTAAGAATATACGAATAGTTTGTGTGTTTATTGATGAACATACATAAACACTTACATATTAAGCATATATGAATTTATAAAATTTACATATTTGTGAAATAATCAATGACGCTGTAACACTGGCACAATTTTTAAACAAAGTCATGAAGATAAAAAAAATTCTTATAGAAACAAACACGGTATTGGTGCCATTCCTGACACTAGACTGTACCAACATGTGCTCTTTGAAGGCCAAACTAGCCCTTCCTCTAGGCTCTTCCGGTGAGTCTAAGTGGTGCTGAGCCTGGGGTGCTGCTTTGGTTCCTGTCTTCTGGGCTTTCAGCTACTACCAAGCTAGTTCATTAGAATTCAAATTTTTGTGAAAGGTGAAACTTTGTAGGCATAAATTATTCTAAGATACTCATGGAAATCCAGTTAGACTCAAAGAATAGACTCTGTTCCATGACAGAAAAGTCTTCAATGAAAATAAATTCCAAATATGTAAGGGAAATGATCTAAAGTTAAGTAAAGTCTTTAGAAATGATTTTGGTAACTGCTGTCATCTGTGCGGCTACGTAAGTTCTGAACATAATGCAAAAGGAAAAATGCAGCCTCCTTGTTCTCACTAGGATGAGTTTTAAGACAGTGGTGGTGGAAGGGTGACTCGGGAGCAAACCTCCTGAACCATGGTTCTCAACCTTCCTAATGCTGCCACCCTCTAACACAGTTCCTCATGCTGTAGTGACCTCAACCACAAAATTACTTTCATTGCTACTTCATAACTGTAATTTTGCTACTGTTATGAATTTTAATGGAAATATCCATGTCTCCCGATATTCTCAGGTGATCCCTGTGAAAGGGTCTTTCAACCTCCAAAGGGGTCACGATTCATAGGTGGGTTCGCTGAACTGCCCTGGCCACATGCCCATGAACTGGGTCCCACTGTCTCTTTGTTCAGTATGGTGGTGAAGATGCAGCATCTAGAGCCAGGAGATCTAGGTGTAAGTCCTTAGCTTTCTGCTCATTCCCTGAGAGACCAGACACAGTCAGGTTTCTGATTTTTCTCTGGGCACCAGTTATTCCACCGTATTGTGGGGGAAATAATGCTATCAAATTTATAGAACGCAGTGAGCATCAAGTGAAGTCAAACATAAAAGTGATATGAACATTGCCCGAACTACTATGTATGTATGTACTATGTAGTTAGGCTATCCCTGGCTGGGGTCAAGGACACACAGCTTGGCCTGTCTTCCCTTTGTTGCCCCATTACCTGGTCTGTGTGACCTCAGACAAACTACATCTCTATGCTTTCTTTCAACTGCACAGCCCGTGGTCTGAGCACAGAGCAAAGCCCCGAGCAAGCAGTC
>NW_026591711.1:4249568-4256564 GCF_907164565.1 Psammomys obesus
GCACAGCCCGTGGTCTGAGCACAGAGCAAAGCCCCGAGCAAGCAGTCAGGCACAGCCCGTGGTCTGAGCACAGAGCAAAGCCCCGAGCAAGCGGTCAGGCACCCTGCTCTGCCCTGATGGGAGATTCACTTAGTCTCAGGCGCCATAGAAAGAAACAGATCGAAGTGGTAACTCATCTCCAGAAGCCAGGCCAGTGGCAAAGAGGGATTCCAGCCAACCCTCGAAAGGAGCTCATTCTGGAGGAACAACAGTCCCGTGTACAAGGCCCTGGAGAGCACACAGTGGTCTGGAAGATGACCTGGGGACACCTGCTGCCGTTCTGAGGTGTGGAGGTGGGGAACAAGATCAGCTGTGGAATCACCAACTAGCTAACTGAACAAGTCCTCTCCCTGGGCCTTTTCTTGTCACCCAATTGATTAAAAAAACAAAACAAAACAAAACAAAACAAAAACAAAAAAAACAGTTTATAAACAAACACACATTTAAATTAGATCCATGTCAGGACTGATTGGGGTAGGTCGGCCCTTCTGGTTTTTTTTTATTTTTTATTTTTTTGACTACGATAGTACTGGGTTATGAAAGAGCTGTGATTGTGAAATTGAACTCTTCTAGCAGTTTATTCTACAAACAGCCAAGTTCAGTTTTTATGACTATGGCCTTGAAGGAGGCGGAGTTCTGCTCAGGCTGAACTTCACGGACAGACTTCTGTGACAGGAAGCTGCCTTGAAAAGGCCATGCCGCATCCAGGGACCAGGCAGGCTGATAGAGTGACCTCTTGCCTGGGTGCCAGAAGAACAAACAGAAGTGACAACACATCTCCAAACATAGGTCACTGGCGCAGAGACGGTCTGGCCAGTCTGAGAACCCATTTGGAAAGGAACAATTCTGAACAGCTCAGGGGCTTACCACAGGCTCCGTGGATACCTTTCATGTCACTGAGAGTGTGTTCTGACTCTTTCTGTGCCTTGTCTGTTTTTTGCATCCCAGGCAGCACCCATTTTTCTCCTCCTGTAAACCACTGCTCAGAAAACACCCTTCTTCACAGCTAGCTTTTGAGATGTGCAGACCTCTGAGGATGATGGTCTGGGCTGGCATGCTTTTTCTCCAAGGAGGTTTTTTGGTAATGCCCAGGAATATTTTGTTGTTGTGAGAGTCGAGTGATGGTATTGGTGTTTACTGGCTGGAAGTCCTGGGTGCCACTCAGTTTCCATAGAACACAGCGAGTCTCCACTGCAGAGGATCATCTGGCCCCCTGTAACAATGCTGAATAATTGTTACATGGGGCCAGATGTATGTTTGCAGATAATGTTTAAGGTAAGCAGAACAGGCCATGACCATAGGCCCCACCATTCCTCCCCAACCTTGTTTCTTTGTCCTGTATCATTGCTGACTCTTGATACCAGCACAGTCTCCATTATCAATTCTAACTGACACCGTAGAAAACATAGAACACTGCCTCTCAATGAAAGTATTTCTTGAGTGTGGCTTTCTTCTCCACTCATGCTGTCTCTATAAACTCTCCTATCAACTTAGAGGAAGAGAGTTTCCTGAATAAGCAGTTTCTTTGCTCCTGCTCTTAGCTTGGGAGTGTTTTATTTTATTTTATTTTATTATTTTATTTTTTGTTTCACATCAGGTCAGGCTGAGCCTGTGGTATATAAAGGTGTCACACTCAGCAAATAGTTGAAGTTATAGGATATGCTGCGCCCTTGAGGCTCAGTGTTGACTCTGAAGAACCAGGCGTGTCACCCACTGGGGCTCCAGCAGCTGGTGACTTCTGTTTATCCACCCCCCTTTCAACTACGTTGGGAATGGGGTACATTTGAGGGTTTCCATTCCAGGCTGTGGAGGTGAGATCAGTAGTCGAAGAAGCTAGACATGAGTTTTGTTTTGTTTTTTTCCTTTCTTTTGACACATCAGCTTTAAGTTATCTATTACCTGTTAAGCGAGGAAGGCAGGTGAGAGAAGCGGAGATGTCGCAGAGAGCGGCTGCGCGCGAGATGCTCGAGAGGTTGAAGGAAAACCAGCAGCCGGCTGAGTCCAGCAAGCCAAGCAGACGATCTGAGGAGAAGCTGGTCAGTCATGCTTGATGCAGAAGAGAGGTCTCACAGCAAGGTAAGAGCAGAGACACAGACACTGGATCAGATTTAAAAACTCGGAAAATTAAACAAGAGCTGAGCCTGGCACCGTAGGATTACGGAGTCCGAGCTACTCAGGAGGCTGATGCAAACAGCTTTGCAAGTTCAAGGGCCTGACCCAAAATCAAAAAGTAAAAAGAAGATTGAGGATGTAGCCCAGGGGTAGAACACCCGCCTGAGCAGGCATAAGGCCATAGGTTCAATCCCCAGTATAGCATAAAGAGGAGCTGGGGCAGAATGGGGGAGAGGGGGAGAAGTAGAGGAGGAGACCTAGGCGTGGAGGAAAAAGGTAGCTAGCTTGAGCATCTTGCTCAGCACTGGTAGGAGTTTGCACCTTGGCTGCAGCACATGAATTAATAGCAGTCTGTTCAAATAAAAATCGCCAAAGGGACACCCATTACCTGCCATCTTCTCACTGTAAAATTGAAAGCCTTGAGATTTCATTGAAAGAGTATATAGAAGGTTTCCCTAGGTAAAAGGGAAAGTGTTGGGAAAAGAGAGCTGCCTGCACTCATGGTCCCTGGAACCATCTCCTTTGAACATGGACCTTCATCAATGTGGATACGACCTGCTCATGCAGTACTGCCCCTGGGTGAGCCTCAGTTTACATTAGTGAGCTGGAGGTCATCAAGGTCCTCTCAGATCCCAGCATTGCACAGACTGGGAATCCATTCCACTTGCCAGCATTTCAAAGCAGCAAGCTAACCCATTCTGCAAGCAGAGCGATCAAAGCAACACATTCCCTTCTTGACTGTGTCCACGCTTTTCACAGCATGGAGAAGCTCATCTGAGATCCCTAGGATTTCAGGCTACCTTTATTTTTTGCTAATGATCCCTGACGCTGATTGTGGTTTTGATCATGCAAGCCCAGCAAAGCAGACACTTGGGTCTGTTATACAGACCATGAAATCAATCCAGAAAAACCTTGGGTTATACGAGCCTGCTACTCCTCAGTGAATCACATCATGTAATATTTCCTAAAAGATAATGGGTTTCAAAACCCAGCATAAATCTTCAGTGACAGATTGTCTGTTTGTCATGTTTTCTGGTGGTGGAATTACAGCAGCTTCAATAAAATCCACTTGGTGGCTGTGTCATAGATTAGTATCTGATACAATCACGGCCTCAAGACCACAAGAAGTAATGTGCTGGGGTGGAAAGCAAGTTTGCAATTACTCTCGGGTTCTAGTAACCCTCATACCAAATGTTGGCCCAGAAATTGCTCAAACTTTTAATAAAGTACAGCATAGTGTAAAGTGATACTATGTTCTTGACATGGAAAACATGACTTCCACACATGGCTGAGCACGCACAGCACAGTTCACCATAATGCAAAGCAAACTGAGGTTTGCATCAATTGTTGACACCATTTTAACGCTCAGCTTTGTGTTGGAGTCCTTGACACAGTATGGGTCCCTCTGTGTTTCTCTTAACTTACTAGAAATATTTTTCCCATGACAAGTAAAATGAAATTGATTCCCTGATTAAACAGCTTGGGTGAGTCCTTAGGAGTTAGTTCTGCTTCTCTGTGACAGCAAGGTTTACTGAGCTTTTTCTGGGCAGGGGGTTATTTACAGGGTGTTGCATGAGCCTGCAAGAACAATAACTTGGTGGCCTTCCTAACACATCCACGTTTGGAACTCAGCCACTATTTCTGTCCCTATGCCAGGCTGACACCTAATTCTCTCAATGTTATGGAGAAAGGGAAAGTTGTCTTGACAACTGCTTGGAAAAAGTCAACCAAAGGAATTTACTTAGCTTAAAACTATAGTCTTAGCAGCTCACGGTGGGTCCAACCTCTCCTTGAAATTCAGATTACTGTCTGGCAGAGCTTTCTTTTTTTCAAATAATGAATCAAAGTATTAAAAGTATAAAATGCAGACAGGAAGTGTTGGACAAAAAAGAAAGGCACAGAAAGAGCACAGAGAATGATCTTCCTCTCACTCCAATCCCATACGTAACTGCTGACCCAGTTTCCTGTGTGTATTTCCAGAGATTTTTAAATGCACAGGAAGGAAAAATAGGTAGATGCTTCCTCCCTCCCTCCCTATCAATGTTAATAGCAGCATACCATGAACATTGTCATGAAAGATTTACAAACGATACCTCTTGAAGATTCTTGTATGCGCCAGGATAAAAAAAAGTACCTGCCTCCATTTTTTAAATGGCTCCTATCTCCTAATCAATCATGTGGATCAGTTTCTTGTTGGTGGATTGACTTATATCTTTTGGATATTATGTATAGGGTACAAAGGAGAACTTGGCCTAAGTGTCACCTTTCCTTTGTAGTCTATGCTGGTAGGAATAACTGCTAGAATTGGGATCACTGAGGCATCCTAAGTTTTGAGAAGTACCGACAAAGCACTCTCCACAGTGCTGTTTTAAGTACAAAATCTCAGACATTTGATTTTACCAATAAAGACTCAGGGGCCAGATGCTGGGGTGAAAGCCTCCTAGCTCAGAGAAGTAGAGAAAGCACCCAGCTGACTTTCCTACTCAGCTCACATCCCATAAGGAAACAGCTTTTTTTCCCTCTCTATGCTGTTTTACATACCCTTCAAACTGAATGTTCCTCCTTTCTACTTCCTGTGCCTGTCTCTATCCATCCTCTGGACTTCCTTTCACTCTTTATGCTTTTTTCCCCATGTTCACTTCCTGTCAATCTGGTTGCTTGCTTTGCCTCTTGACCTAGGATTAACTTTGTTTAATCCTGTTTACAGAAAGCTCTTAGGTTAAAGGTGTGTGCTAGGGCTTAGCCATACCACAAGTACTTGTTTACAGTAAACAGAAAGATCTTGGGTTAAAGGTGTGTGTTAGGGCTGAGCCACAGCAAACAAGGAACAGGTTTTTCCAGTTCACAATCTCATGGTTCACAATGAGATCAAATACCCTGTAACACCACAGGGTGTACGGATTTCTATCCACAGTGTATGAGAAGGCCTGTAGGTCCAGCCCCACCCAAATAATATGCTATTGTATAAGCTTTTGGACACAGACTTCTATCTTAGTGACTCCTGAGACATGGAAGGACAGGTAAATTAAAAGCTCAATGGAACTGGAATCCAGGGTTACCTTTCAGTCCAAAGCCTTCCCCCTCAGAGGGTTTGAAAACAACACATAATGGCATGTTCACAGGATAAATGGAGATATGGGTGTGGTTATGGACAGAGGATGACTTGATGTAGATAGAATGTGTTACTGTTTTCTTTTCCACAGTGTGGTGGATCAGACTTAGGGCCTTGTGCACATTAGAACAGCTCTCCAGCACTGAGCTGCACCACAGGAGTGTTGCTTTAATTAATCTTTATATAAAAAAATATATATAATCTTTATATAAAAAATGTGCTCAAATACTGTTTTGAGTTTCAGAATTTCTTTCCTTCTGTGTCCTGGGCTGATGTACTTTTTTTTTTTTTAAACTCATGGTAGTTTCTACATGATAGCCATGGAAAGCCGTACTGGGCTTGCTCCTGTATTGAGTGAGAGTTCTTTGTTGAATCTCTTGGATGTCTGTGTCTCAGAAACCATGCCATCGCTTCTTCCAGGCCTTGTTTAATTGTTTGGATGATGGTGACATAAGTGATGCTGTCTTCTCGGGCCTAGTGATGATAGAAATTATTTTTCTTTTCCCATTAACATGTTTCCGAGTTGAGAGCATATTTTGTCATTTTGGACAATAATTTGTTTAATCCAGTTTCTTTTAATTAAAAGTGTTTGTAAGAGGGGGCTGGAGAGATGACTCAGTGATAAGAGCATTGTATATGCTCTTCCGAAGGAATGAGGTTCAATTCTCAGCACCCACATGGCAGCTCACAACTGTCTCTAATACTGATTCCAAGGGATTTGACACCTTCACACTAATGCACATAAAATAAAATAAATTTAATTTAAAAACGTGTTTATAAGAAAAATTTAAAAAGATAGTGATTCTTCCGAAAAGTGGATCAAAGGCCTTAAAGTAAGACCCCCAAACTCTGAAACTGCTAGAAGGAAATATTGGTAAAAACATTTCAGAAGGCTTTTCGAAAAGTTCCTATAGTGCAGGGAACACTTGCAAGAATTGAAAAAAAAAATCAGGTTACGCAAAATTAAAAGTTTACAGATATAGAGAGGAGACAGCCCAGAGAACAGAAGAAAGCCTTAGCAATTATGCAGCTGGCAGAGGAGAGTATTTAGAATCTATAAAGAACATAAAAAAATTAAACACCAAACCCCCAAATCATCTAATAATAGGTGGGCAAAGAAACCGAATAAAAGAAGAAATATAAATGGCCAACACACTATGAAAAATGCTCAATATTCTTAGCCACCAAGAAAATGTAAATTAGAACTATATTGAGAGTCCATCTCACTCTGGTCTGAATGGCTATCATGGAGAAAGCAGCTGATTACAGATGCTGCTAAGGATTCATATGTGTGTGTGCAACCTGAAAGCAGAAAAGAGGCTGTTTTGGAGGAGCAGAAGGACTGGTGTTATGGTGAAGAAGAGGCAGGGGAGGGTAGTTGGAAAGGTGAATATGAACAACGTAGAATAATGCATGTGTGAAGTATCACAGTGAAATCAATTATTGTATGCCAGCCGAAAAGCTAATGTAAAACAGGATAGATAGTGAGTCTTGAATAGACACACAATTATGATCTTTGTAACTCCATTGTTGAGTGTATACTCAGAAGAATTAAAAGCATGAACTTGAACAGCTATCTGTAGGCACATTATTCCAATATAAAATTGTGAGAGTATCCCAACTGCCCACAGATGAATGGATGAACAGATAAACAAAATGTGATATATATATATATATATATATATATATATATATATATATATATATATATATATATATATATATATATATAT
>NW_026591711.1:4256574-4257620 GCF_907164565.1 Psammomys obesus
TATATATATATATATATATATATATATATATATATATATATATATATGGGAGGGGCTCTCATTTCATCAGACAAGAAGGCTGTTTTGCTGCATGCTATGTATGGATGGACCTGAAGACACTGTACTAAGTTAAATGGATGCTTACTATATGCTTCTGCTAATGTTAGGATTCTGGAATAATCCAGTTAATAGAAACAAAAGGTAACAACCTGGTTGCCAGGCAGTAGGAATTGCAGGAAATGGGGGAGTTATTGCTTGCTGGATCTGGAGCTTCACTTGCAGAGATGAAAATTTTCTTATATGCATGGTGGTGATGTGTGCGCAACAATATGAATGTATTTAATGCCACTGACCTGCACTTTTAAAATAAAGTGGTCAATTTGATCTTATGTGTATTTGACCATCACAAAAAAAGGGAAAAGATCGCGCATTTTGTCAAATCTATGTTTGGCATGCATAAAAGGGGTCATTTGGGCTTCCCCTTGGTCCCAAGACAAGGTGAATTAAGTTAGCAAATAATCTAATACTGTCTCATGTTTCTCAACTTCACCCCTACCAGGTTTGACTTAGTTCTTTCTCAATGCTGTTGTTGGCACATGACCGTGTGCCCAGCACCCTGCAGGTAGAGGCAGCATCACAATATCCACTCTGGAGTACAGAGTGAAATCTTACCTCCAAATCTCCCTCCCCAGAAAAGGCAGAGAACAACAGCATTGCTGATTGTATATGATAATATACAGGATTTAAAACTTGAAGTTCATACATGAGATCTTGGCATTCTCCTTCCCCCCTTTTCCTTCTCCTTTCCTCCCTCCCTTCTTTCCTTCATCCCTTTATACCAGATCTTGTATCCTCTTCTCATGAGTCTCCTTAACGGTTCCATTACTTTTCTCTGGTTTAACTACATCAGCATCGCCAGACTCTTTCAGCTACATTTCTGCTTAGTCACAAAATTCTGAGGGTTTTATCCTGTTGATAAACTACTCCCAATCAAATTTTAATTATATATATATATATATATATATATATATATATATATATATATA
>NW_026591711.1:4258020-4283605 GCF_907164565.1 Psammomys obesus
ATATATATATATATATATATATATATATATATATATATATATATAATCTTTAAAAAACCAAATCAAGACATTCAAAAAGAGGATGTGGTCTCAAGAAGAGATGATGAGCTCTTTGATGCTGCTGGTGGAAAATCAGGCGATGGGCAGTGAGAGGTCAGAGGGACTTGCTGCACAAGCCTGATGGCCTGAGTTCAATGCCTGGAACCCAAGCAAAGCTGGAAAGAAGAGGCTCCACTACCATGGCACAGTTGCGTGCACATACAATTCACACACACACACACACACACACACACACACACACACACACACACACGGCGGGGGTGGGGGAGGGGAGCCAGGCTTCTTATAGCAACACACTCAGAAGTCTTTGCTGACCCTTTTCTGTGAGCCAGGGTGTATCTTATGTAAAGGGAAAAGAGCGACAGTAAAGGCTGAGGCTGAGTTGGTGGACATGGAGAAGTCAATGAGCAACCAGTAGGGAATCAGATGAGCACTCCGACAAGGTCCACAGTGAGGCAGGCCTGGGGCATGGGGAAGTCCTCTGTGCAGAAATCTCCTCTTCACGTCTCATTTTGTACAATTCAGTTATCTCCCGGGGTCTATAGAGGTTGTTCCAGGACACCCTTCCCAACAAGGATGGCAAAGCCCATACATGCTCAAGCCTATTATATAAAATGCTGCAGTATTTACATAATCTGCGCACATGCTGTGTACTTTTAAATCACCTCTCAATAATGTGTAATACCCAATAAAATGCAAATTATATGTAAAGTTTTGTGCTGCTATATTGAAATCATCTTAAGAGAATCAGTTTGTGCATATTCAGGAGCCATATAATATTGTTTCTAGCTCTTTCAGTCTGGGATTCATTGAGGTCACAAATGTGGACTCCAGAGCCAAGGGACCCACAGCTAGGTAGGTCCCTCACCTAAGCTCAGAATTGACATAGAGATCCTCTACTCTTCTGGCGTTCTATGAGATCCTAGACTCTCATATGGTTTCTCAGAGCCTAAATCATCTGCCATCTGCCATGACCACGGGGCATCCAGTGATGATGCCAACAGAGAACTGAGTCCAGCGTCCATCCTGTCTGTCATGGAAGCATCCTCTGAGCACAATGCTAGGGAGCCTGGGGCAAGGGGGTCCTCTTGGCCACTCCCAGGGAGTGACTAACAGCCTTGCCTTGCCCATTTAGTGCAGGTCTCAATATACAGAACTCTGCTCCCAAGTCTCCACTAAATTTTCCTCTTTCTTTTTTTCTTTCTGCTGGAACCGCCAGCAGAGACATCAACTCATGCCCATCAGACCCCTTCAAAGTCATGCATTTTTCCTTAGCTTGTGCTTGTGTTCTTTGCATATGGTCCAGGGAAGATTGGCAGTTTCTGTTACTTCAAAATGTCACCTGGAGTTACACTGTGTGAAATCTTCCAGAAAATTTTGCACCAAACTTAGTGTAGGTGATGGTCCTCTTGAGTCACAGACAGCCAGGGCTGTCTGCTCATTAAAATAACAGCAGGTTGGGAATGGCACGCATCACTCTTGCTCTTTCGCTTGTTCCCTAGACCCTGCCTCCAATAAAAAGAATTGCCTATGGACTATGGACTATGGACGATGGACAAAGTAAAAATCTGACACTGGGAAAATGAAATCGATTCTACATCCAAGTCTATAGCAGCATACTCTAAGTAAAATGTAATACAGCTGGCCCTTCATAGCCTGGGTTCTGTAGCCATGGATCAATCAACTGCAGATGGAAATTTTTTTAATTTAATTTAATTTTATTAATTACACTTTATTCACTTTGTATCCACCCATAAACCCCTCCTTCCTCCCCTCCCAGTCCCACCCTCCCTCTCCCTTCTTCACGCATGCCCCTCCCCTAGTCCACTGATAAGGGAGATCCTCCTCTCCTTCCTTCTGATCTTAGTTTACCAGATCACATCAGGAGTGGCTGCATTGTCATCTTCTGTGGCCTGGTAGGGCTGCTCCCCCCCCTCAGGGGGAGGTGATCAAAGAGCAGGCCAATCAGATTATGTCAGAGGCAGTCCCTCTTCCCATTACTATGTAATCCTCTTGGACACTAAACTGCCATGGGGTACATCTGTGCAGGTGTTCTAGGTTATCTCCATGCCTGGTACTTGGTTGGAGTATGAGTCTCTGGGAAGACCCCTGTGTTCAAATTTTCTGGTTCTGTTGCTCTCCTTGTGGGGTTCCTGTCCTCTCCAGATCTTACTATTTCCCACTTTTTACATAAGATTCCATGCACTCTGTCTAACCGTTGGCCATAAATCTCAGCATCTGCTTTGATAGTCTGCAGGGCAGAGCCTTTCAGAGGCCCTCTGTGGCAGGTGTCTAGGTTGTTTCCTGTTTTCTCCTTCTTCTGATGTCCATTCTCTTTGCCTTTCAGGATGGGGATTGAGCATGTGACAACACATGCTGGAGAGGTTGTGGAGAAAGGGGAACCCTCCTCCACTGCTGGTGGGAATGTAAACTTGTACAACCACTCTGGAAAGCAATCTGGCGCTTTCTCAGACAACTAGGAATAGCGCTTCCTCAAGATCCAGCCATATCGCTTCTAGGCATATATCCAAAAGAGGCTCAAGTACACAATAAGGACATTTGCTCAACCATGTTTGTAGCAGCTTTATTTGTAATAGCCAGAAGCTGGAAACAGCCCAGATGCCCCTCAGCTGAAGAATGGATGCAGAAATTGTGGTACATCTAAACAATGGAGTATTACTCAGCCATGAAAAATAAGGAAATCATGAAATTTGCAGGTAAATGGTGGGAACTGGAAAGGATCATGCTGAGTGAGCTGTCCCAGAAGCAGAAAGACACACATAATATATACTCACTTATATAGACATATAACATAGGATAAACCTACTAAAATCTGTACATCTAAAGAAACTAATCAAGAGAGAGGATCCTGACTAAAATGCTCAGATGGAAATTTTTAATAAGATATGCTCTGTCCCGAACATGCACAGACTCTTGTTCTTGTCCTTATTCCCCAAATAACGCAGCATAAGGACAGTTCCCACCACACTCCCAGTGTATTCTACATTGTAAATAATCTAGACATGACTTAAACTACACTGAAGGATTTCCATAGGTTGTATCCAAATACTCCTCCGTTTTCTCTGAAGGATTTGAGCATTGGTCAGTCACTGAAGGATGTTGAGGATATTCTGTGTGGAACCCATTCAAATTCTTTTCCAGAGGATTAGCTACAAGAGCCAGACACTAATGTGGGTTTTGGAATACGCTGGCTTAGTGTAATTATAAATGTACATAAACGGGTGATTCATGAGCTTTCAAATTATACATCTGCATTTAATTTTATGTTGAAGTGTTTTTAAATCCTCAGAAAATGATGTTACCAAATGTTTCTGGCTCATTGAATGTTCTATTTTTTAAAAAGTCTTAATCAAAGGCAAAGACTCATCCAACACCTTCACATAAAATTTGATGAGTGGGAGATACTTTCTTGTAATGTAAATACATTGGGCTGAAGGAACTCAGGGAGAAACGTCTTGAATTTAAAACACAATAACCCTCTAAATGGATTGTTGCTGTTTGGGTTTCTCCTTAAACAGGCTGCAAGAAAAAAGCAGGAAGTGATTGTGACACAATCGTAAGGGCAGGGTAGGCCATCCTGTTATCAACCTCCCCCACCCCCACTGTGCACTTTAACCTCTTGCCAAGGTAAGATCCTTTTTGGCCTTTGTTGGCCAAAATAATCCGGTTGCAGTGAGAAATTCAAGCAAGCATTTTGCCACTGGGTGGCACACTTGGAAGTCTGGAGAGAGATCCGACCTGTGAAGGAGACCTCTCAGGCAGGGATCTATAAACACTGGAACTGCTGCCTGTCCTGATCGCTTTCTCTTCAGGACTGTTTATAAAACGGAGGAAGTCTGTGGCTTTTCAAAGCGTGTGGGTTTCACTCTGGAAGTCTTTCTGTTGTGATTATATGAAATTAACTAGAGCTTCCTCCCCACTGCCCTGCCCTTAAAGTTTATCTTCCTTTTGATCTGAGAATTCCGAGTAGTGAAGCCTGACATAGGTTTTGGGTATGGTCATGAACTTGTGGACAGAGAAAGTGTCAACTGTGTTCTGTCATCGTTCTCTATTCCTAGAGGTGTAGTTTGGTAGGTACGGGCTACCTGTGGCTATTTTAAGTTAATTAACATTCAGCGAATTAAAAACTCAAACTCTGAAAAGCCCAATATGGTAGGACTCACATTGTCCAAAGCAGAAAACGGTACTACCCTCACAGAAAGTTCAGAAGATAGAAAAGGTGATAATCTGTTCACCCCACCCAAGGACACTGCGAGGCCAGCTTCAGGTCTGTAGTAATAGATGCCGGAGAGTCTGAGACGGGAGGACCACATGTTTTATTTAGGCCTTCTGGGATGTGATGGTGAATCTTCATTATTAACTTGACTAGATTCAGAATCAACATGGAAACACGCGTCTGACTGTTTATGTGGCTGTTCCCAGAAAGATTTAATTGAAGAAGAAAGAGGCACTCTGAATGTGGCGGGTACCACCAGCAGCGTAAGGGCGGGGCCAGGCTGCCTAGGGGAGCATGCTGAGCATGTGCATCCTCTGTCTGCTTCCTGACTGCAGAAGCCACCTGACCAGCAGCATCTCGAATTCTTGACGTCAGGCTTTTCACCACGATGGACAATGACCTCCAACTGTGAGTAAACCATTCCTTTCTTAAGTTACTTCTGTCACAGCAATGAGAAAAGTAAGGAGTTTACTAGGCAGAGCAAGGTCAAAGCCAGCTGGAGTAGCAGTGAGACCCTGCCTCAAAATAGAAATACGAAAAGTTCTTGGAATGTAGCTTGAAGGGAGGAGACTTACTTAGCATTTATAAGGCTCTAGGGTTTAATCGTAGTACTGGGTGGAGGCGGGGGTGGGGGGGGGAGAGGGGAGGAGGTGAAAGATCTCACTGTACATTTGCTTAACATTTAAACTGTGTTGATAGACACATTTTCACTCCTGCCATACTGTGTTTCCAGAAGTGTCAGAGCCATAGCGGGCTAACATATAGACTTTGGGTAATAAGTGTGATTGGCAAAATTACCTTCAAGTCAAATGTACATGTTGCGTAATAATCAGTCCTGAGTCGGTATCACCAGGATTTGGGTAGCAAATACATGAGATGTTTCTGATCCGTCCAGGTCCATCTTTGTGTCTCACGATCCTGACCCCTGTCATATCTGCTATCTATTTTGTTTTTCGTGCTCTTTTTTGTTGTTGCTCTGTTTTGTTTCTAACCTTGACTGTTTCACTTCAGTCCAGCAGAGAAGGCAGCTCACCTTCCGTGGCCCTTAGCTCTCCCGGGTTGCTTGGAGTGCTTTTCTCTGCTCCCATTGAGAACATCATACTTACCTGCTGAGCGACTGGACTGTAAGGACATAATTTTCCTCAGAAGTTTTATCACATTAACATGGCATTAAGAGAGGACAACTTGGTGAAAAAATGAAAATATTGGGTAATGGTGTAATTTCTTAGCTGAGAAAGTGTCCATTTTCAGGATTATAGATAGATCTGATTCTATACTCATTGAATATGTTTGTGTGTCCACCCTGGTGCTTGGTATCTAGGGATTCAAAAATATATCAAAAAATGGTTCTGGTGTGGGGGGCTACATGCTAGGAAAAATGAGTGCATATTTGAGCAAAAAAAAAAAAAAAACCCACTCAGTATTTGGTTTGCCAAGGGATGGAACTGTGGATGGTGTGGATGGAAATTAGTTGAGTATTATTTTCTAATGATGACACAGATTTTACAAGAGATAGAATCCAATCTTATTATTTTAAAGACTTCCTTTCTCTTTCTCTAGAATAGCAGTTATGAAGTAAGATAACACATTCAATTCTTTTTAAGGGTTTCTGGAAAATTCTAGCATCCCGCCTGGACTAGCTCCTTAAATAGTGTTTCTCAAAATGTGACCCACAGATAACCACCTGAGGGAATTCATGTTCTCTGGCTCTGTCCTTACTCTACTCAGTAACTAAGTTTGAGGCCTGGCCTGAGGTGTGTTAGCAAACCCTTAGCTTCAGGGACTCAGATATGTTCAGAATTTGAGTATCCCTGTTGTGGACATAAGCTGCCTCAGGTTCCCTTTGGATGGGGGAACTGTTCAGGTTGGTAGGAGATCAGAGAAGCATTTGTTTTAGCTAATCACTCCACTGTGATCCATCTGGAAGGAGTGTTCACCATACGTGAGGGACAGCATCCACTGGTTTTGACCGAAGTGTTCTCAGTGGGAAATAATTGCTGCTCCAAGGCTGCTCACTACTCAAACACTCGTGCTCAAATATGTCTTCTGGGGATTTTGTCAAACACGGTTTCTGAGTCAGTGGGGCCAGCGTTGAGATTAGGAAGTTCCAACAAGCTCTCTGGTGCTGGCCGTGGAACATTTGTGTGGTGAATTACAAATTAGAACTGCTCTATTTCTCCCACTCAACAATTATTGAAAAAAGAGGCCATGGGCTTGAAAGAGAGTGAGGAGGGGTTTATGGAGTGTTTGGAGGGAGGAAATGGAAAGGGGAAATGATGCAAATAGATTATAATTTCAAAACAAACAACAACTTTAGGCCTAACATTGGATCTACTGAATTAGGAGATGCATTTTTAAGAGACTCTCCAGTGTCCAGAGGTGCTCTATGCTTGTGATAGAATAAAGCAAGTATCCAAGTTTCTAGAAGATACTATATGTAAATTTTAGTTGTTTTATATAGTCCAAAAGAGGAGGATACAGAAGGCACATTAGGAAATGGTTTGTTTGGGGCTGGGGAAATGGCTCAGCCTGTAAAGTGCCTGCTGGACAAGCATCAGAGGCTGAGTCTGAATCCCCAGTACCCATGTGAAAGCTGAGTGTGTGGTGGCTCATGTGGTCTAATCTTATCATGGGGGGTGGGCAGGAGACAGAGGAATTCCAGGGGCTCCCTGGGCACCCAGCCCTCATAGTATATCAGCGATCTCTGGATTCAGTGAGAGACCCGCCTCAAGAATGAAGGTGGAGCTTGGTAGAAGATACCAGTCTCAGACTCTTGTCTGTGTAGCACACGAGAGAGTAGAAGGAGAGGGGCACACACACACACACACACACACACACACACACACACACACACACGTAGTAGAGAGGGGAACAGAGACACTCAGTTACAGAGAGACAGGAACAGGGAGAGGATGTGTTTAGATTTAGCACTTATTGTTAAAATCTGTTACCTTAAGACAGAATATTTTTAGTGATTTTTCTGAATAGACAAAGTTAGTGAAGACAGACCTTCAGTTATTTGCTGCTTCAGAAAGTGCTGAGAGATTGAGTGGTAAAACATTTTCATTGCCCCATTAAGCATATATTTAAATTACTGATGCATCACTGGAAAATTAATTTGATAATAAATGTGGTATGTTGTTTAACTAAACACAATGAAATGTAGCATTTCAACATTCCAATGTACCACATTAAAATATTAATTTTCAAGTTTTGAGGCAGCAAATTCAAAGAAACCGCTTATGTCTCATCACGTGACATATTTCATTAACAGCTTGAAAAATTGGAGTCTGTGTGTCAATTTTTCGTTTCTACTCAGAAGAAATGCAAACTGCAGTTATTCCAAAAATTCAACATCGATATAATTCTCTTTATGAATAACACATATTAAAAATCTGTCTTAGTTTGAATGATTCATATATGTCAATCAAAGCCTTTGATAAACTTTAATGGTCTTTTAGTTGTATTTATTTTTAAAATATCAAACAGTATAGGCTATTGTGAATTCGGTAGGGTGATTTTTAGTATAATGAATTCATAGGATTCATAGCAGATTTTGAATCCAGTCATTTCACTTAATAGATGAGGAAACAGCTAGAAAAACCCCAACGGTCAAGCTTTAGCTCTTGATGGGCTGAGGCATAGAAAGGCAGACAGAGGCTTAGGGGCTGTGCCCGCCCCCACACTCTGGGGTGGAGGAGGGGAGGGTGAAGCTTCTCACCTTCCAAGGAGGCAGAGACTGGCCCTCCCTCCAGGAGAGAGGAAAGCCTTCAAAGCTCTGCCTTTAAAGGCCAATGTGGAAAATCACTTTTGGAGAACCTAAACCCACATCTGTTTGGCTTTGGACCCACAAGAATTACAGAAATCACCTCTTCTTTGCCCACCAATTATGGTGATTAAATTACTATAAAAATCAAACTTAAAAGAGAGCGTGGCTCTACCAGATGACGGCAGTGGAAGGGGCTGCTCCCCCCCCCCATAGTTCTAAATGGCTAGTCCCAGTCTTAGAATGAATCACAGCTTGTCTTATCCAAATGCATACACAGTATATGTTTAGTAAGCGGACCTATGGAGGTCCTTAGTGGTTTCGGTAAGTGCCATTAGACTAGCCCAATTCATAAGCACGACGTTTGAGGCCACATGAAATTTAGGCCCTCAGATTTTGGCACAGTCAGCTAAAACACAACAGAAAAACAGAGTAGCATGCCATTATGATTTCACTTCACTACAAGAAAGAATCCATTAAACATTCTTCTAAAACACTGTAACAATAAATCAGGAGGGAGGGCTTACCCAGCCGTGTTCTAGCTGGTGCTCAGGCACCCTTATGTTCAGAGCCGGTGCTCTGAGGGTTTCTAGCTTGGCCATATGTAAGAATACACCAACACCCTGTAAATGGTCTTCCGATTAGGCTGTTTGACACAAATATTTGCGTGCTCGTGGAAGATGAATAGGAATTGTATACTGTGTTGGGACTTCTACGAGTCTGTAAAAGAATAGGATTGATATAAATATCCAGTTTGCCTCCAATGGCCAATTTCTCACTGTCTAAAATCTTATGGACCCAATCCAACACATACACAAATGTGTATGTATTTAACTTAGGATTATTGCGAATAAGAACTTGAGAAATGTGGACCCGATTAATGCTAACTCCATTTTATAGTATTTTTGCACGAGTGTTCAAAATAAAATTTAAACACATGTAAAGAATCTACGCAATTTAATTTTCGTTGACAGTGGAAAGAAATATAGTTTAGAAAATTAATAAAAATCAGAACAACTACGTTTTGACCCATTCCTATGTTAATATGCAACACAGTGTTATAATTCAAATGTGCAAACAGTGTATTTATAGTTAAGGAAAGCTAGGGCAGACACAGGCTCCAGGCTGCTCACTGCACTTTGTTTTAATCTAGAAGTCTTCTATTAAAGATGTGAGCACATGCCTTGCTCAGCCATCATCAGAGAAGCTCCAGCAGCAGATAGTAATTCAGAGACCCACAGTCAGACAAAGAACAAGAGACCTTGCAACATTTAACAGGTTTTATGTTAATCTTCATGCTGGGATGCAATTTAGAATCCTCTCCTTGGCTTGCTCATTTCTTGTGGTTTTGGATCCTCTTTTTACAGTCTCCCTGAATCTCATCCTCCTCCTTTCCTTTTCTATCTCTGCCCCCTTGCCCTACAGCCCCACTCTCCTTTCTCTCTCTTTTGTCTACTCACAGGACATTCAAGAAAGCCTGTTGTCAAATGCAGAACAACAGAAAGCTGGCCTTGAGGCCAGTCTACGTTTCTCAGTGTCAGAGCTGTCGTCAACTCTATCCAGGCTTTCTTGGGACTTATCAATCTGTAGCTCCATAAAGATGCTACAGAATTTCTTTAGGACTGGGTAGGTCCCCTGCCTGCAGCTGTGGTCTTCTCTTTTGTCATTCTTGGTTACAGTAAAGGGAAGATTGTCACTGTATGAGGAAACTAGCTGAGACACAGTAGTGTCTTGTATAAAGAATGTCCTCTAGTTGAGTTGAGACATTCAACCCCCAAGGGAACCTTGTTAACACTCAGAACATTTCAAAGGGAGGATGGTTATAACTCATGAATTAAACAACTCAGGAGTTTTAGGAAGTCCCTAAAACTGACCAGATATGCTAGGCTTCTCCCTCCCCAAGTTTATATAAACAGTAAGGACTGCTGAGAGACACTTTCTGACCAGGTAAGCTACCTGGAAGAGATATTCTCCAGCCTGTTGAGCTGCTTGCAAGTTGTGCAGTCAGCTCCAGCTTTCCAGCTTTTGTGAACTTTCACCATGCCACTGGAATGTGCCGCCATGCTGGGGTGGGCTTTGCTGATACAGCTGCCTTTGAGTCACTTCTGTTCCTGTGAAGTAACCCATCACCCATATTTCTATAAGTAACCCCAATAAGCTCATTGGCTCATCAGTTGGACTTTGGTAGTATCCTGACTGTTTTCTTCAGTCAGTTCCCTAGCTGAGATTTGTAATTGTTGGTTCACATTTCCCCAGGAATACACTGCATTTCTCAAGTGACTCACCCATCCTTTGTTCCATCCTCTCTCACTCAGCATTTGCCTCCACTGACAGCATCATCTCTTTGCTTGCTTTACAGATGCCCTTATTTTATTTCATCTATTTCGTTCATTGTGCTCACTTCCTTATTAATTAGTTCAAGTAACACATTTTTATCTTCAGCTAATGGAAATAATATAGAAGTGTCTAAGGTTTTCTCGGAGATACCAAGTGTAAGGATGCTTTGTATTATCTATCTAGATATGACTTCACATATAAGATAGTTTGTATATTTATGTATATACTGTATATGTATGGGCATATAAATGCATTTTTTAAAAACATATCTTGTTATTTAAAGATAGAACACTGTTCTTTACAACTTGGTTTTATCTGGTAGTCTGCCGCTATTAGCATTTTAGGTTGATCTCTGTTCTTCATTTCACAGTCAGTGTTGTAGCGGTGTTTGTATGTAGGTATCTTTGTGTTGCCACAAAGTGGGAAAGCCACTTTGGGAAAGCCACACTCTTTTTCTGGGCTATAGTCAGTCACGTGCCATTTGGTGTGACACTATTCATGCCTGAGCAGAAAACCCAAAGCTGCGAAATGAACATGTGTTGTACTAGCTACAGAATTCTAAACACTCTTTAGGCCCCTCTCTTGTATAGCGCATCTCCCAGAAGAGGACAAGGAGGTTTTTCAGGGACCCTAGCCTGTAGACTATAGCATATACCTCTGAAAAGGCTGGCTCTCACCCTGCCAGACTTCCAGACATCACCCAGCTACCCTCCTTCTGCCTCTTCAACTGTTTCACAAGGTTGTTGATGTCCTCCAGGACAAAGATTCCGATCCCAGGCAGATTCTAAAGGGGGTATGGAAAAGGAGCCATGTCTGTACATGTAGATGCAATTTCATAGGTGGTGAAAGGGGTTCACAGACACATGAAAAGTGTCAGGAGGTTGTTTGGAGGGGGTATCTACCAGATGGTAAACTTAGCTTTTCTTGCTCTTTGCAGTATAAATGTGGCACGAACAGCTTCAGGCTGTTTGGGTAAAAAACACCCTTTTTTCTTTTTAACTTCATTGTTTGCTCTTAAACCGGACACAGTGTTGCACGAAAGATTAATTTTTAGCAGGCAAAAAGACAGATGCCAAGTGCCCTGACTACTTCCAAATAATCCCGCAGTGCAGGCAGGCATTGCTTAGTGCATGACACCAACACACATTCAGTGCTGGCACTTGATGAGTCCCTCCAGAATCTCTGTTCAAATGTAACCCTCACTTCAGCGGTACTGAAGTAGGGCTTTAGCAGGTGATTAGGTTCCATATTGTGAAGCAGTCACTGTGTTTTTGAAGGGGGTGGCTTGCCCCTTCTGTATCTCTTACCATATGAAGCCACAGTACCTGTCATTTCTGGGATTGTAGCAGCAGGTTGGCATTTGGGAAGGAGAAACCGGATGCTGTGCTAGATATTGAATTTTGTAACAGTTGCTAGTCTCTGAAACTGTGAGAAATAAATTTCTGCTCTTTCATAAAATCATGCAGAGGGGGTCACCCAATCAGTGCATGGCAGTTTCAGAATCCCAACCCAACCTTTCTGGCAGTGGGGCCCGGCTGGGGCTGTACCTGTCATCTCTAGAGCTGAGCTATATTCATACACACTGCTTGAACTCTGTGTGGCTAGAACTCTGTGGGACAAGGGCAAGGTTGGTTCCTGGTCTCAGAAGCTCACTGAGGAAGAAGACCAACAATGGTGGGACATTTAATTACAGTTCCACTGACTTGTTCTCAGATAAGCGTGGGATACAGGGACATGGGTTAGGAAGACTTTCTTTTCTTTCTAGTATTGGGAACGGGAATTAGAGTACTGCCCAGTGCTGTACCACTGATTTATAAGCAGCCCAAAGACAGCTGCTGTAGGCACAGGAAATGGCCCTGCAAGCTCTTAAGTCAGTTCAGAGAATGTGGGGAAACTGGCAAGCTTTAGGTCTGGGGGACTCCTAGAGTTAGCTAAGAGGTGAATCTATACTGAGGCTTATTCAGACTAAATCAGGGTACCATACAGGGCATGGTATGGATTTGAGGCTCTTTCCTAAGGTAACAGGACACCTTAGGTGAGTTTCATTTGGGCAACTTAAGTAGATTTGCTTTGTAAAAACATGGGCTGAGGCATAAGTAGTAGTAAGTTTATAGTCTTTATGTGGCCAGTCCCTTCTTACATTCCAGTATTTGAAGAAAAATTCAGGTTGGGCTTTCCAGAATGGTGGGAGCACAGAACTTAGCTGTTATGGTCCCTAAACTAAAGCCAGCAAATGGTTCCACAGCATTGACCTGGTGCCAGGCTCGCCAGCTCTGCACGGCATGTTACTAGCCTTTGGCCTGTGAACTTGAGCTGTTGCACTGGACTTAGCTGTTGTTACTTGCTTCATTTAAAGAGGAGGAAGTGAGATGCCAGGAGAGGAAGGGGCTCATTCAAGCTTGTAAACAGTGGGCCTAGACTAAAACCAGGTGGGTTGGCTCCAGTGTCTGGACTGTAGCGGTTGGCGTAAGGGGCCACCGCTCCTTCTTTACGAAGGAGATGGCGAAGTGGCCATCTCTTACCAGGTCGTCAACATACCCTTTCTCATCCAGCCCCACAAGTTCCTGCCAATTCTCAGGATCCTGCCCATTGCAAGAATCCCATCAGGACAAGCCACCTTCTGTTTCTTCAGAAATAGAGACCTTTTTAATATGTTGACTTGACTGGGCTGTGGGGTTCTCAAATCTTTGGTTAAATATTGTTTTGTGGCTGTGGGGCTGGACTGGACAGGATGTGCTGATGGTCTGGTAAGAGGTGAGCACTTAGCTTGAGAAGAAGGAGCCTTGTCTTCTTATGCCAGTCGCTGCTCCTTTGCCAAAACTGAGGCACTCCTAAGAAATCACACTTTCTGTGACCATGGTTTTGGAGGAGATTCACACAAGCTGCTCTGCATAATGTGGGCAGGCCTTACCCAGTGCTTAGGAGAACAGAACAAAAGGTGTAGCTTCCCCTGGGCAAGAGAGAACTCCATAGCTGATTGCCTCAGGACTCAGACTAGAGCATCACCTCTCCTGAGTCTGCCATCCTGCCCTGTGGAGTTTTGGACTTGCCAGCCTCCATAGTTCAGTGAGCCAATTTCTTACACTCTCTCTATACACATCTATCAATTCGTTGATCTATCTATCTATCTATCTATCTATCTATCTATCTATCTATCTATCTATCATCTATCCATCTATCCATCCATGCATGTATCCATCCATCCTATTGGTTTAATTCCTCTGTGTAGCCCTAACATACCTCTATACACGTACCATTTGACTCAGAATCTGTGCTTACTAAATATGAAGAATCATCAATAAATATGGGGAATCATCAAGCCGGAGACACTTGTCCATACACTGTTGGGCTCTGGCTTTCCTCTTTCTTTCAGGTCCATCTGTATGCACAGCTGTCTTCCTGGTGTTGTAAAGCGTATCTCTTTCAGATGAAAACAATCTCACCTGTAAGAAAGAAGGAAGCTCATAGGACTCAGGAAACTTTTTCTTTTGTTTGTTTTTCCTTTTTTTTTGTTGTTGTTGTTTTTTTAGGATAGGGTTTCTCTGTGTAGCTCTGGCTGTCCTGGACTCGCTCTGTAGACCAGGCTGGCCTCAAACTCATAGAGATCCGCCTGCTTCTCTTCTCAAGTGCTGGGACCAAAGGTGTGCACCACCATGCTGAGCGACTCAGGAAACTTAGGCAGCTTAGGAAGCTCCCAATGAGAGAAGAGTCACAATGTGATAAAAGCAGCCTGCCATTGCAGGGAAGTAGACATACTTCAGTGGCCTTGACTGCAAGCTGTATGGGGTCCTAGGAGTCATCACTTTTGCTGGGTGAGCTTTTTTGGTAATGCTGCTGTTTTGTAGTCACCCATTTCCCTATAAGTACCCCTTCACCTCTGATCCTCAAAGTAGCCGCAGTGCTTCTTGGCTTACCACTCTTGATTTTTGTGGAATCGTTTCTTTAGTCTGACATTGGCTCAGAGGAGTACACATTTGTTCACAGATTCCTGGGAAAAGTTACACAAAACTTGGTTTGGCCTTGTGCTCCTGACGCACACTCCCTTTCCTCTGTTGGGGTAGAGGTCATCCCTGATCTCTGGCTCCGGGTTGACATCCTGCTTATCTCTCATCATCTTTCCAGTTTGAAGGCCTCCTTGGCAATGCCTTATCCCCTTTATTGAACTGGTTGTCTTAATTTTGCCCATGTCAAAGCAGTTCCCATGTAGCCCTCCCCTCATAGGCTAGCTTCTCTCAACCTGATGCTCCTGGCTAGGAAAAGATGAGGGTTCTTTTGCATACTTGTATAGCATGGTTGGCTTTGAGCTTAGAGCTCTGACTCCTTCCGTAAATGCAGAGCTGACCACAGCCCTTAGTGTGACTGATAAGAAGTTATCAAAAAGGGGAAGGCCATCTAGGTGCCATACTATAAAAAAGGAAGGCAGTAAAGCTAGGTCGTAATGAGGCTCAAAACAAGGGCTTGGGGCACCCAAAGAGGGATGAGAATACTTTCTACTAGAGGAGCAGGCAGGCTGTCCCATCGTGCTGGGCATTGGAGCTAAGTGACATTTTGGGAGAAGCCTGAGATGGACCTCAGGGAGTGCTGAGTAAAATAACTACTGCCACAGAACCTTCCTAAAATACACACACATATGAAGGGAATTAAAATAAAATCATCATATAATGAGGATGAGGATGCCCCAACTATACATCTTATGCCACTAAATAAAACCTCCAGTGCCAGAGATAAAGCTACATATACCCTTTGTTGAGTTATTGCCAAAGAGGTCCTAAATGCCATAGTCTATAGATCTCTGACAGGCTTGAGGACCACTGATCTAATCTATCACAATATATCTAAATGGACCAACGTTGCTTGTTTTTCGCTACTTATTTTCTGTTTAACTTTGAAAACATATACAGGAGACTAAATAAAGATTTTTTTTTCTGTAATTAACAAAACTAGTACCTAACAAGACTACAAGTTTGATTATTTATAGGTGTCTGACTACTAACTCATATTCCTGATTATCTTAAACAGTTTACGATAATAGCTTTTAAGGACTAGACTTTTATATTACATTTTTAAATGAGTTGCATATACACAATACGTTAAACAAGAGTTGAAACATATATACAGTATGTTGTAGCAAATGCAACCTTAAATTTCTATGAATATACAATAATCCATACCAATATTTGAGACTTGTTGTTACTTTCTTAGTCTAAAAGGAAATATAATAATTTACCTTTCTTTGTCCTTTCATTTCTATATCCCCTCTTTCCTTCTTTTCATCCTAATACTAGATAGGAGAGAAAGAAGGACAGAGGGGAGAAAGAGAGAAAGAAAAAGATGCCTGAATCTAACCTCCTTTATTGACCATGACCAATAAAAATGACCAATAAAACTTGCAACCAATCCCCCTAAATGACAACAAGCATCCATAACCCACAAAACAACCAAAAATCACCCATCCCACCTCTCAGGAATGAGGACATTGTGTTTTAAAAATTGCTTTCTGCTGTTTGTGAGTAAAGACACCTTGGGGGGGGGGGCTAAGAAAATTGAATATTGCTAAAGTTCTAGGAGAGCTAGCTGTCCACTCTCTGTGCAATAGGGAAGTGCAGAGCTTAACTGAAGTCCCATCTAAAGCAACCTGTGAGGTTGAACCAGCTAAGCTAGCATTTTTGAAGTTGTCCTGGATGTAATTTTTGAGGAAATAGCAATTAAGGTAGTCTGTGAGGCTGGGTCATCTGCGCTACTTTCTTTATTTTCATTGGTGTCTGGTTCTTTTGCTCTGAAAACACACAAATCATAAAGGTAACATACATTTCTGGCTTAACACAAGTATGGAATGTGCGATGTTGACAAATCAGCTAAGGATGATTCTTTGCTCTATGTATGAGCAGGTGAAAGGCATCTGTCAACTTTATATGTCAGTTTGTATTGTATAACTAAATTGTTATCTAAATTTCCATCCATGACATATGAAAGGATGGCATTTAATAATAAGTCATGATGACTCTGTAGCCAACAAGATTTATAGGCTACTACAGAAACATTCAGAGTTGTTCCTATGTAGAGGAATTAGCAATCTTGTCACCTCTTTTGTTGATCTTCTATGTCTCTTCCTTCATGTCTGCAGCCAAGATTTTCAGATCTCCCCTAGTCAAATCTAATCTTAATTAACTTTGAAGGAATCCATACCTTTTTTTATTTCCTGTTGAAATAAAGCCTATCCTCTTTACCAATCCTACCCATTTCCTGACTTCCATTCTGAAGTTATCACATTTTTATATGTAGACTGATTTAATTAAGCAGTCCTTTCTAAACTCCAGTATCTTTCAGCAGCTCTGCTACCTGTCAGATTGACATTTAAAAAATTTTAAAGTCAGTAAAGCGTTATTTAATTTATCTCTGAAGATCCCATATGCCCCATCTGTTTTATGAGCATATCCTTTAAAGTATGGGTAGATCCTTCCACAGTTGTTTGACTTGGAGGACCTGTACCATGTTTCATGCCACAGTGTCTAAAAGACTGTTTCACTTTACTGGGTACACATGCCAGAACATCATCAGCTTCAATCTGCAAAGGCATATCCGACATAGCCATTGTTTCTAGTGAACGTGTAACCACAGAATCAGCCTTTTCAGAACTCAGAGCAAAAGCCCATTGAAATCTGGAACCACTGCCAATTGTATCCTACATTAACACGTGAACATACTTAAAATTTTTCAAACTCTGCGTAACAAAACACAAATGCCACTGTATGACATGGCTCTAAGGTGGCATTATCAAACATAATCTATATTCTTAACTCAGCATGTTGTTCTTTGTCAAGCAATTTATCCTTGGTAATATAACTATATCTAGTCTGATTTCATTGCTTCATAGCTAAAGCCTCTTTTAGTCCCTTTAGATCTACCATCTCCATGGGTCACCATCTTGTAATCTCATTATAAGGCGGCTCCACAGGCTCCAAATTGGATTCTTCTGAAAATTCTTTATTCTGATTTAAAGGATTCTCTAATCTCTGTTTTATGGTCTTTAATCTAGCATTTCATTTCCCAGTCATCTCCCTATATAAGTCTGCTTTATTCTAATCTTTCTTAAAGAATCTATACAAAAGTGCAATCATTACCAAACATACAACTATTTTTTATGCTGATAATTGAAACAAAATTACATGGGTCCAAGTGCTTTCTGCCATAGCGTTTTTCATTTTTTAACACAGAAAATATTTTCTCTTTAATCTCTGTATCTCTCTCCTTCCTTTAGAGATTTCACTTCATTATTTAAACTTAATATTTGTTTCTCTTTTAACATTTTCAAAGTCAATACACTACCCTTTCAGAAATTTGTGACTTCAGGTTCTCAGTCATAGCTTGGTGCTGCGAAGGTCTTCCTTTTGTGTAGCTGCATGCTCCGTAGGCCTGCAAATGGCAGTAGTGTTTGGCTTTGCCCCCTTGAGTCAGTCCAGCAGGCTGCCCTGCTGGCTCTGCCTTCTGCCAGACTCCGGGCTGCAGCCTCTGTCTGCTGGCCCATGTTTCAAGCCTCTCTACAGTCACAGCCATAGCGCAGGCTTATTTGCCAATTCAGAGCTTGTGATTAGACAAGCATCTTCTGCATTCCCTGCTGGCCTGGCCTTTCACTCAGCTCTAGCAACAGTAGCCCACCTCAGTCAGATCTCAGCCACTGCACAGTTTCTGCCACTTGTCCCACTGTGCCAGCTGTTTATAGGCCCCACTCCAGTGCTTGTGGCCACTGGCCTTCACACACCACAGATACTCTTTTTTTCTTAATTAATTAATTTACTTACTTGACATCCCAATCATAGCCCCCTCCCTCCTCTCCTCCTTGTCCCACCATCCCCTTCCCTATTCCTCAGAAAAGGGGAGCCGCTCCCTTCTTACCAACCCCACTCATCAAGTTGCATCAGGACTGAGCTTTCCTCTTCCCTGTGGCCTGACAAGGCAGCCCCACCAAGGGGAAGGAATAAAAAAATCAGGCAATAGAATCCATGTCAGAGACAACCCCAGCTTTCCTTACTAGGAGACCCACATGAAGACTGAGTTGCCCATCGGCTACAACTGGGCAGGGGGCCTAGGTCCAGTCCATGCATGGTCCTTGGTTGGTGCTTTAGTCTCTACAGCCCCTTTGGGCCTTGGTTAGTTGGCTCTGTTGGTCTTCTTGTGGAGCTCCTGTCACTTCCAGGTCCTTTTATCCTTCCCCTCACTTTTCCCTAAGGCTTCCTATGTTTCAACCAACGTTTGGTTGAATCTCAGCGTCTGTTTCCATCAGCTGCTGTGTGGAGCATCTCAGAGGACAGCTGTGCTAATCTCCTATCGGCAAGCATAGCAGAGCATCCTTAATAGTGTCAGGGGTTGGCTCTCTCCCATGGGGTGGGTCTCAGGCTGGATCAGGCTCTATATTTATTCCTGCACATCTTGTAGGCAGGGTACATTTTGGCTTGAAGTTTTTGTGGGTGGGTTGGTGTTCCCCTCCCTCCACTTGGAGTCTTGTATAGTTAGAGGTCGTCCTCTTCAGTCTCCATGACTCCTGCTACTAGGAGTCTCAGCTAGAGTCACCCTCAAATCCTCCCAGGAGCCTATCCTGTCGTAGGTCTCCAGCTTGTCACAGAGATGTCCCTGCCAATGGTTTTTCTCCTTTCCACAGGCCCTCTGTCCTCCCACCGGCCACTCTCCCCAGATGTGATCTCCACCCTCATTTATCTCTGAGCTCCCAGGCCTCCACATGGGTGAGTATCAGGCCCTCCTGAGAGACTGCAGTTTCATCTGGCTTCGTGTCCAGATCTTTTGGCCTAATATCTGAATTTAGTGCCTAATCTTGGATTACATGCCCCCATGTTGGACTCCAAATATAGTGGGATTTCCTTGGACCCACTTGGGTTAAATAAAGACATAGCAATAAAACTTACTAATATTTAAAAGTTTAGCTGGGTAGACTCTCAGCTAGCTCATCTAACTTCACCTAACTGTTCTAGCCGAAGACCTGCCATGTGACTATTTCTTTACCTCTCTGCACCTGTGCATGTTTATCTGCCTTCAAGCCTTGCTGGCTAATACCATACCTCTGCTCTCCTCTCCTAGAAACCTTCTCTCTGAAAGGAAGATCTGCCTTCCCTTTTTGCTCAGGTATTGGCCGTCAGCTCTTTATTTAGCCAATCAGATACAATTCTGGATTGCCTTAGGCAGGTAAGGAAGAATGAGTATTTATCAAATATGAGGCCAGTGATGGTTTATACCCCTCTGCTGTTACAGAATTAACAATGGAATATACAGAGACACACCTTCTTCACACCTCAACATCCACTCCATGAGATGAAAACCATACCTGACACTGTTAAAGTGGTCAAGGACCCGAGATTAGAGAAGTAATTGACTCTAGGAGAAAACTTACCCCTATTATTCTGCTAAAGGAACATAACAGTAAAAATAACTTCTAATCACATACTCCTACCGGCATAGATCAAGGCATCACTCAGGCCTCATCAGAGAAGCCTCTTATTGCAGTTGACCACAGTAGACAAACAGATCCCAATTAGACGATGGACAAAGAGTAAGAGACTTTGGAGCCTAAAATGGTACATCTTTATCAAAATTCTTTCCTAAAGGCTCATGTGCATGTGAAGAAGAGGAGGTGGAAAGATTGTAAGAGCCAGAGGTGGCGGATGATTCCAAGGGAAGAGTGTCACCCGGGTACAACATGACTGATACACCGTATGTGTGTGACAGCAGGCATAGACCTTCACAAGTTTCAATTTGACAGAATCCCAGCATTGAGAAGGGGAAATAGGGACAAAGTTTCACCCCTAACCAAGAAGTTGTTTGCCATTAACACCTGCTGGAGAAGGGAAACTCGGTTTTCTTCAGTGGTGGTGGCCCCAGGGCAGACCACACACCCGTGGGTGGTTGCCTAATACAAAATGGACTCCATGGTTTTTTGGGCACTTTTTTTTTGTTAGTTTTTTTTTTTTTTATATTATAAGGTTTGCTCATTCATTTCTTTTGTTTTTGTGAAAGAGATAGGAGAGAAATAGAAAAGTAAGAGGGAAGGAGGAAGGGAGGGAAGGAAGGAGAGAAAAAGATGGAGAGAGAGAATATGAACTTGGGTGGGTAGGGAGGTAAGGATCTGACAGGAGTTGGGGATGAAGAGAATATAATCAAATGTATCATAAAAAATTAACTTCTAGAAAAATGGGTGGTGATCATGTCTGAATCAGAAGGATATTAGGACAATGAAATGAGAAAATTAACATGAAAATACCTGATAAAAGGAAGTTGCAAACTCTGTTTTCAAAAGTCTTGATGAGTTCTATATTTCCGTTTTAAGCTCCTTACATAACACCCAATTTTATAACACTTTTAAGAATATATTTTAGTTCTTTCTATGAAGTTTGTAATATTGCCTGGATCAGGAATGAGTGTTGATAAGGCATGTCCAAAGAGAAAGAAGTATAAAACAGGATCCCTCTCGGGCTCATGGGCTTCCAGGGATGCATGGCCTTCTAATCAAGACTCTCATTTATTGGTTGAATCCTCTTTGCAGTTTTCTTGCCAAGCTGTGGTTTAGGACACCACTTATCAAACTTTAGTATGCACCAGGGACATCTGAAGACTGAAGTCCAGACTGCTTAGCTTCAAAAAAGACTTTCTGCATTGGAGGTCTGGGTGGATCCTGAGAATTCTCATTTCTAACATGTCCCCAGGTATTGTTGCTGTGTGCCTGGCAACCGTGCTTGAAGAACATTTGACCTAGACAGCACCTAGTACATCCAGAAGTAGAGAACTCTCTCCCTCCTGGGCTTTCTTAGCCCAGTTCCAAGATCCTGACACACTCATCCATGAAATTGGAGGGGAAAGTTTTGTTTGTTTGTTTGTTTTTTCATATTAGTCTGAACTCTGCCTCCCTACCACTTGGGCCCAGAGGTTCTTTGTCATGCCCCTTTGACAATAGAGTTAAAAATCATTTATCATAGCTTTAACAGAAAACACTTTTATTAGATTTGGTTTGTGATTCACTATTCTCACAGCAAAAAGTAGGCTGACTATAATTGACACTCAGAAAACATGGCAAAAACCTTAAGCCATTCTAAGGAGAAAAAAAAATATGATCTGTTCAACATCAGTTGAACAAATTTGTTTAAGGCATTCAAAGTGTTTGGGGTAGAAGATACACAAGCAACTGTCTCCTTCAGGAATTCCTGGGGAAAACTACAGCAACTTTGAGGATACAGCTTTTAAGCGGTGAACAGGTCAGTGATCTTCCATGATTTTACCAAAGCCTTATGGACACATGACCAGTCCAGCAATGAAATGCATATTTTGGCACACAAGCCACTTGCTGGAGAAATAAAAATTTAATGGGCATATATCTGAAAGTTCCTAACACTTTGGGGAGATTTGAGATTTATTCTAGCATTCCATACAATGAGTTTTATTGGGAACTGCTAAAATATATAATTTTAATAGGAATAGGTAAGCACAAAACATTGATACCACTGAAAAAATATTGGCCATGCCAAAGTAACTGCCATAAAAGTTTGCAGAATATTTCAGAAAAGAAACAGAGACTTAATAGGGGTTGGCGTGCTAGCGGAGCTTCAGTCAGGGTCTCATTTTAAGGAAACACGTACAGCTTTCCAAGAAAAAGCACGCAGTTACTGTCTTTGAAGGGGCCAACCCTGCTAATTCTTGTAGCTACACAAGGGGGGATCATGAATGTTTCACCATAAATATTTGATGAAACCCTACAATTAACAATTAGAGTTACATGCACCATACTAAATCAGGTGTGGTTTAGGAACATACTTGGAGGGCAAATGTTGTTCTCTTCTGCAGTCAAGGGCTAAAAACATATAAGTGCAGCCATGTCGCTTACTTAGGTTGTGTTCTGGAAGATGTGTCATGCGTGGTTTTGCCACTGTGCAAACAGAACAAAGAGAGCTACTATGCAACACTAGGGACTTTCATCACGTATGCAGCCCATCATTGACTGAGATCTCATGATGGTATATTAGACAACTCTGCGCTGTCTCTCTGGAGATGGTACTGTCTCTGTCACCCATCACTACCATTCATTCTAAGTTAAGATAGTTGATTTTTGTTGTTGTTGTTGATTGTAGCATAGCTTTAAAATACCACTGCTTTGTGACCTTAATATTTTAAGCTTCACTTTCATTGTCTGATCTGGAATGGGAGAGCAGGACCTGCCGCATAGACCACTGTGAAATATCATAGGATATTAGATATAACACACTCAGTGTGCCTGCTGACTAACGCCTGCCCCCGTTAGGGAGCACGGTGTGTGTGTTTCGGGGGAAATGGCTCGGTGGGCAAGGAGCTTATTGTTCAAGTGTGAAGCCCCCAGTTAGATGCAAAGCCAGACACAGTAGCTTATGCTACTGTGAGATGAGATGAGAGGTGAGACAGGAGGTGAGATGGGAGATGGAGACGGGGGAATGCTAGAGGTCTGTGGTCCAGTTGGCCTGGGGCGCAGTGGCAGACAAGAGAACCTGTTTTGGAAAAAAAAAAAAAGATAGAAAACAGCGACGGACACTTGAGGTTGTCCTCTGACCTTCATATGCATGCTGTGGCTCTTATGTACCTACTGCATGCAGACAAACACGTGTAAACATGTCATAAACACACACAAGAGCGCATGCAGTTTGGGTTATGGGGTGAGGGTCAGTGAACAGCATCCTTCATTGCGGGATGGAATCTTTACCCCAAAGAAAAGGAAAACTGGGCACTTTCTGAAAACTCGTGGTACCAGAGCCACATTGGCTGGTCATATAGCAAGCTATGTACTCTGAACTACCGATGTTCCATCAGCTCCTAGTGAGGCTTCTGCGAAGTGGGCATCTACCGTGAACAAATTTGGCAGATGATACTGACAGGGGCACATTAAAAGCTGTGAACTGCCCAACTTTCAGGAAATCTGTTTCACTTCATCAAACAGGGCATTTTCTAACCTTAGTTCAGCGAAAGGACCCTACCCCAACCCCCAGGAGACCTTCAGAGCCCTGTGGGGCATGGATATGGCACAGGGCACTGTGGAGCTGTTGAGCTATGCACCCTTTAAGTCCTCAGAGACATTTGACCCTGGTGCTTGGTGTGGTCCCAGCCTTCAGAATACGGGTTGAATATAAGGCTCAGTGTATACACCAACTTCTGGATGCTCCTTGCTCAAACAATGACTTTCGTGGGAGCAGTTTATTCTCATTTTCACCGCAAACAAGAAGTACACACAAGATTTTTGCCCATAAATTTCTGTTCCTAAGTAGGTCTGAGCAGCCAAATCTGAGTACTCTTTCTGTAGAAGCCACAACGGTGCCTGCTATTAGCTCTGGGAAGCCGAGTTCCCATTGGTCAGGCCTGAGCACTGGGCAGGTGCTGTCTGCTAAGCTTGGCAGAGGACTTGTGCTCCAGGGGTCCACAGAAGACACTGAAAGAGGGGCTCCCTTCTTCACAGCAGATTTTATAACTGTCTGCCTCACCTTGTGCTTTCCTTGTGCTTTCACCCCCAAACCCTGCACTTTTGACCCTCTTTCCTTTCAGAAAAGGGTCTTTCTCCTTCGATCCTTTCCCAGTGCTTTAATAAACTTCCTGCCACACTAGCTCTGGATTCACCTTCCTGTGCTGACTTGCCTGGGCAGCGAGGCCACATTCATTTGTAAGCTTTTCTTCCCAGCTCTGCATATGGTGAGCTATGCATCTCCAAATGTGTTTCCTTTTGTAGGAAAACTAGCTCTTTCGACAGAGCTGGCTCAGGACACAGAGGCCTGGCTCCTTGGCCGGCTGCCCCACTGGTAATCTGGAAGCAATCAGCGGAAGAAAAAGATAACACAGCTGTGATTTTCAAGGAGACAGGTCCTGGTTTTTCTACCTGCCAACCACGTTTCCTCTGAGGAGTTTTTCAGCAAATGCTGTAAAAGAGACCTTTTAATCTTGTTTCAAAAGCCTGGAATCCCAAGTTGTTCCAGATCTTGGGTAGAAAACAGGCCAGAAAGACATGCAGGGCTGAGGAGCTCAGGGTTTGGAGGGGGAGGGGTAAGGGGCATGGGCAGAATGCCGTCATGAGTTGGCATCTTGGCTTTGCATGTGCTTGAGAGGACTTGGTGAACCTGGCCTCCGGGGCTCTCACCCACAAGTAGGATACGGTTTGTGATGGGGGCGGAGGGTGTTGTAGAGTTGACATGCATAAATCTGTCAGTGGGTGAGTTTCAGACATCTGCCTGGAGCCCTTGGAACCAGAGAGATACCTGCCCATGCCTGGGAAAAGCTGGGCAGAATTGTTGCCCCGGAGACTGCTGGGCCAGGGAAAAGCATGCACCAGTAATGATTAAGTAATTAGTTTATTCTTTAAATATGGAGCTGAGAGGAAAGAAAAAGGGAGAGGAAGGGAAGGGAGAGGAAAGCAGGGGAAAGAGGACAGGATATATTAGGATCTGCAGAGCTTGGCAACTAAATATCTTTTGTGGGGTAGGAGTCAATGAAAGCTTCAGAGGCACCCTCCTAGCCCTTGCAGTGCCTGCTGGCTGCAGGGTATCTCTGATCATTCTTGCCATCCTCTTTGTTGTAGCTGAGGGGTGAGGCATGGAAAGTCCCCAGCACATGGCTTCAGAAGTGTGCTCAGTGAATACAGAACCTTTCATCTTTCTTCCTGTGTAACTGGCGCTCACTTCCTGGTTCAAAGCAGGTGAGTTTGCAGCTGGTACCACAGCTGATACCATGGTTACACTTAAGAACATTTGCAAAAGTCACTTGCTGGCTCAGTGTAGAAAGGCCTAATGTGGAAGGCAACTGGGATGTCAAGAGTCTCTCCCAGCTTCAATAGCTTGGTCTTTATAATGGGGTGTCTAGGAGCTGGAGATCAGCAGAACCAAGTGCTTGCTTTGGAAGTATGAAGACCGGAGTTCAGATCCCAGCAGCTATGTAAAAAAAAATTGGCATTAACCACATGCCTTCCTGTAAGTCTAGCACTATGATGACAGGGAGCTTCCTGAGGCTTAAGGGCTGCCAGTGTAGGTCCAGGTTCCCTTGACCTTGTCTCAGAAAAAAAAAAGCAGAACATGATAGAGCAGGATACCTGATGTCCTTCTCTGCTTAAGCACATGCTTTCACATACCAGTCTACACACACACACACACACACACACACACACACACACACACACACACACA
>NW_026591711.1:4283615-4339166 GCF_907164565.1 Psammomys obesus
ACACACACACACACACACACACACACACACACACACACACACACACAAATAAGCATTTAAACTGGGCCAGCCTACACCTCATTTTGCAATGTTGTTGGAAGAATGGGTACCCAACTGGGTTAATGGTTAAGCATGACTCTATCTCTCATGAAATGCCAGCTCCTCAGACTGAAATCCCATTTCAGAGCTCTGTCTCTGGCCAGCATACTGAGGGACTTGAACTCTACAGTGATGCTTAGTAGGAATACACAAAGGACCTGGCATTTGGGAAGGTCTACACTATCTCCTTCCAACAAAATTTCTCTGCCTGGGTCTGTGTTGCAGTTTCTCTCTTTGACAGTATAAACTGGCATCTTATGCAGAAAAGATTGAGAAACATTGTCATGGCATTCAGATGACCCATAGTCATGTCGTGTGGAGAAGTCCCTATTGTATCAACCCAGAGTTGTCACAAAACATGGTCACCTTTGAAAGAGATAGGCTTTTCATTTCCCACCTACCAAGGAACACACAGCTGTTTATGTGTTCTTTTGTTTTTGTTTTGCATTATTCTACCTGGGGCATCCCATAAACTTCAAATTTCAAAACACAAAACTTCAAGCACCAAAGCATAGTTGAGCAAGAAGGAAGAGACACGGTGCTAATATCTAGACTTCTCAGCATTTCTAAGGCAGCGAGCAGAGCTGGTATGTCACCTGACCTACATGAGTAGAAAAGTCCAGGAGCAGAAGTGGAAAATGAAAAATTATTCAAAGAGAACATGCAAAGGTTAGCTCAAAACTCACAACACTGTGGTTTACAGCCAGCTTGATTATTCCTTTATTTGTCTGGGTTTTTTTTTTTCTTTTTCCCTTTTTTGGTGTTGGGGATCGAACCCACGGCTCAGCTCATGCTCTGAGTGTTTTCTTTTGATTCTTGACTTATAGTCCTCCTTTTTGTGGTATTAGAAGAATTAAACAATACATACAAGTGACTTAGCACAGTTCATGGCACCTTACTAAGCACCGTTAGACATTTTTGTCGGTCCTAGCATACAGGGGGCTTTGTATTCTTGTGCTGTAGGCACAGCGCTAGACTCACTTCAGCTCCAGCGGAAGGAGAGGGCCTGGATCTCTATTTCTTGAGCTTCACACAGGATTTCTGCATCTAACTGGACACACACAGTTGATGGCTACTCAATATTGCAAACATTAGTCTCCCATGACAAGGCAAAGTCAACCATTAGCAGAGGAAGAATGGACATAGAATCTACTTAAGGTTCTTTAGGTCATTTTAAAAAAAGTTTCAAATTCATTTCTGGAACTTTCCAGTAATATCATAAGAGTATTTCAAAGATTCCAATAAATCCATATATTTCTAGTGAATTATTTCCCAAATTTATGAAGTTATCTTGTTTTAAAACCCATTGGGCATTCTTAGTATTTATCCCTAGGATTTTTTTTTTTTTTTAATTTGGAATGATTTTAAACCTCCATCCTACCAAAGCCTGTAATTCTCTGAGATGAAGCCCTTTCTCAGGTTAGATTACCACAGAGAGACTTTCAATTCGATGCATGAATATTGTACTTTTGATGTAACCAATGTGCAATGTATTGGTCCAAGAACAAGCAGCAATAATGATGCCTCAGCAAACAAGATGCAGATGTTCTAGAGATATCCATGCCAGAGAAAAACGTATTTCAAAAACTGAATAGGTGCTATTTCTAAGAGCCCATGAAGCTCTAAGTCTCATTGTAACCCTTAAGGAATTCAGGTTAAACTGAAAGTGCGGCTCTATTTATTTTAAAGAAATATATGGTTATACACTCATGTTTTCAACCTCACTGACTCTGAGCATGTCCCTTGTTCCAAGTACCAGTATGAACTAGCCTCGATGGCCACAGTGAGGAGCCATGTTCTGGAAGAGCCTGACAGGCAGTCAGTCCTTGGTTTAAGACCCTGATGACAGTCTTCTCAGAGTTTAATATTGTGCCTCTGCACAAGGCACTATCCTAAATTCGAAGCAGCTTTATTGAAGAGGGAGACATTTCAAGGTTCACCAAAATCCATTCGCTTGCATTTTTTTTTTCAGACTGGTAACACCTTGAAACCATTATGTGGGGAAGAAAAGTGAAAAGTACCAGACGCGTTCTCCCAAACATTCTCCACTCAACAGATTTCAATTCTTTCCTAACATTCTTATCTGTGACATTTCATCAATGTAAGTGAAGGAAGCCAGCACATCTGCATGTTTAATATGATAATTCGGTTGCTGAAGAAGCATGCGCGAGCATTCCAATTCTCTCTTCTAGTTTCTTTCTGGTGAGGACCTAGAGCAGTCTTCAAGCCCTGGTCCCCAGCTTAAGAAGGGCAGAAACTATGGAAGAAAGTGGCATCCCCCTTAGGTCTGTCATACTATGTGGCAAAAGAGAAAGACAATGGGCATGGGCCGAAGGGCAACAAAGCCGAAGAACTAACTAAACAGGCTTGCTTTGTTCATTAATGCCCAAATGTCTTGTTGCCTTTTAAAAAACTATGCAAACATATATATTCACATCAGACTATGCTCAGCTTTTCATACTGGTGAAGTTGCAAGGCAGCTTAAAGGGAAAGACAGCAGAGGAAGGTGCTCTTGGGATTCCCAGACTCAGGGCAACAGTCCCTTGCTCATTCTATGACTGAAAGAAAAGGTTGGACTTTCAAGTATTAATAAGATGCCATTTCTCATTCTGATTCTCTATGTGGCCCCTCCTGTGGCCCCTTGGAACTGATGAAAGGGGATGAGTTTGAGCTCTTTCTTCCACTCATCCTCACGGCCCATCCCGGTCTCCTCAGGAATTCCCCAAATTTCCCCTATAAGTGCATAGTCAGCACCGTGAAGGTGGAAGCATCCATTCCCAGTGTCTGCTTCTTCATCGCTATAGTCAACTCTTTCAAATCTTTCAAATGTTAACCCCTGTGTTTGGGGTAGGATTAATTTCTGAAAGTCTCTGGATATATGGGCTGGAAAGGAAGCTATACTGGGTAAATTTTTATTTTCATGAGGAAAATCCTTTAAAGTTTTTACTGAAAATTACATTTTTTTTCTTTTTAAGTAATGTTGGGAGCAAATGTAAGTGTGTGTATACTGTATGTGTATGTATATGTGTTTGCATGTGTGTTGATGCATGTTTGTATGGATATGTGTGGAGGCCAGAGGTCGACGTTGGATATTTTACTTAATGACTCATGAGCCTAGAGCTCCCCGATTCAGTTAGTTTAGCTCTCTAGCTAGTTTTTTCCAGGGATTCCTTGCCGCTATCTCCCCAGTGTGGTGTTACCTGGGCATTAGGGCTTTGAACTCTGGTCCTTATACTTGCATGCTTGGCAAACACTTTATCCATTGAGCTATCTTCTCAGCCTTATTTTAATTTTGACACAAAATGAAGGTCGTGTACTCAGCACAGTCTATAAAAGGTACAAATAGAGGATGAAAAATATTTTTCTTGTAAAAGAGGAAATTTAATAGCTAGAACTCTAAGGAGCCCTGTCAGGGGTTCTCATCCAGGGAAGCTGGTGGCCACGGGGATGAAAGCCAACAGTTTGGAAAGAAAATTATGAAACAACACAAGCGGTGTAGGAGTCTAACTCTGTCTTCTCCTCATCAGGCTTCCATCTCCCTGAGTTATAATCCTGTCTGCACCCGGATGGCCTGCCTACAATGTGGACCTCCTTTTATATTATAAGAATATGAAGACTATTCTACATGCAGGTTTCAGTCCACGTGCAGGCCCACGTCCTCAGCCAAGCTAAGTGTAGGTGGTGAATAGATTGTACTTGCTTATGCTTGTTGTCTCCTGAAGCAGAGACGTTTTAAATATCAGAATGCTTACTACCCCGCACAGTCAGGTTTGTTCAGCATTTGTATTAGCTGTGGGTCACTGAAGCAGACACAATTCTTGAATTAAAAAAAAATTAAAAAATTTAAAAAAAGTTTTATGAGTGAAAAGGCAAATATAAGCAACACAAATTTATATTCTAAACAGTCTACATGAAAACCAAGACCCAACTACCAGTCCATCCAGCGGATATACAATATAGAGATGAAAAATGGTGACGACATGGACTTCCCAGAGAAACAGACCTCAGTATCTCCACGTGCCACCTGGGCAGGTTGTTTACCCCTGTGGCCCTCACTCCGCCCTTTGTATGATGGTAAGGTCAGTCATCTGTAAAAAATGGGACGAAGATTAAACAGGCTGAAGCCCGGAAAAACAATGGGAATGTTGCCAGGCAATGTGGAGGGTCCCATTTGTTCCTCAAGGGTCTCTATCACTTCTGCAATTCATCTTCTTTCCCTTTTCATTCACCGTTCTCCTCTCTAGCATTGACACACACCGAACGGGCAGGGTTGGCTGCGTGCGCAATTTCCTTCCTTCCTTCTTTTTTTTCTTTCTCCCTCTCCATGTTTCTGGCTTCTTTCCTTAACCCTACCATCCTTCTTAAATGCCAGGCCCCATCTTCATGGACTCATGGATGTCAACAGCCTTAATTCTTTAATACCTTTCTTCCCCAGTGACCTTGGCTGGCAGAGCCTCCATTCTGGTTAAACTCAGTTGTCTTTAAATGGCTGGAAGAAAACCCACCACTGTGCTCATTGTTGCTTCTTTAAGCCCTTTAGGTATGAAGTAGATGCTGCATGTGAACTCTTCTGAATTTCTAACTTTCCCTTTTCCTCCTCACATATCCCTATCATCTCGTGACCCTGTTTTACTCTCCAATGGAGAACCAGATGCAACTGGTAGTAATTCTAATATTTTTCACCAATTAATCCACTCAATTGGTTTTATTTTCCTTATATCATAAAATGTCCCTACTTTGTTTTACCAAAGAGTTATTTGTACTCTGCGCTTTCAACTTTCAGGTCATGAACTATGATACATATTTCTTCTCTACGTCTTCAGTGTCTCGTATGTGAAGGGAATGGATACATAACTAGAACACGAGATATTATTCTGCTATGTCCTGTCTAAGAATCAAAACACAAGATTGTGCTTGGCTCCCTTTAGTCCAGTTCTGGCCTATTATTTTTGTCCTCTACAGAGCAGAACTTCTTAAAAAGTTCTCCTGTGCCCCTTCATGAGGAGCTTCCCTTACATTCTCTTCTAACCTCATCTCACATGGGTTTCTGCCTCACTACTCCTGGGGCTTTTCAGATCAAAGTTACCATCTTCTCCATGCCAGCAAATTCAATGGTCTGACTTTTTTCTGATGACACATTCTCATTTTGACATGACTTGAAAACAGAACCCCACACTGGACTTCCACGGCACCTATACTGGTTTATTTATTTATTTATTTATTTTTACCTCTACTGGTTTAGATTAATAATGTCTTCCATTCTTCTCAGGTGTCTGAATACGTGGTCCCCAGTTGGTGGCACTGTTTGACAGCCTTGCTGGAGGAACTGTGTCACCAGCGGTGTGCTTGGAGATTAAAAACCTTGTCCTTGTATCATTTCCAGGTCATGCTTTCTGGTTCTCGCTTGTCATTGAAGAGGTGAACCCTCAGCTTCCTGCTCCTGCCATCATGTCTTCTATGTGCTGTTATACTTCCCCACCTTGATGGACTCTTATCTTTGGGAGCAATAAGCCAAAGTAAGTTCTTCCTTCTATAAGTTGCCTTGGTCATGGTGTTTTATGTCCACAACAGAAAAGCAACTACTACCTCAATACAGTCTCGTACTCTTGACTTTCTTCTGGCCCCATGGGCTGTCTCTTCTCTGGCCCTCTGCTAGCTCCTTCTTTCTAAAAGAAAAAATAAATAAAGAGTAAATATATGGGGTTTCTTGAAAACATTCCTAATTCATCTTTAATCCCAAGTAATCTATCTATCTATCTATCTATCTATCTATCTATCTATCTATCTATCTATCTATCTAATTTTTACTTAGATGTCCTCATAAACCTTAAGGTCTTCAGTATGATCTACCCATCCAAGCCTTACAAAACCACATCTCTAGCTCTGTGACCTTCTATTGCTATTTCCAATTCTTTATATCTGGTTGTCTATCTTCATCTCCACACAGATGTTTGACAGGAAACTCAAGTTTGCCAATGGCAAAGGCTGCTTGATGCTTTCCCACACCCCTTTTCCTCCCAGTCACCCCACCACAGTAACCAGCTCTGCCAGTCACTAATTTCTGCAAAAAATATGAGACCTAGCCTGCTTTTCCCCTTTGTTTACTCTTTCATGACAAATCAGCGAAACTTGCCAACACTTTGTCTGAGCAACTCCCTAAAATGACCATTTCTTCCACCTCTAATACCATCTTGTCACACCCATCTCTTGTCTTAACTACAGTGACCTTCCAGACTAATATATTTGCTTCTGTTGTTCTCTTATAATCCTTTCTCTACACAGTAGCCAGAGAGCTATTAAAAACATTAGCCAACTGCTCGTTGATCACTTCCCCCTGAGGGAGGAGCAGCCTTATCAGGCCACAGCAGAGGACAATGCAGCCACTTTTGATGAGAACTGATAGACTAAGATCAGAAAGAAGAGGAGAACCTCCCCTATCAGTGGACTTGGGGAGTGGCATGCATGCAGAAAGGGGAGGGAGGGTGGGATCGGGAGGGGAGGAGGGAGGGGCTTATGGGAGGATACAAAATGAATAAAGTGTAATTAATAAAAAATTTAAAAAAAACATTAACCAAACTATTCCCAAGGCTTCTGATGGTATGAAATATAAAATCCAGTTCTCTTCAGGTTGTAGACTCTCATTGGGAGAGACTCTGTAAACATCTCTCTCCATCCCCAGCTCACATGCTTCTTCCCTTGTGCACTAGAAACATCTTAGCCACAGCTGACTCCTCTTTATTCCTCCAGTTGCAGTGCCATTTTAGCATCCTTTACGTCACCATGAAATTAAAGAAAGTCCCAGGTAGATAGAAGCAGGTAAACACACGGGCACTGTATCCAGCCAATTTTTATCTGGCTTTGATTCTGAAATGCAGAGTGGACATAACCAAGCAAGCCATACTCATTTCTTCCAAGTGTGCTATGCATTAGCCTTACTCAGGAGTTATAAATTTTGGCTCTAAGAAATATTTCAAACTCAAGAATTTGCATTTTGTCACGTACTTCAGAACAACTTGATGGCCTGATTCATACCCTGCAGTAAAACACAATGGTTTGCTTTGAAGGGAAGGGGGGCTGAATTCCATAGATCCAGGGTTTACCTGCAAGCCAGCAGTACTCCCTGTACACAGTAGGTGTTTGGTAACAAGGGAGTACTGCCATTAGGGAAAGTTTGCTAGCATATAATTTATGCATCACCATAGCCTGTGTTGAGATGACGCCTATCAACGGCATCTCTCATTTGCCTCCAGCCTTCCCACATTTCTCGCAATCTGACATTTCTGTTGCCCTTGCAATTGGATCCCCTGAGAGCTTTTCATTTCTTCTTTTATTTTTTCTATTCACTGTGACCACACATCCTGCTGAACAGGCTCGGCACAAGTATTCTTCCAACTTTTAACATCTGTAAACAGGGGTTCTCAAAATTTCAGTGAGATAATTTTTTTACACCTCCTCCTGAGAGGGAAAAATACAAGCAGAGTCATGAAAATTGTTTGTGAGTCCTACTTGGGCCCAATAAGAGGATTCTTTGAGAACCAATTTGAACATTAATTGGTTTATGTTCCATTTCCTTTTAAAGAGAAAATCTGGTTTTGTTTAGACACCATATTAAATTTAGCATCTGTTCTCATAAGCCATCAAACTTATTAGCCAGAAGATCAAAATATCAAAATAAGTGTTTCTGTTTGGAGGCATACTGTTTAGATAGCTGTGGCACCCCTCATACATGTGGGCCTGGCCTTTATTTGCTTTTAGGATTTCCTGAAAACCGCTCAGCAGCTGTCTGCTACATCGAGCCCCAGGAAGTACAAGGGAGCAAGACACTCATGTAGATGCTGGCCTTCCATAACTACTGCATCTCAGCCTAAGGACTCCCCTGTTTTAGCCTTTCTTTTTTGTAAAATCCAATTTATAATTGTTTTCATTATATATCCTGCCTGCGATTGACCACAGGAAAGGACTGAGAGCCACAGAACAATCGAAGCATTCCCAAACACAAGAGGGATCTGATTACATTTCATTATCATTTTTGGTGAGGGGCAGGCCTCACAACTCAAAGAGTTTCAGGTATCCTTGGCAAGAAAGAAAACAGCTTCCAAAAGATCTGTGTGAGTCCACGGATAAACACTGTGTATTTTGAAGGTGTGGTCAAGTTTCCATTAAGTTTCCTCAACTGTCAAAAGTCTCTCCAGTGCTCATGCTAGTCAGAATAACAGCACCGTGATGACTGTTGAGTACTTACTACCTGCGCAGACCCTTGCAAGCCGAAGCAGAGTCTACTGGCAAGCTTGCACTGTCTGGAGGCCCTTTGCTTTGGGGAAGCTGTTCTCAAATGTTACCCACATTAAGCACGTAGGTGGGAAGTGTCCAGAATGCACACTGCTTCAGGGGCTGGGGCTGTGTGTTTAGGAAGAGGCTTAGGCATTTGGAATTCTCACAAGCTCCTGGTATGATATGCTGTGATATGCCATCCTTAGAACAAACAAACAACGAATCAAAACAAAACAAAAAAACACCTTTCAGGATATTGGGGGACTGATTTCAATATATATATATCTTTGTGGAGTAGATAGTACTTCAGGGTAGCTCTATGCAAGTACTTTTATGGCAAAGCCAGACAAAAGTTACCCGTGACTTGTACTCCTTCTTCTGAGAGATGTGTCCTCCTTGTTCTTGAGCAATGGTGAGTAACAGGCATCTGTGACCAGTAGTGATCTAACTGCGGCAGTCACCACTGAGAGGTAGAACAGTGATTCCTGTAGCCCTCTGATTAATTTGAGTCAGCGTACTGGGCAGTTTCTCTCTAAAAGGAACCATGGTCCTTGTCTCATGGAACAATGACAGTTTTCCAGTCTATTAGCTGAGGCCACCTGTCCCTGAATTATTGGCTCTTCCTCACTGTAGACCAGGTTATAATTGTGTTGGTGCTGGGTCACGCCGCAGGGGAGCTGCTGGTAATTGTATTTCTACAAGTTTCCAGAGCTTACCGTCACGCCGGCCTTCCAGCTGCTGCGGAGTGGCACCGCTGAGCAAAGTCTTTGAATTAAGGCTGCTCCTCTGGGGCTGGCTCTCTGCCCAAGGCTCCTGCACTGAGAAAACAGAGCCAGATTCAAAGTTAAACATTCATAAAAATCAGAACCGCAGCAAGTTTGACTTGTTGCCAACTTGTCCTCTTGTTTAACCGCTCTCCTCTCTCTCTCTTTCTCTCTCTCTGGAAAAGGCTCCCTAGAGTAAGATGTTTCATATCCAGTCTGAGCCATGAAAGGTGGCCACTTTGCCAATGATAGAATTTTATTCCATTCCACCACCCCCGATAATGTGGCCATTTCTACCCTTCACCGAATGGCGTTAACAGGAAAGGGGCATAAATTCTTTCGTAACTTCAGAAGTAGGGCTCACAATTTGTTGGGCCAGTGCTTCCTGTGTGGCTCTAGTCAAACCAAATTCGTTCTGTGTAAGCAGATGCTTAAGATTGATGCAAATGATGGCTCTGAGGAGCTCCTGTGTCTTCAGGGCACAATACTGTGAAAACACATTTCCTGCCACTTCCCCTGACGGGGCAGCAGCTGAGCAGTGCCATGGAGCCTCCCCATGGTACCTGTGAAGTTAGGGCCACTGAAGAGTAAGTGTGGCCCACGATGCCCTCACTTGCCTACAGGTCTCTGAGGACATCTGTAAAGCATTGTGTTAAATCCAAAAGCATACTTATCACAGCCAGCCTCTTGCTGGAGTCTGATATTTCCTGTTTTGAAGGCCTCCTTGGCATCACACACTGTTGATGAAACACCAGCTGCTTTAAGTGGCTTAGATTTATAGACCCTTTGATCGATTATCTTGCCATTTTATCCGATTTCTATGTAATTGAGGGAAAGTTTAAACTATCTCCTTTGTAAACACAGGGCTTACTTTTGCTTGTTTTGCATGTTTAATTGGTCTTTCCGGTGGGTCCGTTGATCTCTAATGCTGTTAAACCCCATCAGGCTTTTTAACTGGACAATACTGGAAATATGGCTAATGACAGAAGGAAAAGTATGACTTTTTTTGTTGTTGTTTGATTTTTGTTGTTTGTTTGTTTCTGTTTTTGTTATTGAGACAGGGTTTCTCTGTGTAGCCTGGACTGTCCTAGAACTTATTCTGTAGATCAGGCTGGCCTCGAACTCGCAGAGATCCACCTGCCTCTACCTTCCTGAATGCTGTGATTAATGGCCTGTGTTATATCCACCTGGCTAACGGCAGCTTTTTGATAGAAACCTCTCTCTCTCTCTCTCTCTCTCTCTCTCTCTGTGTGTGTGTGTGTGTGTGTCCATCCAGAGGCTAACTTTGGGTGTTGTTGTTCAGCTGTATCTCCCCCACCCCTAGCACGTTGAGTTAAGGTCTCTCTCCTTTAGAGCTTGCTGAGCAGGCTGAGCTGGCCAGCCACGGAGCTGCAGGCCTCCTGTCCCTGCCTCCCTAGCTCTGGGATTGCAAGCATGCACCACAAGCCTGGCCTGTTTCATTTTTAAAACAAGAGTGCTGGCACGATTAGCACTCCGCTGACTGAGCTATTTTCCAAACCATGGTAGGAGAGATTCTAGAGTGACGGCTGTGGTTCATAGGTGACCGTTGAGAGACATTGAGAACTACTCATGACTACATTGATTTGTCTAAAAACCAAAGCAGCTAGAGCAGTATCCACGAGTGTTCACGGTGCAGTGACATCTGTGTGCCTGTACTGATAGAACGGAACAAGTAAACAAGTATTTCCGCCCAAGTCCCGACAACATTTCTGGTAAAACCTCTCCTTGCGGCTTCTGCCTGAAAGTTAGAAGATGGGCTGCCCACTACCTCTCTCGCTGACCGAGCGCTCACTTGGCAAAGGGCCCAGTCTGCCTCTTTCAAATCTCACCCATTTGCTTAATTACTGAATTGGCACTTGCTGAGTACTTTGCCTCTCCTGTGCTGACTAGACGTGGTCCTTGTTGTTGTTGCGGGGGGGGGGGGGGGTTGGGTTACTTCATGGTTTTTCACCTTTGTTTCTTATTGTACGCCGAGTGAGCTTTATTGCTTCTCTCCCCTTAATGACTCTGTATCCCATGAAACTGTATATCTGTCTACGTGGTGCACACACCTGTGCTTGGTCTACACGTGTGTGCGTTCGTGTGTGCGTGTCTGCATGCATATGTGCCTGCCTGTGTGTGTGTGTGTGTGTGTACTTTTTACATAAAAAGCATCATTTAACGCCAGGCTGACTGCTCATATTTGTAATCCCAGTACTCAAGAGGCTATGGGGGACTACACTGGGACTCCCAGGCCAGCTGGGGCTACATGTATTCTGTTGAGCTTGCAGGCTGGAGCCTAGCATAGTCGTCATCAGAGAGGCTACACATCCAGCAATTGATGGGAGCAGATGCAGAGACCCACAGCTAAACATTGGGCAGAGCTCAGGAAATCCCGGGCAAGAGGAGGAGGAAGGATTGTAGAAGCCAGTGGGGTCAAGGACACCACAGGGAAGCCCACAGAACCAACTAACCTGGGCTCATAGGTGCTCAGGGAGACTGAGCTGACAACGAGGGAGCCTGCATGGTCCTCTGTATACAGGTTACGATGCAGGTAGCTTGGTTTTCTTGTGGGATTCCTGACAGTTGGAGTGGTGGCTGTCTCTGATTCTTTCACCTGCTTTTCAGGATCCTTTTTCCTCCTACTGTGTCGTCTTGATACAAGAATATGCGCCTAGCTTACTGTAACTTGCTGTTGCTGTGTTTGGTTGCTATCCCTAGGAGGCCTGCCCATTTCTGTTTAGGGGAAACAGAGGAGGAGTAGACCTGAGGGAAAGGGGAGGCAGGGGTTGGGGGAGCAGGGACTGGGAAGAGAGGAGGGAGGGGAAACTGTGGTTGGGACATAATATAGGAGACAAGAATACATACATAAGTAAGTTAATTAACAATGGATGTTTAACTACAAAATGAATTCATATTTTAATACTAGGCTAAAGGAAAATCATATTTCTCAAAGCAAGAGAGAGAGAGAGAGAAAGAGTAACTATTTCTAACAAACAAGTATTATTTTATAAACCGTTGTCTCTTTTTTAGGGGGTCAGAGTAACACCCCTACTGTTAATGCATTGTCTGGTGAAAATTGCCAACACAGTTAGCTGGGTTCTGATATGGGTCTACTACAGGCTGCTCCGCCTCCCTTCTCATGTTCCCCTAGTTACACACACATGTAGGAAGGCTATACTTAATGTCTACCTCATTGTCACTCCTGCCGTTTACAGTGGGTAGAACGATGTCCTCCTGAAAGGCATGACCACCCAGGATCTGCAGTGGAACTAAGTCATTGCAGACATAATTATGGGTCTTGAGGAGATGCCATCAGGATCGTTCAAATATAGCCTCAATCTGTTGAGCAAGGACAGAGCAATCTGTCCTTATGAGGGGACAGCAGAGGGAGATTTGGGTGAGACACAGGCAAAGGTCACCTGGAGATGGAGACAGACTGGAAACCATGTGCTGCAACTAAAGAAGGCCACGGAATGCCAAGCAGTGCCCACAGCTACAGTCACAGAGCCCCAGAAAAATAAAAAGCGTGGCCTGCCCCAAGCTTTGATGTAGACGCCTAACCCCCAAAGGCTCAGAACCCCAAAGGCTCAGGTCTACATTCAAAGCACATCACAGGCTGCTGACCGGCAGCATGTGGCGGATGACGCTGTGCTCGCTGCCTGCCTGGCTAGCTGGAGGGAAGCAAGGAGCCTCCCAAGCACCGACAACCACGTACAAGGTCCTCTTTCCTTTCTCTCCACTCCTCCCACTAAACCCTCCTAAGCCGTCCAACCCATCCCCGAGCCCAACAGTCTCAGCTTAGCAATAATTAGTACATCTTTCTTTCTTTTCTTCTTTTTAGAGTTCACTGTGTGCGTGTGTATGCTTGCACAGTGCTCTGCCACGCACGTGGAAGTCAGAAGAAAACCGGCAAAAGCCCGTTCTTTCACCTTATTGATTCCAGGTATCGAATTCAGGCCACCGAGCACCTCACTGACTAAGCCATCGCTGGCCCTGAAATAAGCATTTTAGAAACATTAAAACACACAGACCCATGGCTCTGTATTAACTGGACAGGATTATACAGCCCACTCAGGAATCTACTTGCTTTCCTCATTAACTAACTTGTCAGAGACATCTCTCCATGTCAATAAAAGCAGCTACACATCATCATTTTAATAGCTGCCTGGTTTCCATTGTGTGGATTACTGTAATTTATTTAACCAATCTCCTATTGATGGATGCTAATGTCCCTCTTAAAATGGAATAGTCATTTTGACACATGGAACCATAAATCTGGCCTTGCCGATAGTCGGGCTGTTACAGATTTTGACTTGAACGCTGCACTCTTTTTAAGGTGGCTGACAATCTTTTTAGCTTTGCAGATTAGTCATCACTTTTTTTAATATATGAATAGCAGACTACCAGCTTTAATTTCAACTCTGCCATTAGTTAAAGCTCTGATCTTGACTTGCAGTCTGACCTGTCACTGATTACATGTATTCTTTAAAGATTCATGTGGGACTTTTACACACGTGACTGTTGTCAGAGGTGGGCATGGCTTTGTTCTGCTTTGACACTAAAGATCCCTCATAAATATTTCCTCATGCCGTTGATTTTTCCTTAAGTTTTCGAGATTTTTTAATATTTCACATTTATCCCTATTAGTGTTAGAAAAATTATATGTCCTTCCATAATTTTAATTCAGTGAGTGATTCCAGGACTAAACTCTATATTGTACTGTACAGCAAATCATCCGTGTCCAGTAGGCAGGTATTTTGTTTTCTGCTCGGTAGTATTGCTATGCTGACTATTGAAGGAGAGATGCATTGGGGTTACTCAGGGTGCTTGGTAGATACTGTATTTCCTGTGCATAGATTGTCTCCCGCACACAAACATGGGACTTTGTGGGCCATTCTGAAAAGTGATTGTACCCTCTTTCGTCTCATACCCCTGTCATAATTAGCACAGCGTCTGATGTGAATATAAACAGTGTGTCAAAGAGAATTGCCTCCAAAACTATGATTTAAGCACAGGAGAGCCACATGTCACTGTAGCACTGAGTGCTTGCAATAGATGTTCTATCCTGTGGTCTCCTGTAGAAGTCATGAAGGACTGAGGCTATGCTCACCGGACTCACTTGCCCCTTCCTCTTTTTTTGAGAATACAGAGTCAGTATGGGGGAAGTTGTGTATAGGAAGTGGACTTTGCGCTGGCGTCAATGGAGAGACATGATTCAAGCAGAGGAATAAATGGACAAGGCCATTTAGGAACCACTGTCTCTTTTTAGTAAATGTGGTTGAGGACAGAGTTATTCAGACACAACCTTGGGCATACTTGGCCGTGAGGGCACATGAGAGCCAGGCAGGTGAGGGTCAGGGAGGGAGTTGGTCCTGCTCTTTGCAGAGCTTCAACCTACTGAAAGAAGGAGACTCTCAATTCAAGGGCAAAAGGCAGCACACAGTCAGGCCATGGGAGCACAGCAGGAGAACAAAGCTGCTGGTGCTTGATAAAGAGAAGCTAAAGCAGGGGCTCCTCTAGGTCCTCCGCTGGCAGTCAGAGCCGTGTGCACGGGTGACCTGGCCCAACAATGCTGAGCTGGCACCATGGCTGCGGTTTGTCTTCAGCAGAGGTGGGGTGGGGCTGGGTGGATGGGTGGGGGTAGATCATCTTAGCATGTAGGTCCAAACAGCAGCCCATCCCTATAAACAGAACTCAGATCCGGAGCAGACCTGGCATAACCAGAAGGGGGCACTAGAGGGCTGGGTGAGTGGCCCAGCTAGGTTCCCAGCTTTTGAGATGGAAGCCGCACACAGGAAAGAATGCTCTTGGGAAGAACACTTGCAGAAGGAAGTATCAGGAGGAGTGGAGAGACAGCAGCGGCACTGAGCTTTCTCAGTCTGCTTGCGCTGCTGCAGCAAAGGGCCTTGGCCTTAAACTGGGTAACTTGTAAACAGCATGTATTTCTTAACAGTTTTGGAAGCTGGGAGTTTCAGGACTGATGGGCTCCCAAAGGCCAGCCCCTAAATCAATCTCCTTAGGGATAAGGATTTCAACATAGAAATTTGGGGTGGCGGGTACACAAAGATGGTGCTATCTCCACAAAGGTTTCAGCTGACTCCATGAGGAAATATGAGGGAAGCGCTCAGAACTTTGCTGACTTTGGGGATAAGGAGGGTGGTGAGGATTCGAGGCCTCCAGCCTGTATTAGCCAGGCTTGGATGCCAGCTGCATCCAGATGCACAAAGGACTCTGTGACAACCACCTTTTTCTAACAGAAGCAGTTCTCCAGGATGGTGAGCAGCTGAGGGCCATTTGCCAGCAGTTGGAGAAAATGGGATCTAGGAAGTATATCCCAGGACAATGGACTAGTACAAAGCACAGCCCGGGGCTGTTAGTGCCCATTGACCGTGAGTGATAGGTCTTGAAGATTAGAACTTGGAATCCATATGAGATGGGGGAAATGACCATATTATGTCCCCAGCATAAGCCTTGAAGGACAGATATAAAGGTGGGTACTGGCCAAGAATATTCACATATTTCCCATTTTAGAAGTATGGTTGCCCTGGATTCTACAGTGGAGGAAGATGGCTGGGTCTTCAGAGACAAGGGGAGCAGTGAGCACAGCCATGAGAGCCAAGGAAGACAGGCAGAAGAAAGTTAAGGGCCTCTGTGGCTACCTGTGGCTAGTTTCTCTCTGTGTATTCTAGCCAAAGCTTATACATCATGGCCTGGGAGCCTCCAAACACCATGAAAATAGTCAAACAGCCAAATCAACTTAAAAAGTGCAGATATGCAGTTTTAAAATTTGAAAATAAAAAAGTAGTTCTCAAGCCATACGGTACAATTTTGGCCCTTCCGTTAATGTTCTTATATTGGGATATTTGCCATCTTGTTCCATCCACTTTGCATTTCAAGACCAGAGCAGATGGTTTTTCCTGATTTGCAGTGACTGGCCTCTTTCTACACAGCTCAGGGGCCTTTGATTTAATCCCAATTAGAAAGCAAGATGAAGGGACGGATTTACATTCAGTCCGAGGATAGAAGATTCCAACACCCCAAAAGTTTCCCCTTTTAAAAAAATGGAGTGAGTCAGTAGTAGCAATACCTATAAGAGCTTGTCTCCATGTTGGTGTTCACTACGTCACAACATTTGGTCCATCTTGGCAAATTGCGAGATTTTTCTAATTCTTATCCAATCACTAAGCAGCTGGGTTTTGTTGTTGTTGTTGTTTGTTTTGTTTTATTTATTTTTCTGAATAATGCCTATCTGCCCCATCCATACCTTGGGGCCAGTCCAGGTTTCAGGCTTGCCATTTCCATGCAACAGCTTCTACTGAACTTCAGAATCCCTGATTATGTACGTCCACTTGCATGTGGGGTGTGACTCTGCATGAAATGGCCAGACGTCTGTTCATGAAAAGACTCAGCTGTAATGGCATATGGACAACACACTTTTAAAAATGGGGTTATTTCATAATTGCATCAACTCTGTCCAAGACAAGGGAACACATTCAAATTCCCTGTAATTCAAACCATTTGTTAACAGAGCCCTCCATCCCGAGCTGGGAAAGACTGGGATCCGTGAGGGAATGTTCTGTTCCGAACTGCCCACCTGGCTTGAAAGCTCATCCTGGACCCAGTGCTCTGACCAGAGAGGCTCTGGCCAGGGAGGTTTGGGGAAGATAGCATCCAATGTGGAAGGAAATGCTGCCTCAGTTTGGGAAAGGGCTATCTGTCTTACAAGCTGAAACTCCACAGTATCTAGTCTAGCATTGATCTGGTCAGAGGATCGGTATGGGTTAGGGTTGTCCATGCAGCTTCTCATTTCACAGGGCAGGAGCAAGGCATGGCTGCAGGTCACGTGACTTAGACAGAAGGGCCTGGTTCTCAACTGGTGGGTCTCAACTCCTTTGGGGTCGCCTATCGGATATTTGCATTATGATTCATAACAGCAGCAAAATTACAGTGCTGAAGTAGTAATAAAAATCATTTTCTGTTGGGGGTCACCACAAATGAGGAACCGTAGGAAAGGGTCACAGCATCGGGAAGGTTAAGAACCACTGCTCTAGTTCATTGCCAGTGCAGTCCTAGACTCAAGCAAGTCAGCTGCTTTCTCTGAACACCAGCTTCCTTGTTGATTTCTCTCTGTGTGTGTCTCTCTCACACACATGCACATGCTCTTGCATGGCAGTAGTGAAATTAAAATCATCCCTTTCTTTTCTGCTAGTTTTGAATCTGCAAAATCAACAATGAATAAAAATAGTTTTTAAAAAATGCATCTGGATTGAACATGGACACATTTTTTTTTCATTCCTTAAACAATTTAGTGCAGTATTTAAGAGTTTTTGCCTTGTACTGGGTATTATCAGTAATCTAGAGAAAATTCAAAGTACACAGGAGGATGTCATGTGTTGTATGCAAATATTATGTCATTTTATAGGAGGAATGTGTGCGCTTTAGGGTTTACGTATCCGAGGAGGCCCTGGAACTAATTCCCTTGGATGCTGAGGGACCCCTGTATTTGTAGGCTGTAAATGCAAGCCAGCATCCTTCTCGGCCTATTATAGGCACACAATACTGGAAGCTATCTTTATTGTTAGCTATTAATAAATGAGGTCCATGAAAAAGGTCTTTCTGTATAATCTAAATTCCCATTATGCTTGTCTTATGCCCAATCTGGCAGCAAAACTGCTTGCTGACAGCATCCATCTTTCCATTCACAAGTCACCTGAAATATATGACTTTTCTCTTAAAGGACTCCCAATGGTCCGCTAGGTTTCCTGGCAAGGAGACAGTGATTCAAGCCGGTCCAGGTAAAAAACAAACTCGTGCCAACAGCCACATTCTTTGCGCAGAACGCTCCCCACTGGGCCGTGCACACGATGGCGTGTGTGCCAGCCTCCTGGCTGGCTCACTAGACTGCTGCATAAATTGCCTTGAACATGAAGTTATTTATGGCCGACCCAACCTGACTTTGGCTCGGCTCTTGTTCTTGCTTTTTAAATGATAGTAATGGTGCTGGGGAAAGACATGTGGTTCCGCAGACACACGCTGCCAGCTGCAGGATCACCACTGGTATGGCGCTGAGCCTCTCTGTTCATCGTCAGCTCTGTGATTCCACTTCACCACCCTGGGGGAATGCCATCCACGCACGACACAGCAGCCACAGCCTAACAGCAAGGAATGATTGTTTTGTGATTTTTGTTGTTTTGAGAGTTCTCTGTGGGGTCCTTGGACAGTGTATAACCTTAGAAGGTTGGCATAGAAAAATGCACCTTTGCCTATTTCCAGCTCCTGCTTCTTAATTTACTTGTCTTCTAAAGACACTGGGGCAGATAGAGAACACTTTCATTCTTAGCTTTCCTAATTTGCAAGTCAAATTAGCAATATATTATAAGCCACAATTGAAATACAATGGGCTTTATAGCCTCCTGCCCCAAGAACCAGCAACCCCTCACCTTCAAACTGATGTTAGAAAAGAGTTTGAAAAAGAGGATGAGAAGCTTGCTGTTGAAATTTGGAGCCAGAGCTAAGAGAATATATATTTCTTATACCCTGTGAGCTAAGTGAGAAAGTATGCCCAAAGGCATGCCAGGCTGGATGATCTTGGCCTTAACCAGGGGCCTTAGTTTTATTGATGGAGGAGCATGGGGAGGTGGTATATGACTAAGGCATGGGACCATGGTCACTTTGCCTTTCTCCTTTGTTCCCTGTATTTGTCTCTTCTTCATCTATTTGATCAGATTAATGCAGTTTACATCTTTTCTCCTACTGAATGTGTATTAGACATTTAAGAGAGTAGTGTGGATTTTGTTCCAATATGGCATCTCTGGACAAAGTGGCTGGCAAGGATGCCCACTGTGAAAATATCAATTCTTATTTTATTTACAAGTAAATAGTTTGGCTTATTTGCTGTTGGTTCTAATCAAGACCTTCTAAGTCTCAGACTGTGTGCCAGAGGCCAATAGAAAGACCACTGAACATATATTTCTCTACAGACAGAGACATTAAACTATTACTGGTCATGTGCAAGTCTGAGTGCTAGTTTTCCTTTCTCAGAGCCCAAAGAGGAAAGCCTACCTCAAGGAGTGGACAGAGCTCTCTGTGAGCACATACCCATATCTGCATCTCTGTCTAGTCACAAAGAATTCATTAATTGATTGTCTCCTACCCTTCACTGTGCTCATTCCATTGTATCTTACAGATAAGAGGAAACCTGTTGGGGACAAACAACCCGAGTCAAAGAAGCACTGTCCAGCACACATTGCTGCCTTTCCTCTTGGTTTATAGTCCTTCACATTTCCTTTGGGATGTCTTTCCTCTTTCAGATTTATCAGATGGTGTGGAAGGTAGACTTTTCACCTCTGTGAAACTTGAGAGAGAGAGAGAGAGAGAGAGAGAGAGAGAGAGAGAGAGAGAAAACAGTGGGTGTGGTACCACAGCCTGTAATCTCAGCACTTTCGATGAATCCAATAACACACAAGATGGCAGAAAAACTTTTGCTTGTTTCTCAACATAAATTTCTCTCTCCGTGCCATAGAAGCTAGACTGCCCAGCGTGAGAGTATAAGAATGGAAACTAGATATTTGCTTGTGGTCCCAAGAGCTCTGAGCTTCAGGGGTGAAGCAAGAAGAAAAGGGCACTGTGAAGGAGCTTACGGATGGAGGCAGACTCCAGAACGAAGGTTGAGAAATGGGCAGAGACTAGATTCCTGCTGACGCCTCATGTGAGGCAAGCCTTAACTAGGGATTTCCCAGCTAGGTGAGATGATACTTTTTAATCTTTTTTTTTCTTTTAATCCAAGTTTTAAGTGATGGGTTTTACTGTGCCAATTTCATATGTATGCAATCATTATACTTGTTATAATCTACTCACCCGGTGCCTCCCAATGTCTCTTCTTTCTCTCTAGTGGACACACCTGCTTTCATGTCATATATGTCCCATTTACCTTCCCTTGCCCTTTAGACCTGCTTCCTTTAGACCTCCTCCCCTCTCCAGCCACTTTTCTACTTTCATAACATACATTTTATATATGTTGAAATTCAGGTAACGCATATCTAGGACTGCCTTATTTCATGTAACATAATGGTCCTAGCTGAACTTGAGAGCCTCTTGCTTGACCCTCTAAAGTGCTGTAGTTATGGTGGTGTGTCACTATGCCTGGCAGGAAGTCCCTGTTTTAGCTCCAATCTGTCTAAGTTAGGCTTCATAAAAGCCGTGGCATGAAGAGTGCCAGAAGTTGCCATGGATTTCGAGCTCTTTATGAATATGATTCTCATAATGTTCTCAAAAATTTCTATTAGACACCTTTAGCTTTGTTCTGTGTCACTAGGCGCTGAACTTGCTCGTGCTAAGCAAGTGCTGTACCCCAACTCCCATAACACACATTAATGTGATGTTAGAAGGAAAATATATTCCAAGGTGGCTTATTCACATCTCTGCTTAAATTAATGAACTCTAAAAACGTAGTGTTCAGTTCTTGACCACACAAATGAAGAACTGAGATCAATGGCTAGGACGCCAGAGAACAAGAACTGAATCGATGCATGAGAGAAGAAACCATTTTGGAGGTTTTGCTGTGTAACACATGAGTCTTGCAGTCTCTTCTACATAACTTCATGAAACAATTCAACGCAAACAATCATGTGCATCCATACAGTTATGCACACTAGAGTTTTCAAAGTTTTCCATGTTGTTTTCTACCAACAGGAGATAGTTCCTACTCACATACAGGGGCTGCCTGTCACCTGCTGGGCTCCACAAAGGAGAAAGAAAGTTGGCCACAGAACCAGAGGACAGCAGGTTGCCATGCCAAGAGCAGTGTCTTTTATGTTCTTTGATAACTTCGTGAGTTCCTGCTTCTATTCCTTCCATCTATTAATGAACATGAACTACATCCTGGCCTTTAATCATCGATATCATTTCTTAGAGACGTTTGCTTCTCAGAACATCTGTTTCCCAGACCTTCTCTTGAGAACGAGTGTATACATGGCAGCTTTCCCCTTCTCTGGGCCACAGAACTGCATTTCCTATGCACCTTCAAGCATTAAATAGAAAATTAAGCTAAATGTACCATATTTTGTTATAATTATGGTTTGGGAAAAAAAATCCTTGTTAATTAGGTATCCAAGAAAGTTATGTGGCCCATATGCTAGGGAGAAATGTATAGTTCATAGTCATAAAGTTTGGTAATAAAGGGATAGTGATGAGTGAAAGGAACAAATGTAAATTAACATCCTGAAAATAAATCAAACAGTTTAGATAACGCAAGCACTCATGGCCACCATGTGCAGCTCGTTCTGGTTGTCACTTTTAAGGTGTCTGATTTTAGTTCAATTAAATTATTTTCTTAATAAGCAAGTGTAATTTGAGGAGTAATATTCTGATACTGTCTATAAGTGTAGAATTACCATGTTTGTGCCGTGATAATAACAGCACTATTCTCGTTATTCATCACAGAGTCTTTGGCATTGGGCTGGATGATGATACAAATTAAGGAATTCTAACTCAGATAAGGTCTCTTCCTTTCAGGAATTTATTCTCCACAGCTATGTGCCCTGGCCTGAGCCAGTGTAGGCCTGCCTCACCAGTGACCTGGAAGAGTCCATGGCTAGTCCTGATGAGCTTCTTCTGAGCCGGCTCCACTTCACATGCTTTGTTCCTTTCTTCCTCACAGTCCTCATAGGGGTGTATTACCTAAGATAGTTCGGATAGCTACAACTGGAAACCATAAGCTAGGAATGGCTGATGTGCCTTGTCTCTGGAAGTATGAGAGAGACCTATACCTTGGACAGGAACAAGCTTGTATATTCATCATTTGATACTGTTTAAGACCTGGCTCATTTTTGTCCTTTTGTTCAGATATGCTGTATGGGGTGTTTTTTGTTTGTTTGTTTGTTTGTTTGTTTGAGTTGGCTCCTTTCAAGGTGGTATGATATCTTACACAACCTCAAGAGTGACATTCCTCATGATGACCTCCAGAGAAAGCAGAAGGGATCAAATTGTTCATGGCAGCCCCTTTTCATATGGTAGGAAGACTTTTTCACTGGCATCCCACTGTAGGCAGGAAATGGACATTGAGATGTTGAGTAGGAAGCCAATTTCATCCAGTATGGGCAGCTAACAAAAAGATCTCATCCTGCAGCTAAGGAAACTGGGAATGAGAAGAGTAACAGTAACCCGGAGCCTCTCCACTGAGAAGCAGTGAAGTCAGGCTTTCAACAAGGTATTGTGACTTTGACCCCTGTGTTAAGTGGCTGGTTATGACCAACACCTTGCTTCCCACAAGCAAAGCCTCAGAGCCAAAGCCACGAAATAAGTTAAAGTTGTCTTCAATTTTTCTCATTTTCGCTCTTATTCCCATAAAAATGCCTCATATTTTTTTCCAAAGTCCTGTACTAGATGTTATCCTGGAGAAGTAAAGACGGGATTTTAAGAGATGCTAAGTGGAGGGAAACAGAACTTCACCTCAGAGCAGGGGTCTGTGATGGTGAATATTGATGATAAGCTTGACAGATCGAGAATCACCCAAGGCATAGATGCCTGGGGGAGCCTGCAAGCGGTGGTCTACATGGGGTTCAGCAAGGTGGGAAGAGTCCCTCTGTGTGAGAAGCACCTTTCCCTGAGCTAAGATCTTGTACTGGAGAAAGGGGGCTGGGATTCACTAGCATTCACTTATCTGACTGTAGATGAAATGCGGCCAGCTGCTTTAAGCTGCTGGTGCCATGCCCTCTCTTCTAGAAGACTGTATCCTCAAACCATGAGCCAAATCTCCTTACGTTGGTTTTTGTCTGGGGATTTGTCACAGCAACAGGAGAAGCAGCTACTACAGCTTCCCAGAGAAAGTGAGTTCCATTATCTCCAGTGAGAACTCAAGATCAGTGATAATTAGCCTGATGAATGAGTGTGTTACATACATGTGGGCTAGTGTTCCAGCAAGCAGATACTGTGCAAACATGAGGAAATGGGGTATATTTGAAAAACTGAAAGTATCCAAATGTCAGTCACAAGGGATTGTAGATAAGAAAGTTCTAGAGATAAGTGCAAGGGGTTGAGACCATATTGTGAGACTAGTGTGAGGTCATTCAGAATTTTCAGCAGATGAAGGATTTGGTCAGGATATAATCATAGAGATCTCTGTAGGCTAGAGAATGGGTTCCCGTGCTCTGAAAGTTGTGCTTACCTTCCAGAGTAAGTAGAGGGAGAAGGCTCCTCTTGACTTAATGCCTTCATCCTCACTGCCTTGCAGGGATGCCCTGTAGTAGATTTTGTGGCTTAGCTCATCGTCTATTTCCAATTCATTTGTCCTTTGTCCATGTCCTACTTAAGACATGGAAAAGTTGAGATGCTTGTCTCCCAGCCATTTGTTTGAGATGACCATGTGACAGGTTGGCTGTGGACTTCTAGGGAAAGAGTCAGCCTGTAAACTAACATCATCCCAGAGATGCACTGGGATACCAAGCCAGAACCTGACAACTGGAACCATTTTTGACCCAGAAGGGACATGCGTAAGAATGAATGCCTGTTGGGACAAAGGGTGGAAGGACCCTGGGTCTCGGGATAACAGCATGAGTTCCACAGAACATTAGAATATCAGGACATTCCTAATACTGAATAATTTCTTAAGCAAGTATTGACTTTTTTGTTTTATTTCATCTTATGCTCCCAAGTCACAATCCATGATTGAAGAAATTCAAGCAGGAATCATGGAGGAATGCTGACCTCTGATTTGCTTTCATGGCTCACTTATATTGCTTTCTGCCCACAGTGGTCTAGGCCCTCCCACGTTGATCAACAATCAGGAAAGTGTCTCAAACATATGGCTACAGGCCAATCTGAGGAAGACAATTCTTCCTCTTCCCAGGTGACTCTAGAGTGTATCAATGAGAAAAACTAACAATAAAAGCCCTGATGGTTTAAGCCTGACTTGGTGATGTCTTCGGTTATATAAAAGGTACTTTTAGGACAACAGGACTTCATCCCAGAGACTTCCATCTATCTTGACTGTACAGACTTCGTGGATTCTCAGTAAGAGAAGGGAATATCTATAGTTCACATTATCACATTGATGGTAGGAAGATAGCACTGATTGTTCTGTCCCCTTGGGATTACACTATTTGGCATCTTCTCCAATACTGTAGAAAGAGTTAGGCCAGTTCCTTTGTCCTCAGCTCATTTGCTTGCTTCCAACACGAAGGGACGAAGTCTACTTACTTAGCTTAGGACTACATCTGAAGTACCCAAAGCAATAGAGAGGACCAGGACAGTTATTTTTCAAAGGTGTCTTGAAGTTTTAATAACACTTCATGTTTGAAGAAAGGTTTTACCTCTAGCACACGTTTCTTCAAACAATTCATGGTAATAGAATAGTGTCCTAGAGAAAATTTAAACAGTAGTGAAGCATGTTCTTTTTCTCAAATGGAGATAATTAGTTCATTGGAATTTTAATAAAATATATAACTCCCAATTCTCCCACTCCCAGCACTAGGACATGCTCACTGGCATTCACATGTAAGGGATACCCATGCCAACAACCACTGACTAATGTGTCGTCTGAGGTCTGCCATCTCCTGACAGGATCAAGGTAACCCCAACTTGCCTTGTTTTTATGCCACAGCACTATTGAAAAGAAAGATGTAATTAATGGAAATGTGAGAGAGGGGGTTCTCTTGGCTGTCACACAGTGAGAGCCCTGGTATGGCTTCCCCAAGAGACTGGCCACTGCAATAACACTTTCTAGGTTACTTTCTGAAGAAATGGGTGAGGCAGGTGACCCGTCAGTGCAATGGCCACAGTGAGAGCTACGGCGGGTATGACATAGAGGTTCCTTGTTCCCCCGAGTGACACCAATTATGGGGAAGAGCTTTGTAAACACACCTCTCTCTTCAGGGGAAGTGACAACATACAGTAAAGAATGGGCACAACCCAAGTGACATCTATCAATAAATAGCAAACAAGGGAGCTTTTCTAACTGAATGCAGGTAAGCAAATAAATCAGGAGACACGTAAGCCCATGCTGGAGACAATGCATCGTTTTCTTCTCCACTGACAGAATGAAAGAGGGATTGGCTCTTGGAGTTTGCCCAGATGTGGCAGGCTGGGAAGACCATTTTCTACCTATCCAGCTGTTACCTCAAGGCAATGTGATTATATATCATGTGTGTGGACAGGACCCTCTCAACTTAAAAATAGGGCTTATTTTACAACTTCATTTCCAGCAATGGTTGGCCACTCTAGAAGGAATGTACATATTGCTCTTTATTCAAAACCAAGTGTATAAACAAGAGCTGAACAAGTGCCCATAGAAACTCCTGGGAAATCAATAGGCTTTGGGGAATTAATCCCCTGATAGCTTACCTACATTTATCTGTTGTGCTAGGTTTGCATCCTGCTGCCAGAGGAAACTCAAAGGAAACAGCTTGGATAAGGTGGAAGTTCATTTATGGATCACGTAAAGGGACAGCTGGTGGCCCAGGGCTGCTGTGATTCTCATGGGTCAAGAAGCCAGATTATCTCTCCTGTGTTTCTTCTATGGATGACTGTCCCTCACCCCAATTACCATCACATCAAAGAAACTTTACTTCCATTCCCGGGTGAGCCATAGGTGCTTCATGGAAATAGGGTAAAGAAGTGTCACTAAAAGGCACATGTACAGTCTTTTGCAAAGGTCACATGACACTTTCTGGACAGGAGGAGTGTAACCACATCTAGCCGAAGAGCACTCTGTTAGCCGTTCTCCATTGTCAACTTGACTGGCTTTGGAATCAGCTATGAGATCTGCCTTTGTGTGTATCTTTGTGTATGTCTTTGCATGTATCTTTTAGAGGTCAAGGGAGATTGAAACTGTTAAGTGAAGACCCACCTTGAATGTGGGTGAAATTATCCTTGGGCTTGGGTCTCAGACTGAACAGAAAGGCATAAAGAAGAGATCCATATACATCTTGGCGCTCCCTGTTCTCTGTATCCAGGTCTGACGATATTAACCCTGCTATGCCTTCCTTGTCATTATGGACATTATTCTCTTAAATCTTGAGCCTGAATAAAACCTTTCTCCTGAAGTTGCTTTTTGCCAAATATTTGGTCACAGTGATCAGAGAAGTAACTAATATGAAGGCTCCTGATGTATCTGTCATTCCTGGCGGTAAAGAGTTTTACCACCATTAGGAAGGTTAACACAGGTACCAGGACATCTAGCCAGGCTGCCATTTTTCCATAGAGAGGAAGAAGTAAGAGTTCCCACTTAATCTCTCACAAAAGCCACAGAAAGACATCTGATGCCAGTCAACAGCAAAGCCCAAGTTGAAGGATATCCTTCCTCTACAGAACTGGGAATAAGCAGGGCTATCTGCTGCTTACTTCCTCTCTAAAATTCACCTTGGTGAATTGGTGGTCCCACTCCACAGCACAGCTTTCTTCAGTATGGTTATGGAATCAGCCATGCCAAGCTTTTGACACTGAAACACATCATTGTCACTTACAAAGCTCACCGTCCAGAACTGCCCAGCTGAGTTACACACACAGACACACACATGTTTTGTGTTGGGCTACATTCAAAGCTGTCTTGGCCTCATGTGGCCCGTGGGCCATGGGTTAGACAAACTCGCCTGCTGTCTTCTTTCTGGAAAAGCAGTTTCCTCTAGAAATAACTTTAAGTGCTTTTTGTTCTTCAGTTTGAAATGTTTGGCCTTCCTAGCCTTTCTTTAATTACGTGAGAGCACACAGTCGCATGTGCACTCATGCTGAGGTCGGAGAACTTCGTGGGGTAGCTCTCTCCTCCCACCTGTAATGTGGCTTCCACAGGGCAGGCTCAAGCGGTTAGGCTACTCGGCAAGTGCCTTTACCTTCTGAGCCATCTTGTGCACCCAAATGTCCTATCCCTTCTTGAGAGACATTTCTATGGGCAGAAAATAAAGGTGGGCCCACCCTTATAATTGGTTGGAGTGAGGGGCTGGAGAGATGGCTCAGAGAGCACTGCTTGCTCTTCCAGAAGTCCTGAGTTCAATTCCCAGCAACCACACAGTGGCTCACAAACCATCTAGAATGAGATCTGGTGCCCTCTTATGGCATGCAGGTGAACATGCAGGCAGAACATCATTTACATAATAAACTCAATAATTGGTTGGATGGCGTGAAGAGTGGCATAATAAATTAGGTGTCTACATACTAGGTACATGTATGATTTAGTATTTTTGCTACATGTGGTTAATTGGTTCAGAATTCTATTAATCTGGAGTTTTTAAGAGGGAGTTTTTAATCTGGAGTTTTTCAATGGAGTCATTTTTTTTCTATCAAGAAACTAAAGAAAGAGAACCTTTTCCAGCTAAGCTTTTATCTCTCTAAAGATGTATGGGTTCATATGCATGAATGAGTATCAGTAAGCACATGCTCTTGGCGAGCAAGGGGTGTGTGCTTAGCATTACTCTGCGCAACTAGAGCTGAGTAAATACAGCATTGTGCCAGGAGTCTGCCATGGCAGCAATTGCTTGGAAGAGCCTTTATACCACTCCATCCACTGCTTTCAATAAAGCTTTCTCGGAAGTGAATGTGGTTCAGGAAAGGAAGGAGAGATTCCTCAAAGTTAAAAGAACTGGTATTATGGAGGATTATGAGCTGAGTAAAATGGGGAGGGGAATTAAACTCACATCACTGCCTTTGATATATGCTCATTGATAGTAGAGAAGGCATCCATGGTGGAGAAAAGAGGTTATGAGGCTGGGTTTTATTTTTTATTTTTTTCATTCTGCCATGAAGGAATTTATAACAGTGGTTCTCAACCTTCCTAATGCTGTAACTCTTTAATACAGTTCCGCATGTTATGCTGACCTACTACCATAAAATTATCTTTGTTGATACTTCATAAGTTTGCTCTTGTCATGAAGCACAGTGTCAATATGTGATTTTCAGGATATCTGATATATGTCCTCCGTGTAAAGCTCCTTCACCCTCCAAGGGGGCCACGACCCACAGGTTGAGAAGTACCATTTATAGCCTTTTGTGTATGTCAGCAACTGCCCTTGTGTCTTGATATACACAGCTGTCCAGTCTCCACAATAGCTCTGGGTAACAGATATGGTTATTCCCATTTTAGAGATGAAGAAACTCCAGTCAAAAATGAATGAAGGGCTGTGGCCAAGGCTGTACCCACTGAATGAGTTGAGGGTTGACTATAGGCTGCTGACTTTACAAGCTCTGTCTGCCTCACAACAGGTTATGCTATAAGGGAGGCAGGAGATCTGGTAACCTGGTCTAACTTGATCACCTGATCCGAGCACCCTGAGATCTACTCTCATATGCCTGTCCCTCAAAAGTTGTGCATTCACCAAAGCTGGGGCAGCTGCTGAGTCTCTAGGTCTTGATGTGGCCTCTGGTGGCTGGATAGGCCAGTGATGATGGAGAACTGTCAACATCAGGCACATTAGTGATTCTTGAACATCATAACTGTTCTCCACTTACTCACAGATGGGACAGGATTGAGAGGTCTAGAGACTAGCCAAAGCATGTTGTTGTCTATTTAGGCATCTCCTTGGTTCCTGATTAGCCAGGAATTTTGTTTGTCTTTTAAGTCACGAAGGTCCCAGCTGTCAGAGCCTTTCTCTCTTGAGCATCTGCAGCCATTCTGCTGTGGATCATGAGCTCATCTGATCCCTCACTCCAAGCTGCTTTGGATTTGACCTGGTCTTGGCCAGGAGACCTTCAGTAAAAGGCTAAGTGCTAAAGTGGTATTTGTGACTCAGTTTTCCCAGTGAGTCAGAAATAAAACTACACTTCAGCATGTTAGAAGCCATCCTGGGAGGAAACCCAAAGGATGTTTCCTCTTTAGTTCTTTTGGGATGCAAATAGACTTATTACATGTAGGGGGTCCATTAGTGAGTGTGGGAGACAGACTCAGGGCCTCCAGATGCCTTTGTTCCCTTCTTTCCTGTCTCCCTCTCCCCCTCCCTCCTTTCCTTTGATTTTTAAAAAACTTATTTTAAAATAGTATGACCTAATCATTCAGGGGGCAATTATACCTCTTATTGACATTTGATCAAGGAATTTATTCCCAAATTTAATTCTACCAGTTAGTAAAACTGGAAAAATACCAGGAGTCAACTAAAACAAAATAAATAAAAAACAAACCAAATCAAACAAAAACCAAACGAAAAATTTTAAGTGCTTTTTATAAAACAAAACAAAACAAACAAACAAAAGACAAAACAAAACCGAGAATGAAGTGATGTTGTGCAAGTCCAATACTCGGTGAAACTCCTTTTCCTCCAAGAACTATGAAGTTAACCAAACTTATAAGTCCCCCATGGAAGTGCTGTCAGACACAGTGACATAATCTGTGCTGTGGACACCCACACTTTCATGGTGAATTTGCTTGTGAGCACTGTGCCCAAACTCACAGTGGGAAAAGAACAGCTTGTTTACTGAAGGATGCTGGGAAAACAGGATGGCCCCATGCAGAAGAATGAGACCGGACCCTTGCCTCACATTACACAGGAGAACCAACTCACTAAGAACAAAGGCTGAAATGTAAGACCTGAAACTGTGAGACTACTGGAAGAAAATGTAGGAGGAAAAGTGATGCAGCCACGGTTCAGGCAATGTTTTGTGGATTTGATTCTAAAAGCTCAGATAACAACAGCAGACAGAGACAAATTTGCTTGCATCTAACTTTTGAAGAAGGTTTTGCCTGGTGAAGAAAACAAGAGAGCAACAACAACCATGGACAGGAGAAAATGTTTGCAAATCAAGCATTTGATAACTAATATCCAAAACACAGACGAAACTCAATAGCAAGAAAACAACCTTATTTTAAAAATGAGCGAAGAACTAGAAGAAACGTTTTTCGAAAGACAACATACAAATGGCTACAAACACTTGAAAAACACCGACCTTCATAAATTATCAGAAAATTGCAAATTAAAGCCATGTGGACTTATCCTGTGATCCCTGACTGTTGTCCACAAGATGAAATGTAACAGAGTGTAGGTTAAGGGAACTCTTGAACATTGCTGGGAAGAGTTTGAGTTAGTACAGCCACTATGTAAAACAGAACGACACTTTCTCAAAAAAACCAAAAGTGGAATTAACATATGATCTCCCACCCCACTTCTGGGTAGCGAACCAAAGAACCCGAATTCAGTTTGTCAGAAAGGCAATTGAGAGTTCTTTCCTAGAGAAGGCTTATTCTCCAAAGCTAAGCTGTTGCTTATGCCCACCAATGTCTTAAGATAATAAGGTACTTGTACATACTGTGGAATGTTATTCACTCGTTGAAATGAGAGAAGTTCTGTCATTTGTGTCTGCATGGATGAACCTGGAGGACATGTTAAATTAAATAAGCCAGGCACGGAAAGACAGATTCTTACATATCCTGTGTGTGGAATCTGAACTCAGAAGCACAGGGCAGAATAGTGATAGCAAGATCCTGGAGGTGGAGGGAAGGAGGAGTTGCCTAAAGGGTACAACATTTCAAAGATAGGAAGATTAAACAGGTGTTTGAGAAGACGGAGAACTCCATTAGCTGACTCAACCATTCTCCCTGTTGTGTAATATGGCATCACTTTGTATATAGTAAAAACATATCAATTATAATATGTCACTCTCTAGGAATTTTAAAATGCTGCCTAAACTATAAGGTGTGTCATAAACACGGTTAACGGTGTGGTGTGGGCTCGGGGTGTAGACAGGTCTGAGAGTAAACTCTCCTAGTGTGACTTGGGAAAACTACTTTATCTCAGCGGTTGTCAGTTGGGGGCAATTCCATTCTGCCCTGAAGATATTTGGCAATGTCTGACAACATTTTCGCTTATCTCTGTGATGGGTCAGGGTCCTACCAGCATCTACAGGGTGGAGGCAAGAGCCTGCAGTGCACAGTACGGCCCCACAGCAAACAGTTTGTGGCCCCACATGTCAACAGTACCAAAGGTGAAAACCGTGCTTAATCTTGGCAAGCCTCTGGGTTTGTTTTTTCAATTGCCTTCAAGGAAGAAATAACGGTAACAGTGCTTATTATCTATGTTTGCTGGACTGTCAAAGAAAGAAAACTCGAGTAAATCGGAGCCCTGAGCCTGGCTGTGTTCTAACATAATGCAGTGTTCTAAGCCTATTTCATGCTCAGGTCCTTGTGATGGGCCTCTCCTGAATGCTACCAACTTGTTTTCAGTCACTGATCACCAGCCCTTCCTAAGCTCACGTAAGAAATGTGTATTGCCTTGGCTGCCTGGCATCTCTTCCCTTATTTCAGCAACCCCTGAAGAACCCCCCTCCCCAATAAAATAAGGTTTTGGTGGCAATATAAACCTAGACACATTCCTGAGGAAGCCAAAAAGACCACCGCCACATAGTCCTCCTCGGTTGGTTCCTGTTTCCTCAGGTGTGTGTTTCAAACACCACCCAACCAGCGTGAACTCGAGCATTTGTACAGCAATGTCACACGTTTCCAAGATGGGTTCCTTTGACTGCAGTCAAGACTCTTAGTGAATGATTTACCACTGGTGTGGGGAGCAGAGCCATGGCTGTGTGAATCTCATTGGAGATGGGGGTCAGGGCATTGAGCCTAGATGGTAGTAGAACAGGAAAGGGCTCCTGGCTGTGTTTTCCACCAGGACTGCAGCAACATTAAATCCCTAACTCTAAAGCCAGATTCTTGATTGAAGCAAAAGCTGAATGTTCCTGCTCCAGCCAAGTCCTTATCAATAAATGTAAATTAGCAGAGTGCTTTAGCGCTATCCCTCAGTGAACTCTTTGCATTTGCCTAATAGCATTGAGCAACAATCAGACTTAAAATATTGATTTAAGCAAATTCTCAGAAGTACATGGCATATTTATTGTAAAATATGAAGCTCTCTTTTTCTTCCCTCATTTTATCTTCCTGTTTGCCAGACCCCATTTTAATATCTCTGTGGAATGGAAACACATTTTGTCCCCATTTGGGAGCAGTCTAGCCAAAATATGACACCACCTTCTGATAAACACGCAGAGTCTCCAAGTTCGTTAACAGTTCCCTTTAATTCAGCAGATTTCTCTGGACCACAGAGTGATGGTTTGTGGGGAAAGGAATCCGATAAGCTTTAGTTTCTGTTTTGAAATAATAGTTTAATAACAAATTGAATTTGTTTAGCAGCTTAAGAGCAGCCAATTATTTTTAATGTTGTAAAGAACACTACAGAAATGGCCTTTCCCTTTATATATACAATCTATAAAATTCAAGTGTGGGAGAGGTTTAAGTAGCTTTTATTTTCTAACGGTGAAAAAGACAGTACTTAGAATAGGAATACAGAACTGTAGCTCTTGACTTTGTGAATTGCTCTTAATAGATGACACTTGCATTCCAAGCTTGGATATGATAGCCTTGGCTGCAATAAATATGTATGACAAAAATTACCACCTTTGTCAAGTGTTAGTTTCTTCTTAGAATTTTTTTTTTTTTGTATGCATCGTTTCTGAGTTAACTGGATTCACTTACATTAATGATTCCACTTCCATTTTTGGAAGTGTGATGCTTGTGGTAATGTTATCTAATTAAAGCTTGTGCATCCGATTAGGTATAGATTGACAGCTTAGGTTAGTTGATGTGCATAAACAATAATCTAATAGCCTCTTTCTCTAAAGTTTGACCTTAGGTCCTATCCATGAATGGCTCAATAATAAATTCCTGCTCCTTCAACTGTCTGTTCAGTTTTTCTTTTGGTGGGCTGGAGAGATGGTTCAGTTAGTGGTTAAGTGTACTTGATGCCCTTGGATGGCCAGAGTTCAGTTTCTAGCACCCACATCGGGCCCCTCACAACCACCTGGAACTTTAGCTCCAGGAGATTCAATGTCTGCTTGGGCCCCCTGCAGGCACCCACATGTGCGTTCACACACATTATGTACATTTTAAAAGGTATCTATTGGAAACACACAGAAGCTTTCGCAAAGATGTCTGCAGTAAAAGAAAAATGCCAGGTCATGATTCATTTAGAAAAATTAAGTCTTGATTTTGACATCACTGCTCCCTGGTGGCAGCATGCCCAAATTGCAGGAATATTAACACAAAACAAAACAATAAAAACCCAACCCACTCCCACAAAACAAACAAACCAAACCATCCAAACAAACCAAAACCAACAAAAACAAATCCACAGCCCTTTGAAGGCGAGTCATGAAGATGTAATTCAAAAGCATTATTTTCCTTTGTAGACTCCCCCATATCGACTGCCTTGTTCTTTCTAGTATAGGGGCTCTGCTGGAGTTCCTGTCCTAAAGCAACCTTCCTGCTTCAGCCTCCTGAGCAGGTGAAACTACAGGTAGGTGCCACAGTTCCTGGGTTTCACTGCTTTTCTATCAGTGAATATGAAGTGAAAAATGAAGGCGCTGAGATCATGAGAATTTGCTTCTGTATTCTTTAGTTAGATCCGAGGGTGTCCTGGTGGTGTACTGAGCCTAACAGAGAAAATCCGTTCACCAGTGACTTTACCACCAGAAGGACAGGCCTCATGGATCATCATCAGCCAGGATCCTTCTCAGGGGTTCCCATGGTCAGGCTAAAGCTAGTCTCTGCCTGTACTGGCCCCTCCTTTCTCTTCAGCCCCACTTTTTATGGGGTCTTCCTGGGGTGATAGAAATGCCTAGATCAGTGGTAGGGGATAGACTCTCACTGTATAACCCTGGATGGTGCTGGGTTTGTGGTGCTGACTTCAGAGTGCTGGGATTACAGGTGTGCATCACAGCGCCTTGCTCTGCCTTCTACTCACAAGCTTTATGATCCCGGAAATTGAGCTTATATTTTTTTCTTCTGGTCCTGTTAAAATCATTAGTTAGACTTATTTATTCACATTGAGAAGCACAGGAAGGAGTGAGAATTTCATATCTTTGTATATACACACACACTCACACAAACCAAAACCCCAAAAGCCAAATAAAACAAAACCAAAAAAAAAAAAATGGCCAAACAAACAAAACAAACAAGCAAACAAAAACAAACCCAAAACCAAAACAAACAACCTAAGTGGCTACGTCTGTGATTAAAGGAAAATGGTGCAAGTTCTAGAAAGTGTTCTAAGGGGCTTTTCTGTCTTCTGCTGGCATTTAAGGCGGCAGCAGGGGGTATTTCCTTCTCAGTGACCCTCCAGTCAGGTGGCCACTGTCGCTGCCAGCTGGGCAGAAACACTCAGTGTCTCCCTGTTTCATTTTTGTCATTTTGTAAAATGAGAAAAATTACACAGAGCTGTTGAGTAAAGTCAACGAAATCTTATATGTGGAAGAACGTGGTAATCATAAAACAGCTCATAAAGGTGAGGTGTTTGAGGTATAAATGTGACATTCTGGTTAGCTCAGGAATCGAGAGTAAAGGCATTAGGATAATGTACAAAATTATAAGCCACTTTAAATGTGTTGACATAGGGACAACTGTGTTAGGATTTCCATGTACTATGTTTATTTAAATGCAGTTTTAATGGGTAAAAAACTGCATATTTATGAGGCACCATGTGATACCGAGGCGTATGTGTATACATTGTGTAATGTTAAAATCTGGGTACATACATCTATCTCTTCAAACATGCTTAATGTATTTATGGAAAGACATTCAAATTATTTTCTTTCAAATTATTTTCTTCTAGTTCTTTGAAAAAATACAGTAGATTACTGTTGTCTATAGCCATCCTACATGCCACAGCAGGCCAGAATTACTTGCTTCTATCTGGCTATAGAAAATTATCTTTGTGGAAACCATGTCATGCTTAAGTAACAACAGAACAATGTTCAAGTACTGCGTAAATGTTAAACACACACACTGTTGAAAGGACACAAACACCATAGCTCCTGACTTCTGAAAACACAGGAGAGTTGAAGAAACAGTGTCTCATTGGCTTTTATTATTATTATTATTATTTTACCTGTAGAATGCCCTAGGGCTATCTTATACAAGGCTTTAATTATTAAAAAAAAATGCACTTTGGCATACCAAAGATAGCCAAATTCAGAAATAAGGAAAGCTACCACATTACGGCAGTGTGGGGTGTCATGGGCAGGAAACAGCAATAAAAGAAACCTTCCAAACACCGCGGGGCCTGCCACGCCACTGTGGCCTATAACCTGTAGACCCACTCCTTCACCTGAGATGACAATACTTGCAGAGGATCGAGACAAAGCTAAGAAGCGGGAGACAGAGAAGAGAAGAGAGAAGAGGAGAGGAGAGGAGAGGAGAGGAGAGGGGAGGGGAGGGGAGGGGAGGGGAGGGGAGGGGAGGGGGGGGGGGGGAGGGGAGGGGAGAGGAGAGGAGAGGAGAGGAGAGGAGAGGAGAGAAGAGAAGAGAAGAGAAGAGAAGAGAAGAGAAGAGAAGAGAAGAGAAGAGAAGAGAAGAGAAGAGAAGAGAAGGAGGGAAGGAGGAGAGCTGCAGGAGAGGTGAGACAGCAGAGGACCACAGAGGCAGGGATGAGAGTGGGGAGCCTGCCTGGAAGCTCAGTATCCCAGCGTATTTCTGAAGCTAACTGCCGTCCAACCAAGTGTCACATACTCACCAGAGTCCCCTACAAAGCATGGGGTGAAGCAAAGTCCTTTCATGTTCCCCTTTTCTGTTCCTCATGTCTAACACCCAGGCCCAAAGGCTATTGCTTCAAAGTGGCTTTTCACATCGTCCAGCTCATTGCAAGCTCCTCTCCCTGCTCTCTTGTCCTTTTCTTCTGGTCAGTGTTTGGTGTTGGCTGGTGCCCATGGGTTCCTCTGAGACTTGAGTGAGAGGGTCAGAGAGGTAAGCTGGCTACCCAATTTCAGTGCTCAGACTTGGTCCTGCATATATTATACTCCCAAAAATAGTTAAGTAGATTCCTCTGAAGAAGGTGGGAAAAGCTTCCATCTAGAACTGTTCCATCTAAAGGACTCAGTTGTGTAAAATACCAGAGCTGCAAAGGACCCCCATTTGAATTTGTTGTGTACCTTTTCCCAGGGGAATCTCTTCTTTTAATTAATTTGTTTAATTTTAGTTGTTTTTTTAAGTTTATTTATGTATGAATGTTCTGTCTGCATATATACCTGTATGTGAGAAGAGGGCCTCAGATCCCATTATAGATGGCTATGAGCCACCATGTGGTTGCTGGGACTTGAACTCAGGACCTCTGGAAGAGCAGCCAGGGCCTGTAACACCTGAGTCATTCCTCCCGCTCTCAAGAATCTATTTCTAGTCATCGAAGACAGGAAGGGAAATGACAGTCTAAAGAAATGAGTGTCCCCAAGTCCAGCATGGTGAAACAGTGAGTTCAACAGCAGTTACTTACAGGAGAGTGTGCGGCATGTAGACAGCCTCGCTGCAGAGGAGGCTCCCTCCCGCCCCCCTGCCCCGGCAATTGTTAAACACTTGGAACTCCTCAAAGAGGCAAGGGGCCTTGTGCACCTGTGAGCCTTCCTCCTGTTCCCAACGTCAGTGGGCTCAATCTTGTGAGGGTCTCCTGGGGGTAATCACGATGGCTCTGATGTAAAGCTAGCCGCTGTGTCTGTGCTATACCTGGGGGGCAGAGTTCCATCATAGCATCTGTGTTTGAGTGTGTCAGAGTCGGTTGCAACCCCAGGGCAAAGAGAACGGTAAGGCCCGTGAGGGCAGGTAACACAGCTGCCTGTTTCAGGCTCGCTCCTGCTCCATGCCTTACACAGACCGTTATGCATTCTTTGTGGGAAGGTGACCCGAAAAAAAGAGAGGCAGATGAACACACGTCTAGCAAATAGCACGTGAACTATGCCTCACGCAGCCAGCGATGGGAGAGCACGGAGCCAGCGTCTGGAAGTGAGTACTTTTCTTTACTGTGTTTGGGGGAGAGGGGTGCACTTTAAAGTTATTTCTCGAGGAGAAAGTGGTCCAAAGTGAGTCGGAAAAAAAAAATCCTTGAATGACAGCTTCACAGAAATAAAAATAAAGCTTAACCATGTATTTGTCCCTCTGAAAAAACCCAAATCTCACATTAGTCTTTGGGAAGGATATATGGATTGATTAAAGGGAGAGGCATTATTTATGGAGCTTCTGTTTGAGTGGGACTGTGGCAGTTTTGCTCTTATTTCTCCAGTTTATTGTAGCGTGGTGGTAAGGCACAACTATAAAGCTCTTTGAATAAATCATTTTAATTGCCTGGTAAGATGAGTGTTCATGTTAATTAAGTAGATACTCTACACATGGCTGAGAGAATTCTTTCGAGGCCTTTCTTTGAAACGGCAACTTTATAAGGTGCCTTTTGTGGAGGAAATGACATTTCTGTTATCAAACTTAGAACCTTACAACTACTGAAGGAATTATGTGGAAGCACTTAATTTAAAATGTATTTGCCCAGCTGAAAGCGGGCTCCGCTTTAGTAAGCTATGTACCCCGTGAGCTCTCACAGGGGAAGGATTCTGTCCCTAGTTCTCATGTGATTTAACATGGCCATAGAAAAGTCACTCTGGTCCCCTTGGCCTCAGCTTCCTCTCTCGTTAAGGGAAGCATTTAGAATCTGCTCCAACCGTCTTCTTTATTCAATCACATCCTGGCTGAGGACCTGGGTGTTAGACCCCACATGGAATAATAGAGACTCATGCCCTTCTTGATGGAGCACCAGGACAGAAGGGGCATGGCCCTCTTGCAGTAGCTGTGCCAGTAGGGGAGGCACAACTTCAGAGATTTCAAAGACATGATTTCTCTTCTCTTTGGAACCTAGAGAAGTTTTAGAAATTGTGGGGTTCTTGTTTGTTTGTTTTAGAAATCAGTACACATTATACTCAAAATGTCCAGAAATGACAAAGAGGTTTTTAAAAGTGTTGAATGATAAAGCATTTCAGGTTTTTTTTTTATGGTTTGTATACTGCTCATGTCTCTAACGAATGTATGCCAGCTGCATATTCATAGCCATATGTAATAGATCCATTTTGGTAAAAGAACACTTTCAGCAGGGAGCATTGGAAAGCCTGTGAAGGGCCCTGAGAAGCTGCACTCCACAAGCACTCCAGGGTTTGTTTCTCTCTTGCTTTGTGGCCTTCTGCCTTCATACATGCTGACACAAATCATTGGAACATCAGTCGTTCAGGAATGGGCAAGTCAGTGGTTGCTAAGCTTACTCCATCATTTCTGGTCAGAATGCCAGGGACTGACCTAGGAGAGCAAGGCTCTTCTGCTGAGGTGTATCTCAAATCCTGTAAAAATGACGAAGACTCACATAGTTGCTAGGACTAGCTTTGACCTCACTCAGAAGCATAGGCAGGCCTTGAATTTTCTATATTCCTAACGTCACTATCCCAAATAGCTGGGATTATAGCCTGTGTCCCTCAGGTCTGGCTCGGGGAGCAGCCAGTAAGCAGCCATAGTTTCTACTTTGGGTTCCTGCCGTGAGTTCCTGTCCTGACTTCCCTTAGTAATGGCCACTTTTCTCATCCAATTTGCTTTCAGTGTTGGTGTTAATCACAGTGACGCAAAAGCAAACCAGGATGGCTGGTTATTCAGAGCATGCCAGTTCCCACTAATCATAGAATTATAGCCTCAGAATGAGAGTGGACAGAATTCTCTTTTTCAGCTCACAATGAGGTGGAAAGCCTTAGCTCAGCCTTGACACACAGTATGTCTAGAGAAGATATTTAGTGACAGACTGCATCACTCTGCAAGGAGACCTGCCTACCTGGTTTTGGATTCCTTCTTGTGCGGTTGTCAGTTCTGCCTCTTCTACCCTGGGTAGCTAGACAGCTAAAGTATCCAGTGTGGCAGTCACTAGCCACAGGTAGTTGTAGGGCACTTGAAACATGGCCAGTTTGTGTGCTTGGTAGTTTGGGCTAATCTCAATGAGTTAAGATTAGCTTTACATACGAATGCATGAAAATACTGTATGTAATTCATTGTTTCGTGCAGTTAGCATACATATTTTTTATTTTATTTTATTTGTGGCAAGTAGAAAATGTTAAACAACACGTACCAGTGGGTTTCTGCTTGATAGTGTTGCCATGGAGTACATTTGTACCCTGTCTCAAGAGGCAAGCCTCAGACCTTTGGAAGGTATAAGCTTTGCATCCAATTTTTAAAGGCAAACAACTTAGTTTCCTTTAAATATTCTTTATTTGAAGTAATCTCCATCACCAATAAGTGTCCCAGTTTTCAGTCTCCAGTTAAGCTGAACATCATAGATCATAATTAAGATGCACCAAGCCCTTTTAGGCTATTATCTTTTGTCTTATCATTGCTATTTTTCTGTAGTTGCATGTTGGCAATTATGCTGTTCAAAGATCCTGAGATGTGTGTGAGCCTTTAGTGAGATGGATCCCAAGGGTCAATGATCCGCTTGAAATTGTAAACAATTTCTGACTATGGGCAGGACTGAAATGGCCTCAGAGACCTTTGTGTTTAAAGGGATAATAGCTTTTTTCCTTTGTTTTGAGGCTCTAATCATGTATAGTTCCTGCGATTCCTTTCTTTCTTTCTTTCTTTCTTTCTTTCTTTCTTTCTTTCTTTCTTTCTTTCTTTCTTTCTCTTTCTTTTTCTTTTTTTTCTTTCTCTTTTTTCTTCTTACAAAACTGCTTTTACTCTCAATTTTCTATCCTTTTATACTTAATCTTAAATAGATGATTTTATTTATTCCCATTAAGTTTACTCATTTTCATGTTAACCTCTTAGATGCTCTTTGCCACTTAATTTGTCTGACTGTTAATGAGTTAGGTTTCTGTCCCAGATTTGTCCATCACACCTGAAATGCAGATAAAAACATCTTGCATGTCTTCATCCATCATTAGTTGATGTTTCAGACTGAATGAGCCACTGATAAAACCTGGGAGTCTGCCATAGTCCCTGCTCCTCAGATAAGCAGTGATTCATCAAACAGTCAACATTCCTAAGGTAGAGCTGTCCAGCCAGCTACAAATCCGCTCATCTCCACTGCCATTCATGTCTTCAGCTTGTTCATGGGATATCAGACTCTTTGCCAAAATTAAGATATATTTAGGCCTGTCCTGTCTCCTTGATTCCTGACCTATGAGCCCGTCAAAGGAGGAAATCCAACTTGTTTTGCAAAAGACTGGTTTGGGAATCAGTGCTGGCTTCCAGCAATCTGCTCAGTGTTTCCTAGGTAATTTGTTAGAAGATGTTTCTAGAGGTTTGACATCAAATTTGCTATGCAATGGTTTCTGGAGCCTACTTATCCCATATTTTTATGTCTTGGAAAATTCAAACAATTGTCTTGGTAAAGGCTTAGTTGAAAAATTAAATGCACACTTACTTGAAATTGAAAAATAATAATAGGCTTTTAAGTGAGCTGAGCCAGAGTAATAAAATGATGATGATGATTAATACATTAGTCAAAGAATAAAATATATTAGAAGCCTAGCCACAGACACTATGTATATATATGTGTGTATATATGTATATACATATGTATTTCTCATTTATCAGTCTACCAGTGTTAAGCCCCTTGTCCTCTGAACTAATAAGCTAACCATAATATGTTCTGTTTTAGCACTTCAACCTAAACACATGACAGAACAATAAAAAGGGGCAAAATAGTTACTTGGCTCATGGATTCAGCAGGTTCAATCCTTAGTTTCTTGTCCTCACACATATGGGGACAATATCATCGCAATGGGAATTTTTGGAAAAGGATAGTCATGAGATAGCAGACCAGGAGGAGAGAGTAAGATGGGAAGTAATTAGGGATAATAGGACTAGACCTATTTTCTCTAGCTCATACCCATCTGTTTAGTTTTCAGAGGCCCCTCAAATTAGCATCACCTTCAGAAAACCAAGTACTGCCACCATGTGCCATGAGAGATGCTGCATATCCAAAACACGACACCTTTAATTTTCCTAATCTTCTGCTATCTATCTTTTAAAAATCTAATATACATATTATATTATATATCAGCATATTATTATACATCTATATATAGATAAACCTCTATCTACAATATAGATAACATATATTAACAGAGTCAAACATAGCATTGATACATAAAAGGTAGATATTAGGTAGCTTGTTCTGCTCAATTCCAGGAATTGTGGAGAAAGCCCAGGCTCTGTCCCAAAGCACCCACAGCCAGTGGTTCCTAATCTTGGGTGCTTAGTATGATCTCTTGGAACCTTTAAGTTTCCCAAGCCTGGGTTATACTTAGAGGTTCAGATTGAATTGGCCTGGGCATGGCTGGGCTCAGAAATTTTAACCCTCCAGGGAATTCTAATGTGGAGCCCTGGTTACTCTAATCAAGGCCAGTGGCTCTTTTCTCTCTCTCTCTCTCTCTCTCTCTCTCTCTCTCTCTCCTATTTTCCTGAGACAGGGTTTCTCTGTGCAGTCCTGGACTCACTTTGTAGACCTGGCTGGCTTTGAACTCACAGTGCTCAGTCTGCCTCTGTCTCCCAGAGTGCTGGGATTACAGGCATGTACCACCTCCGCTGGCTTAAGGCCAGTGGCGTTCAAAGTGGAGCGCCCTCCAGCAGCAGCAGCCCAGGAGCATGCCAGAAATGTGTGTTCCCATGCGTTCACTGAGTAGGGAGCTCTAGAAATCAGTGTCCTTGCAAATTACAGTGAGGCAGCTCTGCTGCAGGCTTGCTTTCTCCTTGGAAATGGTTGCTCCATCAACGTCTCCTTGGAAATGGCTGCCCTGCCAACTGTTCCTGAGAAGATGTGTGGTCTGAGGATCATTACAACCCTGTGGTCACGAATGCAGCTGCTAGTGTCCTCCCAGCTAGGGAGCTGGCCCCAAAGAGTGCTCTACCATGGTTTTCAGCTGGTATTTGTGTGCCCCTCTCTCGAGTCTCTAGGAGGTCAGTCTAGAGTTGCTGATTTCTTCCTCCATGCACCTCACATGTTTTCCCTTTTTGACAGCTGGTTTTGACCGATGATGAGTGATAGAATGTCTTCTGTGACAGTGCTAGATTACAGAAACACAATCACAGTAGTTAAAATACAAGTTTTACAGCTACTTGAGACACTTTGAGAAGCGGTGTGAACATCAGTAAGGTGTTAAGAGTGTCACTGGCTTCCTGCCTGGCCTGGGGCAAGGAACTCAAGTACTTGGAGGCATGGCCCAGACCTGTAACCGACTGGGGCCCAGAACCACAGCCACATTGCAGTGGTATTTGGGCTGGCCCTGAGCCTTTTTTTTTTTTTTCTCTCTTCTAATACCAAGCCCTTAAGTTGTTAGCTCACAGTAAGAACTAATGAGATCACTGCCCAATTGGAATGGCTGTTGTGAGCGCTGGAATGCTATGGTTATAATTAGTGGATATGGAAATTTGACCTGGATATCTTGCCCTGAGACTCTTCTGCAAGCAGGCTTCTTTTAGTGACCATGAGTCCCAACAGGAAGCAGCTGATACATTAGGCTTCATGCTGTATGTGGTACTAAGCTGGGTTGCTCAGGTTAGAAGCATTACATGTGTCTTAGACTGTTTTCCATTTACAATGGGATCCAGTTGTAACCCTGTCTTTAGCCCAGGCATGTCTGTGTATGTGAAGGTGCTCAGCATAGGACTAATAAGTGGTAAGAGCAGCTCTTCCGTATGCCACCAATGGACCCCGTAGATTGTCACTAACTAGCTTTTCAGAATGAGGGCTTGTTAGAGCTTAGCCCTGTTAGATTCTGGTTCCAGAAATTTCCCCCTTTCCTCATAGCATCTTTCTCCCTGCCTCAGACTGGGACCTTCACCTCTCTACTCTTCTAAAACACCTTTCCGTGATCACTCAGTCAGAGAACAGCTAAGGTGCTAGGGAATTAGAGCACGCAGCTTAGATGTGTTTGTTATACTATTGTTCCATTAGAAGCAATTTAATAGAACTTCAGTCTTTGAGAAAGAGAGAGAGAGTGTGTTTGTGTTCATGTGTATGCTTGTATGTATTTCCTGGGTACACATACAGGTATGTGGAGGCCAGACTTGGATGTCATCCTCAGAAATGTCATCTTTCTCCCTTGAGACAGGGTCTCTCGTTGTTCAGGGGTCTCCCCATTAGGCTCTGGTTGGTCAGGGAGCATTCAGAAGTACTGGGAGTGGCTCGTACAGTGACTAAGCATAAATTATCCTTTGTCACTTGGATATCTCTTCATCTAGTCAAATTAGCAAAGAAAAATCAACCATTTCACCCCCCAGAGATTATGTTTCATTGTAGAATGTTCTAGAAATCGGTCACTTTTCACAGTGGCAACCTATCTTTCCATCAGCCCCTCCTCCTGAATCTTTTCTCCCCTGCCTTCCCCTGGAGAAGCAGCCCCTGCTAGGGCTGCGATTGCAAGGTGCTCATTTATAATACGGTGGAATGCTGATTAGCTTGCTGGCTCTACCCACCCCACCCCTTCTCACCGCGCTCGTCAAGAAAGGGAATCGTTCTGTCAGTACGCTTTATCTCTTCCTCCTAAATTATCAGAAGAAAATAATAAACGTACCTTAGTGAAGATTGACTACCTGACTGAAAGAGGGAAGAGATACTGAAGAGGGGTGAGGAAAGGGCTGCGAAGATAGGAGTTAAGTCACGAAGCTCAAGCAGAAGGGTACATGCTTGAGACTGAAGCACCAGGAACCACTGTGAGCACCAAGGGAGGTGGAGATAGGGAAAATAGACGCACCCTGACTGAAGCATTTGGAGAAGTGAACCCCCATGCATCATGCATGCCAGCAGACATGGACCAGATGTAATGCTGAGAAAGAAGCAGCTGGAGGGGATGGAAACCTGGCAAGAGCTTCTTCTGAGGCCTAAACCGGAGGGAAGGCCAAAAGGCTTCACAACCTTTGCGACTAGAAAGTTGGGAGAATGGAAAAGTTAGCTGCAAAAGAGTGGCCGGTGAAGCTGGAGGGATGGCCGGATGGTTAGGAGAGCTTGTCACTTCTGCAGAGAACGTCTTCAGTTCCAGCTCTGGTACACTGACTCAACCATCCAGAAGTCCAGTTTCAGGGGATCTGAGGCCCTTTTCTGACCTCTGGAGGTACCAGGCATGCATGCCAGGCATATATACAGGCAGACAAACACACACAAATAAAAATAAAAAATATATGCTTTTTCTTTTTCTTAAAGAGCTGCCAATTTGGTGAATGCTGAAGCCGATGCTGAGAACTGCAATGCATTTTATGCATGAATTTCTATCTCTAAGGTGTCAAGTAGGCATATAGGTCTCTTAAGTATTTAAATCTTGCCTTTTTCTAATAGCACAAGGAAGGGGTGAAATAACCCGGTCACTCTACATTTCAAAGAGCTCATATTTTATATGCTATCAATGTGGGCTTTGAATTCTCTTTGGAAAATGAATACTCTTCCGGGTCCCATGGGAGCTGTTCCTTGTGGCATTTGCACAGGCGACCATCTGAGCTGAGTGCTTATTAGATAGGATGAAGTATCGCCTAAGGTTAGCATCCAGACAGCACAGGCCACCCACTGGACATGCTGGGAAGGAAAAAGAGGCCAAGGGCCAAGCGTATTGAACTGGAAAAGTACAGTGTAAAATTAACAATGGCAAACCCAGTGGGCACCGCTGCTGGAGGGAAACAGCCTATGAAATCATAACAGAGAGAGAAGGAGGGAGAGAGAGACAGAAAGAGGGGGTCAGCACATTTTCTCTCAGTGCTCGGAGAGTGACAGCTTTACAATTGTCTTTCCAGCGTATCTGCAATAGTTCCCCATGCCAGTGTCGCAACAGACTATCAGAAACAAGGCTTGAAATTCTTTGTATCTACATGAGCAAGAGAGCGCAGTGAGGCTCTGTGAATGCCAGCATAAGCACATGCTACAACTTCACACTTGAAAACAGCTTAGTTTAAAAAGAACCCTGGCTGCCAAAGCAGCTGCCTCCTCCGAACTTAAAAACAAACAAACAAAAACTGTGTTACTGGTTTCTTAGTTTCTTAGGAACGGAAGAGGGAATATGTGTTCTTACTAGCTGCATCCCACAGAGAGGCCTGTTTAACACAACACATAAGTAATCAGAGAGCCGAAAGCATTTGTGGTGCCCATGGAAAAGCGGGGCATTAAAAAAAAAAGTCTAGAAGGGAAGGATTTACCAGTTTTTATTTTTTCCAATGAAATAAGGCAAGTGTTAATCTGAGTTCTGGTGAAACCTTTCTTCATTAATTGTAATCTGTAACAAATTTAAATCCAACTTTGCAAACATCCTGGTTGTTAAAAACTCGAAGAATGTATCTAAAAGATTCAATTTGCACCTTTCTTTATATTAATTCTGGGATCTTTAGTATTCCAAAGTCATTGAAAAATGGTCTGTCAATGTTTACGTAACTGAGTACTCTGCGTGGGTGTGACCCTGTCCGCCTAACTGGGGTGAGGGTGGAGAGATCCGAGACCAGCCTTGGCTAGTAAGTTGTTGGCAACTATGTAGCCAAGACTTTGTCTTAAAACAAAAACAAGCAAATAAAAAAGTTTTTAAAAAAGCTATGAAAGTATCAACACCAGTTATATTTATATGTTTGTGTATTGTTCAGTGTATTAGCAATCATACAGAACAGAGTTTAGAAGAAACAGGGTAATGCTGGGGTGTAGATAACAGAGAGTTTGCTAAGTGTGCATATGGCTCTGGGTTCAATCCACAGTTAATAAAACAAACAAACAAAAAACCTACAACACGCAAGCAGATCTGTATCAAAACTTGTGAAAGCTAAAAATCATCAGAAGCAAATCTTACATGAGAGCAGAATTGTGTTTTGAATTCAGATTTTATTAATCATCATGGGGCTGGAGAGATGGCTCAGTGGGCAAGTGATTGCTGTGCAAACATGAAAACCTGAGTTTGTTTGTTTTTAAGCCACGTGCTTGCACCTCTTGGGTCCAGGGAGGCAGAGATGGGAGAGCCCCTGGAGTTAGCAGGGTAACTTCGTTTTGTCTGATTTACGTATAGGACAAGTCCATTTACATGCTTATACAGGGGCCTACCTGAGCTCTCCTTCATCGTAGGTAATGGTGTCACCTTCCTTGATTTTTCCCAGCTTAAACATGAGTACATATAATTCAGCTAAGCGTTACTTTCTTACAGACTCTGTGTAAGAGACAGAGTCTGTAAGAAAGTAACGTTAGACACTGCCATCTGCTTACCCCCTGCTCTTTGCTGTCTTTCTGTAGTCACTATCCATTCTGAGGCACATCCTCTGACCCCCTTCACCGAGGCTCCTTTAAAGCCACTTGGGTTCATACAGAATATCTGTACCTCCTCCCTGCTCTTTGGCTATAGGTAAATGCTTGGTCAACAGTCACTGCAAACATCCATTCTGATTCCCCACAATAATAAGGCTTTTGCCACCGCTGCTGATGTTTGCGGCTGGCATTAAATACCTATCACTCGTGGCTAAACTGTCCCCCTCCCTCTCCCCTCATCCCCCATATTTTTATTTCATTACTAATTTATATTTTTGCTGTGCTGGGGTTGATCCCAGGGCCTGGCATGTGCAGGCAGGTGGTCTACCGTTGAATTCCAGAACGTTTTGTTTTGATGTAGTGTCTTACTAGCTCACAGAGACTGGCCGTGGACTCGCTGTAGTTCAGGCAGACCTTGTGCCTCAGGTTCTCCTTAGACTTGAGAGTGGTTGGGGTTACAAGCCTCCTGACGCAGCAAAGCTGTGGGAGTCTGGGTACTGAATGTCCCATGCAGGGCCTCACTCATGCTAGGTGAGTGGCCCTGTCGCAGAGCTGTGCTCTCTGACTGGCAGAAACTTCTGCTTCGTGTTTTGCAGCTTCAGTGTGCTTGGTCTAGGCCTTAGTTTCTTACTAATTATTTTACTCAAAACCCATATTTCTTGACTCTTGAAAATGTATATTTTTCATCTGCTCTCAAAATATGAATCCTCACCACTGGAATATTATCTAAAATCCTTTTCAAATTCCTCCTGGGCCTTTATTAACTTACTGCCTACCTTCTCTTTCTATTAAGTATTTTCTCATTGCCATTGTTCTATCTTGCTCCCACTAGTTTTGGTTTATTCCTTTAATGTCATCTCCCAATTTTTTTTTAACCAATTCTTTCTTTAATTTTTGTATTCTGTTAAGCCATCATGTTTTTTTTTAACATTTTGTTTTTAGTTTTTTTTTTTTAATATCTGCTGTTTTTGGAAGTATGTTACTACTTGTTTGTCAAGTATCAGGTAACAGTCTCATTTTTTAAGTCTCATTATAATTCCAATAACATTTTACACCTGGTGACTTTCTCTGCTTCTCCCATCCCAACATTTAAAATTCCCGATGGCCTTACACAGCTGTCGTTTTTCCCGCTGACATGTTCACATGACCTGATCCTCGTGCATTCTGTGCTTTGGGATTTCGAGCTTTTTTTCACTTCTTATGGAGAAATCCTCCAAGACCTGAGTGGAAGGCAGGCGAGTTTCTACAGCAGAGTTTGCCTACGTCAAGGCCGTGGGTGTAGCCTCTTTCCCGTCGAGCCTCCTCTGGGTTAATGTCTTGCTTCAGTTTTCTGGGACCACACAGGTAGTAGTATCACTGTGAGCGTGGACTTTCCTAATAAGGATTTCAGCAGAAGCTGTAATATTCCGACCCAGGACCCAGGCAGAAGATGCCCTTATTATTGATACGTGGTTTCTAAGAAAGACGCAACCCCTTCATTATTCTGGATTTCGGGGAGGTCTCGGTTCCAATTCCCCCTATTGCTTAGGCCCCAGTGTGGCCATTAAAATCCAAGCCTCTCAGCTATCAAGACTGGCAAATGCCCACAGGGCAAGCGCAGATGCTTCTCCACACCTGATTCCCAGCTCCTAACACTTCCCTTTCTATGAGCTTAGCTATTGAAAAGATGTTTATTTTATTTCATCTAGCCCTGCCAGGCACCCAGTCTACAGCTTTATTCAAACAGAAATTTATCATTAATTGTGATGAAGAAACCAGGACCCAGGAGAGCCGATTGTAAAAGTGTAGGGCAGAGCGGAGAGTAAAGCCGAGCTCCGGATGCCTGTACTCACTTCATCCATCACTCGGATGATAACGCCTCACTTCTGGGAGCGGCCATGTGTCGCGTCACTCCTAATAACTCTCAAGGTGTTTCTGAAATTGGAAGTAAATTTCCCCCAAATCCTGATAACTTGCTAAAATAAGGTAAGATTAAATCACTGCCACAAGGTCATTCAGCGCGTTACAGGCATGAGACAAGAAGCCCGCATCTTTGATTTTCAAGGCTGTGGTGACATGGGTCTAAAAATTTAGTAGGAGCTGTTTCTCCAAGCTCCTTCCAGCTTCTGCCTCTGAATTTGTCCAGTGCTGAGCATGGAGAGCAGCTACCTGCGGTAATTAGACAGGTGGCTTCGGGGCTGGGACAGGTACAACGTGGAAGGTTCCAGGATGTCCTCACTGGCAAAAGCCTGGGGGGCAGCACATCGGGAAAACAGCTGGAAATGAACATGCACTCATCAGTGTTTGCTTTTTAGGAGGGCTCCGGGAAGTACTGGATAACATCGCAACTAGGAAGATTTTAGAGCGGGTGAAGCAGCTTAATTTTCTAGATAATGTATTTAAACAGAAGTTAGGAAGTTCAGTATTCCTCAAACAACTCGATGTTAACAGACCAAATACTGCTCCCCCCTCCCACCCCCAAAAAAGTGTACACATAAAATATAAAAACCCAAGGCTACAGACTGTGGTATCTTTTGATTTGCCAAAGAATCTTAAACTCCTTGTGAAACTGAGACATCATGAGCATTCCAGACTGTTTCTTCAACCTAACCTTGTTTTCAGATGGAGTTTCCCGATACACTGCCGTTTTCCTTCCCCAGTTTACAGCAGGCTTAGGTTTCCAACTTCCTGAAGAGGGTGCTATTGACATGGTCAACCATTCTAAACGTCGCGAGGAGGGGCTCATTCTTAGGACTTCTGCTCAGAGGATATTTGGGAGTTGAATTTAAGCTCAGACTCTAAGCAGACTGATAACCATTTGGCTACTTAATACTTTTACAACCCGCGTCCCTCTGCTGGCTTCTTTAACACAGAAATCTGCTGGCTGTCCTTCCCTGCCCCTTTTATTATTTAATGAACAATTCCTCTTCTGGTCTGTATTAACAATGGTGCTTGGAACGCGGCATCGGTAACACACTGTGCGCTCCGTTGTACTACATGTTGAATGATTTGTGTGTCTTTGAGAAAGTCCAGCAACTCGTCTTAATCTGGTATCCTGGAGGCTCTGTAATTTACTCCCATAGTTCCTTGCCATAACATATTTCATGTCAAGGAGGGTCTTTTTTTTTTTTTAACTCTTAATAGAGATATTTTCAAACAAAGACAAAGGGCAAAGAGGACTTCCTAGGGTATTAAGTGAGAACATAACCGTAGCTTATTTTTCTTTTGTGTTATTATGAGGCAATGGATGATTGCCTGGGGCTTTGCTGATGAATCAGGCTTTTAATAAGTTTCAATGAGAACAGAGTTCGTGGAGATAAGTTAATTAATTGCTCTGTTGTGTGAAAGCTTGGGGAGATAGTGCTTTATTCTACTGTGAAGCACGATCATAAAACAGCACATAATTCTACACCACTCTAATGCTTACCGGCAAAGCTGCCCAGGACATTTCACCCTTGTTAAACAGACACTGTTAATAACCTTTCTAAGCCAGAAATGAAATATGCTGCGGATTGCTTCCCCAAAACAGCAGAGAGAAGAAATCTGTTCTTTGGGCAGCTCTACCATCCTGCATCTATTGCTTACAAATTCTTTCAGATAACTGGTAGACACCTCTGCCTTGATTACCTTTAATCTCAGGGTTGGCAAAGGGCTCTTTATTCTCTCTGTCACTTGGTTGATTTCAAGCCAGCGTTCTCCATCCCACCGGACTCTGCCCATGTGGGAAAATGAAAGCATCACTTCATAGAACAGTGGGGTTTTCTCCTGATGGCTACAATTTACATGCCAGGAGCCCTCGAAGCCCTCCAGCACTTTCTTGATGCTAGGAAGGAAAAAAAAAAAATCAAACAGTTTCTTAGAGTCTGGAATGCTTTCCCTGGCAATTGACAACAGAGTTCAAGTCAAGTTTGCGATTTGGACTCAGGCTCCGGCTTTCCTTATGCATTTTTAACTCTTTGAAAGATGGCTTAGAGACAACAGGCCAAGTCCTTCCTATGCTTGTTTGCTTCACACTGCCTGACTTTTTAAAAGCCTTCACTGATAACTTTGATTTGTAGACTTATTTTTTAAAAATTGGACAAATAAAACTCCCTTGGAGACTTACTGCTTTTATACATATATTTATTGCAAGTTTTCTATATAATTAAAATTATTTGTAGACTGAAACAGCTACCCTTGTACAATCAATCCTCTTCCTCGTCTACTTCTAATTTAGTATTCTGTTTTCAATATGTCACAGTGTGTTACAGTGTGGCCTTCGCACCTCTTGCAGATTGTATTACGTGTGGTACATGTGATCTCCCAGAGATTCAGCATTTCCCTCCTTTACAAAAAGGGAACAAGAACGCTTTTTTCATCTAAGGGGCCTAACACAATGTCTGTTACATATGTATCCATGAAAAGTTTTCTTTTCTTTTCTCTCCAGTCATTTCATTGGATTTGACTTGTAACTACTAATCTACCCATCCTGTGCCATAGGATGCATCTACTGGAAAATAATCATGTGGACAACTAAAATCAGTATTCAAAGTATTTTTGTGTTTTTCAATATCATTATAGCTTGAGGTAAATAAGACTAGGTTAAGCCTCCACTAAAGATTTGCTCTGTGAAGCCATTGTTTCTAGGAATTTCTCTGTGGAGCTGGGTCTTCTGGTTTCTGATGGGCAGCTTTCCTCCTTCACGCCCCTTCGTGACAGTCCTCTGTAACAATGAACCTTCTCTCTCTGCTTCTCATCACCATGTTCCTTGCTGTTGGCCTTCCACGTACTATGGATCCAGTTTATTTTCTTGGATCTTGAACATGCTTCTGAGTTGCTTTTGCACTGCTGGACAGGGCCTGCGTGGAGGCCATTTTCCTTTCTCGTGAGGTTGTTCTAGGAATGTCAGTGAGCCCTTCTCCTCTTGGCCTTCTTGGTCAGAGCAGCCAGAACACCCTGAATTCTGGAACTCAGTGCTAGGCTTGTTCAGTTCTTCAGTCTCCTCAGTGTAAGTTCCTTTGGCAGGAAATGGCCTTACTTCTCACAGCCCAGCTTCCTGCAGCATTATATCTCGAAGGTGATAGTTCTCTTCAGAGTTTGACTGTTGGCTCTCTTTAATTCACTTTTGGCCTCCACTGTTGACAGACCAATATTTCCTAGATGATCTAAGACTCACGAAGGGTAGACTATGATGAAGATGTTTTATAGAACTTTAGAAATGCAGTACAGGATGATCTTGTAGTTCACCCAGTCAAGTCTTCATTTTTTTTTTTTTTTTTTTTCAGGAAACGGAGTGTGTACAAGCTGAAGAGATTTGCTGTGCACAGATGATGCCTCAGCCCATAACTTAGACCTTGTCTCTTGCATGTTGCAAATCAGCCTTGGTAAGGTCAGGTTTAACCCTACTTCAGGACTTCCTTGTCAGGTAAGTGCCCTTTTCCGTGAAAGCCCTCTCACCCAACAAAGCAGAAATATGTTCTGTTAGTCAAGGAGCTTATGACATTTTTGTTGCATCTTGGCTGTCCCCTCATAACTGTCATTTCTGTAGAGGCTGCATTTCAGAAGGCAACACGCTAAAGCTTTCAACTGTCAATAACATTTTCTCTCTTCTTCCTCTCTGCTACCTTTCCACCCAGCTCTCTAATCCTTCCAACTGTTTTGGTTACGTTGATGACCCAGTAATTGATCATGGATTCTGGTAGATTTTATTTACAGGTTCTGAATTGTCCCTTAGTCTCACCGTGATGGAAAGGAAGGCTGAAATTTGCTTTCACTTTGGCATGGCCTCACCCTCGATGAAGCTGAAACTTAAGAGCTATCTAATAGACAAGAGTTTGTTCAAAACCATGGTGGACAGCAATCAGTCAGAACTGACAGTTCTGTAATGAAGACCTAGACTTCCTTTGAAATGGCATAGTGTTAGTGTTAAGGCAGATTCCTCATAAATCTATAAGATAGGCTCTAAGGCAATCACTAAGGAGTTTTTCAAAGAAGTATAATTTACTTGTTAAAAGAAAAATATGCTGCCATATTAAATGTCGCATTAGAGAAAAGGAAGGTAGAAGGTGAGAGAGTCAAAGAAAACAAAAAGCCAAAAGCGCAAAAATGATGAGTTTAAAACAGTTACAGAGGTGATGTTAGTACGACTATAATGACTACCACTTTCAATATGTTGGTTAACAACCAGGGATCTATGACTGGCTAAAAGAAGTAAAATCTATTTTAGCCTAAAGACTTGTGTAGATTAAAAGTTAAGGAAGAGAGGAAGCAGAGCTAAGTAGCTACACCAGTTTCAGGCTTCAGGTGATGTCATCAGGTGGAGGGCCACAGAGCCCGAAGAAGTTTTTGTCTTCTTACACTTTCCATTGAGAGAGAACCTGCCATTTTCCAAGGTTTGCCACTCACAAACTTTGGAGTCAGTGGCCACTCACGTCTGATGCTGCACTTGTTTTAATTCGGCAGTGAGCATGTCTCTTGATTCTTCAGGTCTGATCTGTTTCATCTGAAGTAATGTCACTCAAAAGCCACTTGGAGAGTCATTTCCTAGTCCTCGTGTTTTACTGACCTATTTTTGTAGAGGAATTATTCAGTGACTACAGTTTTTCTGGCTTATGATACTGCCTGGTTGGTTGTATGCCTTCTTAGCATTGGAGTGACTTCCATGGATTTGTAAAAGTATTCATAAATGTTACCTTCCCTGCTAGTTTGAAGAGAGGGGCTTCTCTGTCCTACTTGAAGGGGGAAAGAGCCTCTGGCACCTCCCTGGAGAAGGAAAGAAAATCTCTGAAAGTTTGCAGATGAAACTCACTAAGAGGAATAGCATCTGCATTTTTCTTGGGAGAGTCTAGACTAGGTCCTCATTTAAACATGATGCTTTCAGGGTGAGATCTGTGGCTTCCTTTATTGTCTCAGGTTTTAACTGTGAGCTAGCCTGGCATGTTCACCCACGAGTCAGTGGGCCCAAGTGTGTGCTGGAGAGAACCATGCCCATTTGCGGTCAAGGGCGGTTTCCCTGCCGGCACTGTGATATGAAGTTCCCCTTTGTACAATCTTCTCTCCAGTGACATGATTTAGAGTGGGTGATGATGAACATTTGTTAGGAACAAAGCTAAGGAAGAAAGAGAGGCCCTGCCTCCTCTCTGCCTTCCTGATGTTTCTGTTTTCAATTTCCTTCATGCTACAATCTTGGTGCATGTCAGGACAAGGCTAGTGTTAACCCAAGTCCCCCCCCCCCCTTTCTTTTTCCAACAGGCCAGGTTGGGTAGCAAATATCTGACTCGCACTCTTCTCCACGTTGCAACAGGTTGGTTTACATTGTACTTTACATGCAGTGGGACATGCTCCAGTTACAGAGAACATCCTAAAGAGGCCTTCACTTTAGAAAAGGTGAAAAGTCCTTCAACCTTACTAAGCAGGGCCAAGAACCCCAACCTAAAGAGGTATTCTGTGAAATGGTTTGAAAAGTGGGGGCAGGGGGAATTCCTTTCCCTTAGGCTTTTTCTTTTTCCTCCCAACAACTCTAGGCAAATTCCTCAGAAATCAGATTGGCAAAGGAAAAGATAGGGTGGGCTGGACCCTGGAATTTAGGTTTGCTGAATACATGCCATTCCCTTGCCACATAGCACCAATTGGTGCCAACTACAGAAATAATGATCTAAGTCAGAAGTGCAATGCAGACAGTCATCAGCAGCTCAATTAGGCCGGTTACTTCACAAATAACCTAGAAACAGCAGGATTGCCAAACGCCCTCCAGCCCCCCAAAAGCTGCTCAAAGAAGCATGACAACTGGGCTTTTCTTCCTTCGTGGCCAGACAGTGTCACGTTTTAATGATGAGATTTTGGCATCAAATGGCAGTAAATATGATTCTACACATATTTTTTTAATCAAAAATACAAAAGCTTAAAGCTCTATGGCATTGTGCCCAAGAGATGCAGGTCAAAAAGAAGGATGTGGGTGGCAATTTCTTTACATTTTCCTTTCCTTTTGCGTACAGGACACATATGGTTTTATCGTTACATTATGCACTATCTTTTGTCATGTTTTAGGTGTATGGTTGGGCCTGGATGTTTGAAATGGAATATAAGACTGCCTGGCGTGACATAAGCATATAACTCTACAACATTCCCTAATCTCTATCAGAGTCATAAAAAATTGCAAATTAAACATTTTATTTCATACACTAGTAATACAATCTCTTGGTGTCATAAATGTGAAGGTAACATGTTATTTATATAGTCACGATGTCAGGAAGATATTATTTAAGTGCTTAATGGGATCAGAGGCTTAACGCACAGGAAATATATTTTTTCCGTATGTTTCCCGTGTCTGTTTTACTTAGTTTAATCATTTTAATTGCAATTTTTAAAATTTTGAAAACAGGACTGTAACTCTTAGATGCTATTAATTTTTTTTATCTTGGCAAGCTAAAGAATAACAGGTAAGTTTGTAGGAATGAAATCATCAGTACTGTATTCTTTGTCCCTATCTTAATCCATCTTTCTCTCTCTCCCCTTGGCTCCTTTTTCCCCTCATTGCCTTTATGTTCTGGGTTGTTTAGACTTTATTCATTTCACCAAGACAGAGGGAAAAGCCTGTGGTCTTGTTGAATACGTATTATTTTATAAAACATTTTAAATGCCACAGGAATCTACAGAACAAATATTTTCTAAGGTTTTCTTATGGCAGCAATGAATTGAGGGATTAAGTGATACATGAGGTCTAATTTCTCAAGAAGAGTTTACTGTAAAACAGCGGTGTAACACATTGGAGATGTAGAAGAGAAATGCCCACATGAGGACCAGGGTGCCGGCCAATGTTCAGGCCCCACGTATGTGGGTGGGTAACATCCCTCAGTGGTGTAAATGGGATGGTTTACAGAGTGGAGTTTCTCCCCAAGAAGGCACTTCACCACGTGACAATGGGGTGAGTGGTGGCATCTACATTTTAGAAGGATCTTTTTGGGGGAAACTAAAATAGGGATCGGGTGGGGGCTACGTAAAGAGATAAAGAGACACGAGGGTTCGGTCGGCCCAGCGCTGTCCGGCTGAAGCAGCCCCTGGAGCAGGCCACACATTCTTCTTCTAGAACAGAAGGGTTTGCCTCCTGGAGAGCACAGAGTCACAGCTTCCTCCTAGCCACTTTACTTGGGTTAGTGAACTGCTGGTGCCATTTAGGAGTGATGTTTTACAGAGATTTCAAGCAGATTTTTTTTAAAAAAAAGTCATCTCATAAATGAAACCTGAATTAGTGGTTTGTATGTTAAATTCTACAACCAGAAGCCTAGTCCATACGTGGATCCTAAATCACAGAATTCACACTCAAAGACCACTGCTACAACAGCCTGTCCTGATCACTATGACACCCAGACCACATATCCTCTTCCACACCACAGAAGAGTGAGCAGAAGTGTGTGTGTGTGTGTGTGTGTGTGTGTGTGTGTGTGTGTGTGTGT
>NW_026591711.1:4339176-4365060 GCF_907164565.1 Psammomys obesus
GTGTGTGTGTGTGTGTGTGTGTGTGTGTGTGTGTGTGTGTGTGTGTAGGGGTAGAGTCTATCCCCAGAGCTCAGGAAAGGTAGAACCAAAATTCTCTCTGTCTGTCTGTCTGTCTCTTTCCTCTCTCCTTGTGGCAAAACATAATACAATTTACAAATTTAACTATTCTTAGTATACAATTCAGTTATGTTAAGTCCATTCACTATTTTATCTAGCTGTCACTAGTTCCTTTGTTTGGTTTCTTTGTTTCCCAGGTTCTTCGTTTGGTTTCATCATCCCAAACAGAAAGTCTGTACCCATGAAAAACTAACTCTTTTCTCTTCCTGTTGGGACTGGGGTGTGAACTCAAGGAACCTGAGGGAAGAGCCCCAGGGTAAGCTCTAGGCTCTTCTCTCCAACAGGGTCACCTTTTCCTCTTCCACTACATATTTAAATTAATCCACACCTTGTTGCTCTCTTCTTATGTTGGGCTTTGTGATCAGGTCTCTTGAGTGGGGAGGGAAGGGCAGCCATGGAATATCTCCAGAATAACAGGAGCCTCATTGACTAAGGAGGAAGTCAGGGAACAAGCTGACCTCAAACATGGCTGCCACTCTAACAAGTGCCTGTGGCTGACCCAACAGTGAAGTATGATGGTCGTGTGTGTGTGTGTGTGTGTGTGTGTGTGTTTCTGTGATGAACCAGTTTCTAAAACGTGAAAAATTTGTTGCTGTTGCTGTTTTGAAGATTTATTGTATTTTAATATGAGCGTTTGCCTGCATATATATATGTACACTATGTGCCTGGTGCCCGTTGAGGCCAGGAGAGGATATCCAGGTACTAGAGACAGGAGGCTGTGAACTGAGGTGTGGGTGCTAGGAACTCAATCTGGGATCTCTGCAAAGCAGCAACTGCTCTGAAGTACTGAGCCATCTCTTAAACTCCTAACAATAAAACCTTTTTATCCCAATCCATTGGGATTATCATGGACTTTCAAGTTTCAGAGCCATTCACTGCACTTTTCATAGCCAACATGGAAAAAAAAATGTTACTTTCTCTTACCTAATACCTTGGACTTGCCCCTGTGCAAACCGACTTTCTTTCTTTCTTTCTTTCTTTCTTTCTTTCTTTCTTTCTTTCTTTCTTTCTTTCTTTCTTTGTTTCTTTCTCCTAATATTGAAACATTTTTCTCTTAAGATTAAAGTCCTGTGACTGTCTATTTTGGTGAGTTTACACAATTAGTGTCTTCCATCTTTCTGTTATACCTACCCTCTGTGTTACTATTTTGGAGATGCAAGCCTCAGAGCAGAAGAAAGGGGAGGCCAGACAAGTTAAAAGGTACACTGAAAAGAGTAATAAAGTGAATAAATGATAGGAAAAAAAGCCTTCACGCCTTTAATGTAGAAAGAATACTTACAAAGTAAACGCACAAAAGAAGAAAATAGAGAAGTCGTTGGTGTGGAGGCGTGCAAGGAAAGATGTTTATTGCAGCAGGCAATCAGTAAGTCTGAGCGGTTCACACCAAGTAAACATTATTTTAGCAACATTACTGGTTGGTGATGCCTCTCATTGGAAAGAAGGTATGGGAAGGAGGGTTCCTCGCTGTAGAATGAGTCGGTTTGGACTGTCACGCAGGAGAGCAGTTATGCAGTATGCAACAATGTTTAGGATTCAGGTGTTCCTTGATTCAGCATGAGACTCTGTCCCCTCAAGCCACTGTAAGTTAAACAATACTGTAAGTAGAAATACATTTAAATAATTGGCCTGTGGACCACCCCAGCTTAGTGCCAGCTCGGCAGAGGAATGGCTGATGTGCTTGTGATCATAACGTCTTCTGGAAGCAATGACTTACTAGCCCAGGAAAATATCAGAATTGCAATTTTGGTTTTTACTATGTGCATATTGTTTCTTCACCATCCTTAATCAGAAAATGATGCCAAACTCTCTGAGGTTGAGAGCAGCCTGTGTGCCTGTGGTCCCGCTGTAACATTGTTTCTGTGAAAAGTGGTCACACTTCTTATGGACAAGCCCATGAACAATTGCCCATTGTGACACTAATTATATAAGCAAAAAATGGAAATCACATGAATATTCATTCATAATGAATTAATTAAACCCAAACAATGAAAACTGATATAATCATGAGAGAGTATAATGTCATATTCTTGTATTCTGTGTGCAGATGTCCGCAATAAAATGTGGACTGGAAAGGGCACTCTGGGAAGAGAATATGTTACTTAATCACACTTATGCAGTGTACATTTATAGGCGCAGTGTTATTTCAGAAGGGGTATAACTGAAACTGCGAATAGTAGTTCTATATGAGGATATGGGGAGAAACTAACTTTCTGTTCTATACATTTCTTTGTTGCTTGAGGTTTCATAAGCACACGTTTCTTTTATAACCTGTAGAAACAATAGGATTATTCCACTACAAAAAAAAAGGGACCGTAAGGGGCCCTCTGACTATTGGAGTGTATTCTGGCTTGCTTTCTGCTGCTGTGATAAACGCCACGACCAAAAGCAACCTGAAGAGGAAAGGGTTTATTTCATTGTCCGCTTTATAGATCACCGTGAGAGAAGTCAGGGCGGAAACTCAAGAGGAAGAGAGCGTGGAGGAGTGCTACTCGCTTGCTCTGGGTTTCTCAGGAACTCCTCATGCACAGCCTATACCCACCTGCCTAGGGGTGTTACTGTACCTCCGCAGAGGGCTGAGTCCTCTACATCCATCAGCAATTAAAGAAATGTCCCTACAGACACTCTCCCAGGTCAGCCTCATGAAGAAAGTGCCTCAGGGGAGGCTTGCTCTTCCTGGATGAGTCTAGCTGTGGCAAGTCGAGATGGACCAACCAGCACAGAGAGGAAGAGCGGGTCCTTGACTTTCCACTTGTCCTCGTGTAAATAACTTCATGTTTATGTAGCTCTGATGAAAGTCTCTTACCAGGAGGGAGATAAGCGGGGTCTTCAGGGCCCAGCTATCTGGTGATGAGGTAACTACAGTGCCTTCTGTCCTTTGAGCCTTCGCTTCAAGCACTTCGCTTCCTCTGCCTCTGTCCTTTCTGTGGGCCTTGAGGTCAGGGACGTGGCTGTCCTATTCTCATAAGAAGTAGAGCACAGTCCCCAATGCAGGCAGGTAATGCAGTGCCTAGGTCACCTCAGAGGGCCAGGAGCTTGCTCTGTAGGTCTTCTGTGCTTCCTCCAATAGGTCGACTCCTCCCTCAGTGAATACAGGAGCCAGCAGACTAAGGTATCCGCCTGCTGGAAAGTGGTTGATAAGAAATGGCTTTAAGGAACATCTTCCCACCATTGAGTATGCTTATGTCTACAAAAAAAAAAAAAAAAAAAACACTCTGCGGGAGGGCCAGCAGCAAGGCGGAGTGCTGGAAATAAGGATCACAGCAGGCTGACCAGCAGTGCGGGTTCTGGAGTCAGAAGGAGGTTTGGAGCCTTGGCTGCCTTACTCACTAACTCTGTGACGTCCATCGAGCGACTGAGCTTCTGACTGAGCGTCAGTTCTGACATTAATAAAACAAGGAGGAGGACACCTTTCACCCAGAGTTGTTGGGATTAAGGGAGATAAAATATAGACAACAGGTAGGATCCAGAGCTGTTGTCATAAACAACACTGCTTTCCTCCCCCTCAGATTCCGCCAAGGCATTAAGCAGTCACAGCAGTTCAGAAAATAGATGGTTTTGCTAAACTGCACAGCAGCCTTGTGTGCTGTTTACACTGCCGTCTCTCTGTCAAGTGAGGCCACTGTTGTGAAAGCTGTGGATAGAAGATTTTAAAGGCAGGGTCGAGGGAGACGCTGGGAGGGGTTGTTTTGTATTTCCCATTCCCCCCCCCAAAAAAAGTAATAGTCCCGATTCAAGGGAGGTTCAGAATAACTTGCCAGCTTTTAAATATTCTGTATCTTATACGTATGGGGAGGGATGGTGGATCCATTAGGTTTAAAAGCTATTGAAATTCCCTAGGATCGTTGAAATCAGGTACTTACAAACGACCCTAAAGAAATGAGATAACCTTGCACATCAGCAGGACACGAGTTAAACATGTGGTTAACTACGTAAAGAGAGGTGGCACATGAAATAGCAGTTCATGGAAGACGATGCTCTGGATTAATTTATGGGACATCAATAATGTTTTAGTCTAAATGAACCTCCCTATATATAAAACATTCTTAATTATTGTTAAACCGTTACTTTCCACTTACCATCGATCTTGAGGAAATGACTAGAAGTTTTGGAGTGTGCTGACACAGCACTGTTCATTGAGGGTCATCGTTCAGAGCAGGTGTCAATCTCTTCCACTTAATCTCAAAGCAGAGCTGGTAAAAGATTGAGCAGGCTTCCCTTTCATCAAATCTCTCTTAGAAGAAGGAGGAGGAGCCTATTACGATCAGGTAACTTTTACAGGAGTATTAACACTCTATTCCTCTTTGGGACAGGGAAGCATTTGGTTTTCCTCCAGGTTCAGGGGCAGATGTTACATTTTATAAGGTGACAGATGTAACAATTCTAAAAGAATAGGTCAGGCCATCAGCATCAGACGGCTTTCTATCTGGGGTCCCTGGAGGTTGAGCCAAGTGCCCTGATCCCTTTTGAATCAATATTTCAGAGCTGGCATACACCCTGAGCACTAATGCAAGAGCATATCATCGTCAAGCTGGCCCTGTTAGGATTCCAGAAGTGCCTCTTGGAGCTTGACATGACACAAGAATTAATAGTTACACAGCCTCCTGTGTGAAGCACATTTCTCTATCAAGACTGGAAGGGTAAATTTGATGATATTAGCCAGATCATCAGCCTGGAGGAACCTGCTGTGGTGTCCACAGACTCTGCAGATTAGTTTCCTGAAGGCAACAGCTCTTTCAAATACAAGTGGGTCACACTAAGGCTCTGAATTTGGGGTCTAAGTGGATCGATTCCCTCATTTGGAGCTACAAAGCTTCAGTAGTGCCCCCTGCATAAAGCACCACATAGCCAATACTCACTGAGCACGTTCTAAAAGCCAGGCGGCGTGCTAAGCGCTGAGCGTGAACTCATTTACTAAATCCTCCCAAAGCCTGGGCAGGCATAATCGTCTTCGTTAAGGTTACCATTGCTGTGACAAAACGCATGACCCAAAGCAACTTGGGGGAGAAAGGTCTTATACCACGTACACGTAAAGTTAACAGTCCATCGAAAATGGAAATCAGGACAGGGACTCAAAGCAGGAATCTGAAAGTAGGAGCTGATGCAGAGGCCATAGAGTGTTGTTGCTTAGCGGCTTGCTCTTCATGGCTTGCCCAGACTGCTTTATTAGAGAACCGAGGACCACCAGCCCAGGGCAGTACCACCCACGCTGATCTGGCCCCTCCTCCATCAATCACCAATTAAGAAAATGCCTACAACCCGATCTTAGGGAGGCATTTTCTCTGTGGAAGTTTTCTCCTCACAGATGACTCCAGTTTGTGTCAAGTTGACATAAAACTAGCCACCTCAGTATTGATTACTTCTTCCATTGGTTATCATGCACCATACATTGTTCTAAATATATTGATGCATTGGGTCTTGCAATAGCTTGCAAAAGTACATGCTAACGTTATAGATGAAAAAGCTGGAGTTCAGGGACATTTAAAGACTAGGGGAACAGAGATTACAGTCAGGCCATGTGTAGGGGTTTGAATAAGAATTGCCCCTCTAGGCTGATAGATTTGAAATCTGGGTCACCAGAGAACGGTGCTGTTAGAAGTGTGGCCCTGTTGGAGGAGGTCCATACTTCCTTGTTGGAGGAAGCGTGCCTCTGGGGGTGGGCTTTGAGGTTTCAAAAGCCCAAGTGAGATCCAGTGGCTCATACTGTCCTCCTGCTGCCTGTGGATCTGGGTGTAGTGGTCTCAGCTACTTCTCCAGCACCGTGTCTGCCTGCCTGCCATGGTGCTTCCTGCTAGGATGATAATGGAGTAAACTTCTGGAACTGTAAGCAAGCACCTATTAGATGTTTTGGTTATAGGAGTTGCTGTGGTCATGTGTTTCTCCACAGCAACAGAACACTGACTGAAACACCACGCGGCATGCTTTGTGGAACCCACATTATGGGCAAGTGCGGGGCCTTTTTGAAATTCCAGAAAACCAACATTAAAACTGAAATGAAAAGCTTGTCTCTATCTTCCAGAATCAACCTCTTGACTCTCATAATGTTTTGAGTTGCGGTTCACTGACATTCGAGGTAACAAAAAGTAAAAAATGTTAAACTACTAGCATTAATGTTGCTGTTCACCTTTACACTGTACTGCATCTTGGCAGTTTTAATATTAATAGTAAGTGTGAGATTGGCTACTTTGCATGTAAAGTCCCGTAAGTCAAGTCATTCATGGCTGTGACATGCATATTCTTAAAATAGTGCAAATGCTCCACAAAACAAACGCAGCCACGTTGTGACTCTGGTTCTACCCACTCCATGCTTTGTCCACATGTGGATAAGAAAAGGCCACAAGGGAAGTGAACCATGAGCTGCCTAATTGTCTCTTCCTTTCTGTGTCACGGTGAACTGCACCCAGTTGCCGAGCTCAGAGCCCCGGTACAAGAAAACCGAGGTTCAGCTATTTGTGTTTCTAGAGATGCCTTTGCCTTTTTTGTGGGTCCCAAGCAAGATCTGTCTTGAAAGCGCAAACTCTTAGTGTCTTCAGCACCCCATGCCTTCCCTATCCCATTTAGCCATGCAGGTCAGGCGTTCTCTGAGCGCTTGATAGGAACCTGGCGGAACTCCTGAGCATTGTGTCCCCTGGCATTTTGTGTCCTCGAGGCATCCTGAGCTTGGCATACACTGGGATGACAGAGACTAACAGACATGCACCAAGTATGAACCTCTTCTAATCATGCATATGTGCTATGCCCCGCCAGGCTTAACACACATAGCTCAAGCTTAAACTAAAGATGGAAGTACTGAGATTTTAGGGGGAGACTGATACAGTTTCCCTGCCTACTCCCCGTTTCTGCTGCTTCTGGAGTTCTCAACCTGACTTGGGTTCCTGAGCCTTCCAGTCAGGCTCTGAGGCAGGTACCTGTGAGGAGAGGTGCTTTCTCCCAGTTCTGCAGTCCTAGACAAGCTACCCACCTCCCTGAGACTCAGTTTCCTCACTGCAAAATGAGACTAGTTTATTGGGAGGATTAGCTGTTTGAATACACACATAGCCCTTAGCCCAGGACGCAGCAGACAGGAAATGGCTAATAAAGCTTAGGCAACTATAGCATGGTTGTTATTAGCAGCGTTAGTCACTTTCCTGATGGATTGGCAAAATGCTTGACACAGACAACAGGAGACCAAAGGTTTAGTCTGGCTCTCAGTTTCAGAGGCTTCTATCCAAGGCCATCTGGGTCTGTTGCTTTGAGGGAAGCAGAGCATCACAGTGGTGGGAGCATGAGGCAGAGGCTGTTCATCTCTCATGGCAGACAGAAACCAGAGAGAGCAAGACTAAGAACCCAGGGCCTTCCAGGGAATGCTTCTGGCTAACAAGAAACAATACTCTGGAGCAAAAGCTGTTCACCTTATGGTAGCCTTTAGGCAAGGGGAAGGCGTAGAGAGAGGGAGAGAGGCACAGACATAGAGAAGAGAGAGAGAGAACACTAGGGATAAACTGTTTCCTTTCAGGGAGTGATCCTAGTGACCTATTTTCTCCAAACTAGGCCTCATCTGTTAGTCTCAACTGGAACCCATTAAATCATGTGTGTTATGTGTGCACATGTACCCATGTGCCCATATGTGTGTGCCTGAGTGTGTTTGTGTGTTCATGTAAAAGAATTTAATAGGGCTGGGCGAGGTGGTGCACACCTGTAATCCCAGCCCTCTGGAAGGCAGAGGCAGGCAGATCTCTATGAGGCCAGCCTGGTCTCCAAAGCAAGTCCAGGGCAGCCAAGTCTACACAGAAAACTCTGCCTCAAACAATGCAAAACCTCAAAACAAGCAAACAAACAAATGAAAGAAGACAAAACAAAAATAATTTAATAGGACTCACATTACACAGGGTTTATGTTCATCCCAGAAGCCATCTACTGTCAAGTCAAAAGCCCAGTGCCATGTGTGGGGTACTGTCTCTCAAGTTGTTAGTCAGGGAGATTTCTAAAACAGTACCAGCTATTGTCATTGCTCTTGGTTCCCTACCAGTACTTGGTTATAAAACCCTATTGTTGAGGAGACTACACACTTTGCTCACAGGATGTGGAGAAATCAAGTTGGTTCTGACAGGAACCTTCTTCCCTGCTAGCCAGCAGTACCAAAAGGGGCTCTGCAGGCTGCTGGAGAGAAAAGTCATCAACAATCTTGTCCAAAATTGTAGATTATGAACCCTACAATCTACAGAAGAATCTCTAGCTCTGTCTCTGTCTCTGTCTCCATCACTGTCTCCTTCTATCTCTGTCTCTCTTTATCTCATCTCATCTCATCTCTCTCTATACTCTCTCTATCTCTTTCTATCTTATTTCTATCTATCTCATCTCTATCTCTCTATAGCTCTCTCTATCTCTCTATCTTTATATTTCATCTCTATCTTTCTATCTCCATATACCTTATGAGTTTGTTTTTTGTTTGTTTGTTTGTTTGTTTGTTTAGAGATGATCACTCTGCTTTGGAGAACCAATAAGGGGCTCATCTCTGGGATTCATCTTCTTCCAGCAGTCATTAGTTGCCTAATAGTTGTGCGTGTGTGTAACATTAATACTCAAAGCAAAAAAAAGCCATCAACTTGAGAGTGGAGGGGCATGGAAAGAGTTGGAGCAAAGATACCTGGGAAGAGCTGAATGGGTGAAAGTTATGGGGGAGAGTGATATATTCTATTTCAATTAAAAATATAATAAAAATAAACCTATGGGTACAACAGTGCCACAAATGGTATGGGGGTAACCAGTTACCTTCTGATGTGTTTTATGGCTCTGCCCATAGGCCTGGTACTGTAAATCTGGCCAAGGACTCATGATGTGGAGTTTACAGCCTCACAGATTCTATTCTGCTAAGTGGACATATTATCAAGTTGCCCTGTAGCTCCATATTTCTGTACCTATAGATCAGTATAACTCTCAGACCTCACCAGAGAAGTTTCTTTATGCAGTGGATGCTAGCTAATGCAAGAAACTCACACCTGGTCAAAGTACAGAGAACAAGTGTCTTTGGGACGTTTATAAACAAATGGGACATTTGTATCACACCCAAAGTTCAGAGATTACCAAAGAAAAGGTGAGAGAAAGGTTATAAGAGCCAGAGGTCATGAACTTACAGCAGCTGTGGTTGCCCAGCCAAGACTTGCCAAAGGTCAAGACAGTCAACATTCTAGTATGGAGAAGAGAGAGGTTCATGAGCTCCCATCCTTAACTGAGAAATTATTGATAGCTGATGGCTGCTGGGGGGTGGGGTGTCAGTTTCCTTAACAGTGTGTCCTCTGTAGGTCAACCAACTTCCAGTGATTGATCTATACTCATTACTATCTGGGCAGTGCAAATTGGTTGGTTCTGACAGGAACCTTCTTCCCTGCTAGGACTCAGTGGATTGTAATAAGGGGGCATACAAAGAGCACATCTAAGAGAAGTTAGAAGAAGGAATGGGTATGAATATGGCCAAAATATATTGTATGTATGCAATTCTGAAGAAGTTAGTAAAAACATTATATTAAAAATTCTGAATTCTTGTGTTGATCAAGCCACAGATGAACTCAAACCTTATGATCCAATCACTCCCTAAAGCCTGTCAACCGCAACCAAACCTTTAACACTTGAGCCCTCAGGGGCTATTTTCAGACTCAAACTAAAACAATGTCTTTGCATGCGTTTTTCAATTTGTCAGTTGGGCATTTTTCTTCTTTCAAGAGAGATAATGAAAACTGCCTGTGACGATCCGTTTTAGTGGGTCATGGGATAGAGACTTCCCAAGAGGAGCCATTGCTGGGAGTAACGTCTGAGTTGATTCCAGCAGCATCCTTTCTGCCAGCATGGCTCGCTGAGCTACAAGAAGCCTGTGCACCATTAAGGCTTCTGTCTCTACCATCACCACCAGCAACTAAAGTATCTCTGATGAAGCCGCAAGGCATGCCTTGAGATATGTATGCAGTGGGATGAAGTGATCTACAGTCTTTATAGATAGCTGCTGGTGTGTTGGTGTGGAGCATAGGAGCTCAGGGTCATGTTTTTAGTTTGAAGAAAAAAAAAGAAACAAAGAATAGAGACAACTAAAACTCAAAAAAGAAAGACTGCAATGAAGAGGAAAGTCATGGTGCAAGAAGGCCTGTTTCCTGGTCCCTTATCAACTTCCTCTCCATTACCTGACATGTAAGAATTCACTAAAAGAGCATCGCTCTATGTGAAGGTCCCATGACACTCACAAGAAAGTCACACATGTAGACTCCTGGGCCCTTTGAACTGAAACCCTGGGTGAGTCAGAACCATGAGGCTACCTTTAACATGGTGTTGCTGTGCATACTGCATCGTTACCAAGCACTGGAGATGTACAGACAGAAGGGTGCTTGGAGTGCACTGATGAGCCAGTCTAGCTGAACCAGCAGGCTTCAGGGTCTCCGAAAGACCTTGTCATAAAAATGAAGGGCCTGAGGAAGAACAGCAATTGAGGAAGAAGCTGATATTGACCTCTGGCCTCCAAGTGTGTGTGTGTGTGTGTGTGTGTGTGTGTGTGTGTGTGTACATTTTCTTCGTAGCTGAACTACTTGGGTTTGTTTGTGCTTAGCATTCAGTGTGTCCCAGAAAGGCTGTGAGTTTTCTAAACATGGGATTTCTTTAGGTCTTGGTAAAGGTAAATCCATGTCTTTGATCCCAGGATTCTTCCCTTCCTGGTCCAGCAACTAAGGGAACACCGCTGGTCTGGCAGGGAGTCATGTATTGTCTTTGTCAGTGTAGATAACACTCCTTTCTTCACGGGTCTAACAACCTTAGCACCAGGCTGGCTTGTGTGGGGGGATTTGGGGGTGGGTGGTACCCCAGCTAGCTTGTCTTGATTTTGCTGTAAAAATCCCTGTTTCCATGTGTCCCACTGGAGACCTGGCAGTGAGATGGCATTTCAGGTTGCCTGTTGGCACCCCAGTGGGCAAAAGCCATAGGCTATACCCACTCCTAGTAAGTTACACCAAGTCACACCCTTGCACTGTTGCCTCCATGGGTCTGAGAAATCTTGGGACGAGACTGGGTGAAGCAGTACAAGGCCGGCAGGCATTCAAGCCACAGACATGGAGGCTGTTGGCTGGGTCTGAGGGATAAGAGGCTGCTTGCTGCCGGTGTGCCCATGCTCTGTATGCATGGAAGGCAGTGTGGGCTGGGGGGTGATGGGGAATTCTCTTTTTCTAATTACTGGCTTACGTATACTAACGTCACTGAATGCCCACTGATGACAGCCTTAGTCCAAGTACGTTCATTAACAGCAAGAGTGGGGCCTACATTAACAGAAAGAGTGCTCACCCAGGGCCAAGCACATTTGTGAATGCAAATGGTAGAATTCTTCCTGGCTTTGCTTATTTAATTCTTCGCTTCATTCCTCTGGCCTGGACCTGTCTGGGGGAGGGGGGGGGGACGCCAGCTCTCAGCTTGAACTCTGATGTGTTGGCTCTGTTCCTTGGAGCTCCTTCTTTTTCTCTGAGGAAGAAGGGGGTTGCTCCTTGCTTCAGGTGAGCAAGGCTGCACTGGTAAGTAAGATGGAATGTGAGCACGGAAGCTGTTGTTCAATGGATTATCGCTTCCTCCCCTAAGCCCAGATAATTGAGCTGTCACAGTCAAGGTTTTATTAGTTCAGATTCAGGTTAGGACTGGAGTCTTCTTTCGAAGTTCCTTCAGTGCTCCACAGAGAAGAGAACAAGTAGAAAACTCACCGGGGAGTATTTTTTATTTTTAAGGAAGGCTGCAAGGAAAAAGCAGTTGTCATCCCCTACGGTTTCAAGGAACCCTGAAGAGGAGTGGGCTGGTTAAGCACTTCAAACCAGAAAGGAAATAGAAGGCTCTTCCACTTAGTATGTCAAAACCAGCTCAGAAATGTGACAATTCGGGCGAAGCATTGCGATTCCTAGCCAGTCTGGTCACGCTCCTCTGGCAGACTGCACAGTCACGGCTGTGATGCATGGCATGAGAGGCTCCATATAAATGTCAGATGTTACACAAATGTCAGGAGCCATTATTGGTTCTTAATGGGGGCTAAACCGTTCCTAAGCAAAGGTCCAGCTCCCACCCAGGAAGTTCTTAGTTGAAGTTCTAACCACCAGGCAGCCATCCGAAGAGAATTAACATCCCTGGTTCTACCAAGGAACCCAGGTGGACATGGGGTAGAGTGCTCCCCCCCCCCGCTCAGCAGGCCAGCTCCTCGCTTTCTGGAGTCTGCCTCAGCTCAGCTGTGAAATGGGGATAATCACAACACTGCCCCGCTTTCCCTCATCGTGCCAAGGTCTTATGAGGAAGACGGAAATGGCGTGGCTTCAAGTGTTTAGCAAAGTGTGAGCTGTTGCACGATGGCTTTCAATCTCCCCAAAGGGAGAGTTTCCCAAAGGGAACCTAGCCCTTGGCAGGAAGGAGAAAGGTGATCGCGGTGGCATCTGGCCCTCGCTGAAAATCTCAGTTTTCCTTTCTCGCTGCAGACCTGGCCCTAGATTCTGTATTCTAGCCCTGGCTTGGCTGCTTCCCAGCCGGTGAGCTTGGGCCAGTAACAGTCTCTGGAAGCAATGGCCAGGGCCCTTCCGGTGCTGACGCGGAGTCTAAATCCGGCTCATCACTTGGCTCTTGGCTGAGATTCACCTTTCGCCTTCAGGAGAGACTCTCATACAGGTCCGCACATGCACCGCGAAGGACTGGGGAAGGCTGGGGGTGGGGGAGGACTAGGTGTGGTCCTACTGAGGGTGCACAAGAAAGAAGTTATGCCCTGGAGGCTGGCGCGGAGGAGGTGGCGAACTGTAGACAGAGTGCCGAGAAGCCAGCATGCAGAGAACACTGCAATGAGGTCACGGCTGTCGCAGGCCAAAGATCTGGATGTCTTCGGGGACAAGGGGGGAAGCGTCCTGCATTTGTAAGTGCAAAAGTGTCTCCCCACGCCTTTCAACATCCTCACCACCTCTCTTGCCCACACCCCAAACCTTACTCCCTTCTGACACTACGGACACTCCTTGCAGGAGAGCTCGTGTCCGTTTCTTTTGCGTGATCCTATCTGAAACCATCAGGATTGTTTCCAAGCTGACTCACACTACTAATGTTGGGGAGCCGTGTTACTCGGCGCTGGTCAGTGCAAGCTGTTGCTTGCGCGATCGCGGGCGCCGCCACCGCGAGCACCCTGGTCCGCTCGAGGGGCGGGGTATGGGCGGGGCAGAGACGGGGCCCGCCCACTCGGCGTGCGGGCCCCGCCCCCTTTCCCTCCTTCCCCAGCGGACCGCAATGATTTAGAAGTTCAGGAATCCCACGTGACGTCACCGGGGGGGTGATGTAATGCACTCTAAATAGAATGTATTGTAATCTTTGCTCAGTCCAACGTGGTCCCTTCACCCGGGCTCGGCTCTTGCCTTCTCCACACTTGTTTGGTAAGTTCCTAAAAATACAGCGCGGCCACTTCTGGGGCTTTTGCATTTAGCCACTTTCGCTGCACTTGCCGCGCGAACCGACTTGGGAGCGTCCTTGTTTGCAGGGGTTGGTTCTTTGCTGCAGCCGCGAGGTTACTCGGTCCAATGGGCAGGTCACAGGGCAAGGAGTAGGAAGGATGCGATGCTTTTTTTTTTTTTTTTTTCTTTCTTTCTTGATTTGTGTTTGTAAACACTTTGGCGGATCTGAGGAAAGCCGGGCCCCGATTGCTGGTGGACTGTGGAGTTGAGCTGTGTCTTGTAGCCACCCAGAGACCCCACGCCGTGTCCGTCCCGAGCGCGTCTCGGTGGTTACTGCGCCGAGCGACTGGAGGGATGCTGAGTGGAGCCAGCGCCGTGTCCAACCCAGTGTGCGTGCGTGTATGGGAGCGCGCGTGAGTTTCCCTGACACGGGGAACAGTTACGAATCGGGGGTGTATGTTTGCCTCCAGAGCCCTGGCAAGGTGCGGAACCCTCCCGAAGTGTGGTCAAGCGGCGGCGGCGGCGGCGGCGGCGGCGGCAACAGCAGCAGCAGCAGCAGAGACTACGAACCCGGAGCCTCCCCGAGTCGCGTCCCCGGTTTCTCAGTGATGCTGCGGAAACCCCGGAACCCCCGGAGAAAGTTTGCAAACTTCCAACCGGTGCGGCGGAGACGCCGGGTCACCTGGGGACGGCCGGGGGAGCGCGCAGGGGGCTCTCTCTCCCCCGGACGCCGAGCGGCCGCTGCCACCTCCGGAGACCCGCTGCCGGCTGCAGCTGGTGGGCTGCGCCCGGGGAGGGGCGGTTGCCCTTGGAGGGCACTTGACTTTCGCTCCAGGCGCTCCAGCTTGAGAGCGCTCCAGGGCCCTCGCCTTCACGCCCGCAGCCGCCTCCCGCCTCCGTCCCTTTGCGCTGGCACCGGTACCTCTTCCGGGCTGCGTCTCCAAATGACAGCTGGGGCCCAAGCCGCGCTGCGCCCAGGCGCTTCCCGGCACCAGGCGGCGGAGCCTGCGTTCGAGGCAGATTCTTCATCGAACCGCTTAAACTTTTCACAAAGTTCTTAGAGGCTCAAGACAAGAAGGGGCCAGGCAGACCCGACCCCCTTGCTCCCCACCACTTCAGGGGGACTATATCCCAGGGTCTTTTTTGGGGGGAGTGAGGGTGGGGAGAAGGTCACAGATTTATTTTCAGGGTGTATGTAGTAGGAAAAAAGCTCCAACTTTCCTTGAACGAGCGCTGCCCCCGCTTGGTGCTGGTTTAAAGGCCGGGAACCGGAGAGGGCTGCTTGTTCATCGCTGTCAGTCTGTGAAGCTTGTTTGGTGTTTTGTTTTTCCCTCTCCCTGACATGTGTCAAAGAATAAAGGCTGGCTATAGGTCCATTACGTCATTCTGCGGGCCAGTAAGTGTTTGATCAAGGGCTTCAGATACTCAAGGGTTTGGGGGGCTCAGAATGCTGACAAAGCAACTCTGCTCTCCCCCCACCCCCACTCCCCCCAGCGCAATCTCGGGTTCCCTGGGCACAGTTATTGCCCTCTCTACCTCGACCCCTCCTCCTCCATTCCTCCCCCGCCCACCTCGTTATCACTAGGCCTGCCCCCGCCTTTTACAGTCCCCCCGGGGCGGGGGGTTGTCCCAGGAGTGAGGTGGAGAGCTTCTGGTGTCTGAGCAAGCACAGCACCTGATGAACGCTCAATCTGCTCTGTTCTATTATTTAAGAAAGGCACTCTCCAGGCTCTGTTTTCCCAGGCCAGAATGCTCAGCCTGGATAGAAAACCCCTGAAAAGGTTTAGTAGCCTTATGTGCTAATAGCGCGTCCCTTCGGTGACTTTGGAAGGAGTAACAGACCGGCAACTAAGAGCCCAGAGTTCTGTGACCCACACAGCCCTAGAAGGATGAAGGAACTGACTAAATAGAATTTAGCGGAAAGCGAGGGAATGTGCCTGGAGAGCTGAGAACGCATACAAATGCGTTGCTGCATAGGGTTCTTTCTTAGTCCTAGCCCTGAGTTTCTGTGTTTGCAGAGGAGGTTAAATGCCGAGGTTACAGAACTGAGTTCTTCCCCGTTGGCCTTAAAACAACCCCAGCAGCGACACCACCACTGTGTGTGACTTGTTCAGGGAGCAGAGAGTGAAAACTTTTGGGGTGACTGAAGACTGATAGCAGAAATCAAGTAAAAACAAAACCACAGGCACAAGCTTTTGGCTGGGGAACAGGGGATTTGGGGGCCCTTTGATCTGGAGATGGAGGAAGCTAAGTGAAGGAAATTTTATATTTCAAATAGGTGGCATGCTTGAGGAAAACATGTTTTGTTATAATTAGATCTACTTTCTCCAACGTGCTCTGGCTGTAGAGCAGGCTTTGTGGAACTCGGGACTGGAGACTGACACCCCTTCCTCAAGTTTGTGGCAGTATTTATTATTTATTCACATCTAGAGATGAAATAGTGTAGTCCCCAATGTGAGGCATGGGTATTGAAAATGTTAAAATTCTTGTTTGTGATGCAGAGACCTAAGGGGAAAATGGCCGGGTCATGGACCCTGGAGAGTGTGATTAATGATCAGTGATTTAGTGATCAGTGATTAGTGGTTTTATTCAAACTGTTACCTCTGACCAGAAGCACACATCAGAGGATTAACAGGCTCTTTAGATAAATGCTCATTAGTGGAAGGGGAAAAGCAAAGATAATAGGCGTGCACCCAGGGACAACTTTCGAAGAAAATCATTCCCCGTCTTCAGAATAATAAGCTCTATTAACAGAAAGCCCTTTTAATTTAAAACTTGCTTTTATCTTGTAAATCAAAGTTAGATGTAAAAGTTTGTAGTGCCATTATAACCTAAATTTTCCCATATCCATGAGATGTGGATTATCCCAGTAGCGATATTTTTTTTTATTTAAATAAACAATTGGACCTTTAGAGTGGCTGAACCCTGACAAGCCTGGCTCCAGGGCTGGAAGGTGTCCCCCCTCTATGCACCGAGACTTCACTTTGCTAACTAGATGGCGCCCTGTTATTTGGTGTTCTGTGCTGCAGAGCACAGGAGCATGTAGCTGCTTGCGGGGTGTTCTTTGACACAACAAAGTTCATTCTGTGCAGGATTGGAGGCTAGACAGTTCTACAAGTTTTTAGTCACATTTTCCATGTCAGTTAAATCTAGGGAGTTCAAGGCTACTGGAAAAATTAGTCTCATTACTAAAAGAAACTTACAGAAGGAGGGAGGGAAGAAGGTACCAGAGTCCATGAGGTAGCCCTGAGTTGCAGAGTGATCTCCAAGGGCCCGGCCTTTTAGTTAAGAGCTAGCTCCTGATCTTCTGGTCTGGAATAGCGAGGCAAGTACTCAAAGATTTGCTTTCTTTCTGATCTTGCTGGTTAAAAGAAGTTACAAGAAAGAAGGGGACGTTTTGATCTAGAGACTGCAGAAGGCAACACAGTGTGGTAAGGCCATGCTCAGGTTTGTGCATGCTCAGGTTTGTGAGAAGGCACCGCTGCACATCAGTTGACATCTGCCTTATCTTTGCACAGATAGGACTTGGCGATGGATTTTTTATTTTGCATTTGTGTGTGGTTTTTGTTAAGTTTGCTGGGATTAGTGGGATTTCCTGTAGGCGTGCAAGTGTGTGTGTGTGAGATCTTTATTTCTGGCATAAAATGTGTTCATGAACCTGTGAACCGGTGTGGAGAGGCTATGAAGAACGCAAGCAAGGTGCCAGGTAAAAGTCCCCTATTCAGAAAGATTTCAAGAGTCCTTCAATGAGTCCTTGAGTTTTAGCAAGGTGTTCTTTGGAAGGAAACCTAAAGATCAAAGGCAAAACAAAACAAAAATCACTTCCACATTCAAACGTAGATCCAGGCTCCCCTAAAGAAGGATGGTAGTAATTAAATATCAGTCTTCACGATTCTGACGTAACTCACTGCCTTCTCATAATTTTCTCTCTCTCTGTTGTTTACATCACTTATAAATAATTTTGTTATTTCAATTACCTGTTTTTGTACCAGTTTTCATTTTCAACTTTACTCAGAGTAAATACATTTACTCAGTTGGTAATATCTCCAGGTCAGACTTTTCTTTCTTTCTTTCTTTCTTTCTTTCTTTCTTTCTTTCTTTCTTTCTTTCTTTCTTTCTTTCTTTCATGTAAGTGGCTGATATCCATGAATTACCTGTCAGGAAGAAGTCAGTTTTGAACTTACCAACTTTATACTGAGTACTTGGTGCATTAGACTGTTCCTACAAAAAAAAAAAAAAAAAATGGAATTGGGGCCTTTATTTCTATCTTGCTTTGATGTCTCCGCTTTTGAATTGGTAGTGAAATAAATGGGGGTCTGTTAGACATTTTTTCCTGTATAGTTTTTCAGGTGTAGAATATTTTTGTTATAGCTATTTGCCAGTTCCTCACACCTGCATGTTCAAAACGAGTCAGAGCTTTTCCACAGCAATTTGTACTAATGCCACATTTCCAGTCTCCTGATTCCCTGCTTTGTTTACTTTTTAGAAATCATAGATCATTGGAGTGCTCATCTTAATGATTTTCTTGGAGTCTGATGGTCCCTGAATCCCCCAGATGTGAACTTTGTTTGTGCTGTTGGTTTTCTTCTGGTTGTGCTGTTAGATTGGAATTAGGATTTGAGTGGTCTTATTTATTTTAGTCATCTTTTCTTTCTTTTTCTTCTTTTTTTTCCCTTTCCTCTTCAAAGCAATGCTGTTAGTCATAAAATTAATGTGATCAAGGCTGGTGTTTCCCATCTATATGCTGCTTTTGCTGCTTGCAAATTGGATTTCTAAGGCAATTTAAGATCTTTTTTTAGAGGCAGCTTTCTTGGATGAAGCAGGACAATGATCTCAGTCAATTCATTATCTTGTCCAGTTTGACTGTCGCTGTGTTATGGGAATCAAGCAAGGGTTTTATAAATTAGTGTTTAAACATTTAAATTGAGGACTATTTCTCCAAATTCTGTTTAAGAAAATGATATGATTGAGATAAGGAGACACACAGAGACCAGTAATCTTGAGTATTTAAGTTTGGGAGATAAACTCTTTTACAAAGAATGTCTTCCTGCTGCTATTTGTGAACTAAATGAGCTATTTTGTCCCAGTGCTTTATGTAGGAAGTCTGGTACTTTAAAAATGACTTCATGTAATGTTTCTACTAAATAATTATTAGATTTAGGAATTAAGAAAAATGAGCAATAAATATATTTTGAATACTCATTAGTTCTATAGTTGGGAATTACAAATGAGGAATTCAACATAAGAACAGTTTTAGAAAGAGGAAAGGCTTCTTAGGCGTTTCCAAGTAGTGATAACGCTCTGCCGAAACTGCCAGGAAGTTTTTTGAAAAAAGACTGGTGCTTTCAAAGATTTCTCAGAGTTCAGGGAAAATTGCCGAATGGCTGTGATGTGACATGGAATGCCAATTTACTTTTTCTACAGCACAATCTATGGTCTTCTCCCCCCCTTTTTTTTATCTGAAAAATAGTCAGGAATAAAAGCATTGATTTGAAATTGAATATTTCAATTGAGTTCTTCTGCTTCCTTAAGGTTTACATTGCTAATTTCTGCCCCCAAACTGAACAAGAATGGAAAATTACCATGTTGGCATTTGATTCAACCTGATCCTGAAGGGAGTAAAGGGGTAAAGGGTTTTTTACTCAGCCTAGAGACTCTGATGGTGGGTAGAAACCAATAGTTGTACATAGATGCTGGAGCTAGGGAGAGCCTCCTGGTCACCTTCTCCACTGAGTGCAGCAGATCTCAAAGCCTGGTTATAATCCTTAGCTTATCCAATGCCCGTGTCAGGGAGTGGGAACCAGGTCTGAATGCCTGGCCTCTGCCTTCAGTTCAGATTCTCTTCTGCCAGACTGGCTGTGTAAATGCCCTTGTCAGGGACTCATACAGCAGAGGCCAAGGCTTTGGAAACCTTTCTCTTTTCAAGCCATTCACCGACAGGCTTTCAGTGATAAGTTTTTAAAATTTAGCTTGACTGCCTTGTCCAAACAAACTGTAGTTTCGGTCTATATTTGCATATATATATAGGAAATCCTAATTTTCCTAATATTGACCTTATAAATTGTTTTTTTTTTAAACCTTAACGTCTTCTCCATGCTGATACTAATCCGTACAAAACCATACTATTGAGGTTTCATTCGAGAATACAAACTGGGTGGAACTTAAATATGGTTGAAAAGGCCATCTCAGTGTGAAGCAATGACTTTTACTTCACCATCTTTAAGGATAAGGTCCGAGAAAAGGCCTAAAGTTTATAGTCATCATCGTTCTGTTGAACAGAGGAAGGGCTCTGCCCGCTCTGGCTTGTTTGCTTTTGCTGGGCATCTGCAATATATTATGTTTTCTGAGTTAGAGTAGGAGTGAGCGTGGAGGTGAATACTATTTTGTGCGAAGTGCGTTGCCTGAAAGCATGCTCTTTGGGTTTCATTGGCAAAACTTGACTACTTGTAAATAGCAGGTATAATTTTGAGGGCTCCAGAATACTTTTCTTTCTGGGCATTTTCTTTCTGATTCAGGCCCTGCTGCCACTGGATCAGGGAACAAGAGTATCTAAACAGAAACCTTGAATGCATGCACTGTGTGTGTCATTTGGCTTGACCCACAGCTTTCCTTTCCAGCCCTCTGCGTTTTACAGCAGGATCCAGGCTTCTTTCATTCTTTGATTACACCAAGGAGCCCCTATGTTGCAGGCATGATTTCTCAGATGTAACACATTTTGGCTAATTTTATGCAACTCTCTCGGCTGGCTTCCAAAGGGGGAATGCAGGCAACAACAATAACAACAAAAATCTTTGTTTTTATTTAAATTAGCTGACAACCAGAAGAAAGACATTTAATATTCATTTGGCTTATTTGATAGAACCTTGACACTTTATCAAAACTCAATTTTTCTCTTTGAGCAAACCTGACTTCTAAAGCTCAGGCATCAACCTTTGCAGCCCAGAGGGAAGAAGGCATGGGGGGGATAAAGTCCATTCCCACTAGGGCACTGAGGTGTGACTTGGTGAAAGTTAGAACCAGCATGATTTGCCTCACTGAAAGGACAACACTGTGACTCCTCAGAGTGGAAAACAACAGTTATGAGTTCTGAGTCAAAAATGGCTCTCAGGATGCTGACCACCTCCAATGTCAATAGGCTAGTTCAGTCTAATCTGGCCTGGTCTTTTCTTTCTCTCAGGGCTCCATGAGTGGTCGGCATGCACCTTTTACCACTAAGCTATACCCCCAGGTCCAGCGTCATTTCACTGCTGAAGTGTGGCAGAAAGTTCTCTTCCTCCATTCTTTGCATTTACTTCATGTTAATGTTTCTCCAGATTTCTTTTTTATATCCATCCCTTGAGACTACTGTGTGCTCAGAGGCAGGCCCACCGTGCTACATCACAAATGCATGTACATCAGAGAGGGACTCTTTTCCCATAGACAACTCAACTTTCATAGCCAACCTTCGAAGAAACAATTAATGAAACAAAATAGAGCCAACTAATTGGCTGTCAAGGGTTCTCTTGATCACTTCTGGTTGCACAGTGATATGGCCTCCATAGCAACAGGCAAAGCCTGTGACTAGAAAGCCTCCCAAATTTGACCCAACTTATTGAATTAAGCCACCTCCGTTCCCTCTGTTTTGAGATAGGGAACAACTGTGAGTCTCCAGATCTTTCTGCCTCTGTCTCCCAAGTACTGAGATTCAGGTTTGTGCTATCTCATCTTACTGGTTTCCTTGTTCGTGCTAAATGACCATGGCTAAACCAGCACATTCCAATGTAATTTGAAGTGTAGAGAAGCCACATTAAAAAGAAACAGGAGTTCATTTTTAATAACTGTTTGCTCCAGGATATCCCAAATATTATCATTTTAAATTTCAACATCTAACCAACATAAAACATCAGTGTGATAGTTTACGTTCTTTTGCCTTCTTTTTTGGTATTAAGCCTTTGAAATCTAGGATGGGTTTTTCCATCTTGATTTTGGATAGCCCCATGTCAAGTACTCACTAGCCACGTGTGGCCAGTGGCTAACCCTGTTAGACAATGCAAGTCTGTACATGTCTCTTGATAATAGCAACCCAAGGGAACCAAATGTGGCACTTAGAAAAAAAATATGCACAGGCTTCCTCTAGAATATTCTGACTCGAGTGACTCAGAGTGAGGCGGCCCCTCAGCAGTTTCTAATGGGCGGTAACACCCGAACACCTCAGTTCTGACTGATTTTTAAGGAATCTTCTTTAAGATTCCATTATTCTACTTAAGGAAAGAGTTTGCAATGAAGTCTTCATTGAGAGTTTGGGAGCAGCAAGCAGTGGATACAGGCACACTAAACGTTAGAAAACACATTTATGAAAACATAATTAGAGGATATTAAGGAGGCTTGGTCAGTTAAGGTACTTGCCACCAGTCCTGACCATGTGAGTTTGATTCCCAGAGGGCATGTAGAAGGAAAGAACCAAATTTGCAGGTTGACTTCTACATATGTGCTGTCATATACATATCCACAAGCACACAAAATAAAGAAGGGCAAAAAATTAAAATGGAAACACAGTGAGTGAAAATGAAAGTTTACAGAATGACTAATTTGGAAATTATTCTAAGGCCCAGACATGAGCTGTGTTATATATAAGTTCTTAACATGACTGCCTAGAACAATGCACTTCCTGGATATCTTAGCTTTGGTTTGACTTACATGTCGCCTCATGAAAAGCCTCCATTTTGGAAAAAGTCAAGATCCCTACAGTTAGCTTATTTTGCCAGCTTATTCTCCTGCCTCTAGCACTACTTGCTGTTCTGGGAGGGGAAATCACTAGAGACATCTTGATCCCTTAGAGTTTCTTCCCTCCAAGCATTTATTTAACAAGCTTGTGTCACTACCTAGACCAAAGTCACTCAGGACAAGATGCTAATTATCATCCTGTGGACTGAAGGCATCCATCCTATTTGCCACCCTTGAAAACATTTTAAGACTCAGTATTTCTCAACAAACACCAGAACATTCTAATATGTGTGTGTGTGTGTGTGTGTATTTTTATACCTGTGTATTATACCTGCATGCTATGTCAGTACCTACATGAAGTATAGGATGCAAAGAATAAAAGTAAGAATGCCCAAGCTTTTCACACATCTATCTTGTGGTATCTGCAAGCAGCATTCCTTCTGGGGAAGAGGAGAGATCTTGTTGTCCATTCCTTGTTACTTCATGCTGCTGGAAACCTCTGCTTTTCCAACTTCCTGAGTCATTTCACCATGACCCCCTCTCCTTATCTGCTGCAGAGCTGTCTATTTCCAAAGTCGTGTCTATTGAATCACCTGCTTTCAAAACACGACTTTAAGTCATTGGAAGAATTCAGCCTCTGATTATGAACCTCATTTCATTGATGGAGAAACTGAAAAACTGACAAGGCAAGCACTTTTTGCTCATTGTTTAAAAGGGTGATCAGGACAAGAAAAGCCCTCAGATTCGTGAGTGCAATATCACTTAATTATGAGCCTAACTCTGCATGGCCTGTGTGTGTTATACCCTCTTCCATTTGCTTTTGGCCATTGCCCTTGTTTTTGTCTTTATATATGCCCTGCTGTGTTCCCACACTTCCTTTGCGCTTTAACAGTTTCTGTGCTTATATACTCCTTAGCTTCAGGCCACATGTACCTGGGTTGATTAACAATGCATAAGTGTATGTTAACTTCCTAGCATGGTAGCTGTTCTAAAAGTTGCATAGAGACATCTAATGCAAACCTGTGTTTTCGTTAGTTTCGAGGACAACCTTCTCTCGGGCTGCTTTGTGACTGACTGTCAGAACAGTGTGTGTGAATAAACACTGAGATGAATGGTACAAGCTGCCTCATGTGTTTTGGGAAGTGAAGGTAAAGAACCCTAGCTATTCATTCATTGAGCAGGATAGACTCTAACATGGTTCCCTGACGATGCTTAGTGAAATATTTTAGCATTCTCTGTGTCCGTGTGCCATCTTCACGCTTGGTCTGGAGCCACCTGCTTTGGAGATTTGGATTTTGCTTTCTGTTAATAATGTCAGTAGGTAGGGTATGGCCATTGCTGGGTTTTTGTGTGTCTGTATCATCAGTGCGTGAAGCATACATCATAATTGTCAGTGGGATTTGTGATCGAAAAATACCAGAGCAGTTATGCTATATTTTTTTGCTGCACATTATGTTAAAGGTTAAAACAATTTTGATCTCTCTCCCTCCCCCTTTCTCTTGTGTCTCTGTGTGTGTTTATAATTATATAAAAACCATATGTAAATAAAATTGAGGACTAACAAGTTACTAGGGCATATGCTTGCTTGTGAATACACTTTTCATTGTTTTGTTTCCATTTTGTTTAAGACAGGGTCTCACTGTGTAGCCCAGGCTGGCCTTAAACTTCCTTGGACTAAATATCCTCCTGCTTCAACACCCCTTTTCCCCAAGTACTGGAACTACAAGCCTACACCATCATCTCAATTGTGTTAGAATGACTATAAACAAATTGTCCCACTCTTCAGAGCAAGTCAATTTGTAACGTTGGTTTAGGTACATACTGTTGATTAAGAGATATTGCTGCATTAACAGAATTGAGATCATATTGCAAACATCCTCCTTTGTAAAGGCAGCCTGCCTAGGCACACATTGTTTACAATTTCATCTTCTCATTTGCAAAGCCAAATGACTAACAACCACCATTCTAAGCACTGTGCTCCGTGGACGTCATAGAGTTGATGGTGCGCGGAATTTTGGCACCGCGAAACAGCGTATAATTTGAAGTTGTACTTTTTGCTAAATACCCGTGCTAATCCCCAAGCCATTCAAAACATTAAAAAAAAAAAAAAAAAAAAAAAAAAACAGCTATGTCTGCTGGCTGGGTGGAGATAAGTACACTGTTAGCTTTTCATGGGTTTTAGAAGCACTTAGAGAAACCAGAGAGAAAACAAAACAAACAAATAAAAAACTATAACTCCTCATGCCCTTTGGAAGGGACATTTTTAAGGCAGACGGCTTAACCCTTAAACACTGGCTTCCTTTTTATTCTTTCCAGGAAAGAAACACTTAAAAAATAAACCACAAAACTCTTGTATTTTTAAGAGGAGTGCTGTAAGAATGAATTTTATGGGTGGTTTATATTTAATGTTTAGCATGTGATTGAAAAACTCTGTTTGGGAAGTCTTATATTCTTTTGGTTAGTTTTCATTATTTATGTTTACTTTAAAAATAGGGGATTTTGATATTAGATACACAAGCAAAAGAATGTTCTTAACACTGTGGACGCATACACTTCCAGTGTTAAGGTTTGTGTTATGTGTATTTCACCTCAGTTATATAAAATAGGATACAAAGTTTATCTGTATCTGTCCCCTATATAGGAAACAGAATGCACAGAACATTTTGGTCCATGCTAGGTGTAGTGGCTTTGGTATTCTAACAGGAAGGTAAAAGATTTAAAGAGAATTTTTTGCCATTTCAAACTAATGCAAAGAGGTGACATTAGTGCATGAGTGTGTGTGTGCGCGTGCGTGCGTATGTGAGTGTGTGTGTGTGTGTGTGTGTGTGTGTCTCAGCAGCCAAGGGTTAGACACACAACACCAAATGCCTCCTTTCTGGAGACTGGCCTGGATCAGGGCATGCCCTGTATGTTGAGAGCTCAGTTATTTAGTTTGGAAAACAACCTTTCATCTTACTTGGTCACTTCTGTTTGGGTTTGATTGCTCTTCTTAGCACAAGGATCAATGAGGAAAATCTTGTGAGGTGGCTTTGTGGGTTATGAAAGGGACCAGAACCCCATTCCTCACAGGGGCGCTGGCCTGTGAGAAGGTTCTACGAGGAGTCTGGAAACTGACTGTCCCGAAAACAGAGGCTGTGTGGCACGGTACAGGAAAGCGGAGCTGTTTGCCAGGGAAAGGAGAGGGCACAGACAGGCTTGGGTAGGGTACCGATGAACACTATGTGTGTGATGAATGCTGTTTCCGACTTCAGGAGACTGTAGGAACTGCAGAGTGGAAGTTGGCAAAAGCTGACATTTAACACTCAACCAGAGCTTGCTGCTGGTTTCAGAAACATGGCTCAGTGGCACCTACTCGGAAGACGCTTTGTGGCTCGAGAAGTACAGGCTGCAGAATTAAAGCCTCCAGCCCAGCAACACCTTAGAGCCGTCCTGACACTGTAGTCACAGCAATGCATCAACTTGAAATTGCCTTGATCAAAGATGAGCAGCGTCATGTGGTTCATCCCTGTGTGTTTGTGAATATGTCACAGCAGGTTCTTTATCTTCAAATTTATTCAACCTTGGGAGGACCAGACATATTTGAAAAAAATACATATCAGCATCAAATGTGTGGGTGTTTTTGTTTTTCATTGTGTGTGTGTGTGTGTGTGTGTGTGTGTGT
>NW_026591711.1:4365070-4394315 GCF_907164565.1 Psammomys obesus
GTGTGTGTGTGTGTGTGTGTGTGTGTATGTGCCTGCCTCTGTGATGTTCCTCAGATGCAGCCTGGCTTATTTTTCTCACTGGCTTGGAACTCATCACATAGGCTAGGATGGCCGGCCACCAAACCCCAGCGATGTGTCTTTCTCTTCCACCTTATCATTGGGTTTACGAATGTACCTACCATGCCTGGCTTTTAAATTGTGGGTTTGGGGAGTTGAACTCAGGTCCTCATGCTTGCAAGGCAATTGCTTCCCAACTGGACTTCCCCAGCTGCTGCCCCAGCCCTGTGCTTTTAGCCTGAGGAGGGTATTTCAAAGCATGCTGTGGTTCTTAATTCCTGGCCTAGTGTTTTATTTGTGAGCCTTTACATGAGCGTCTTTACGGAGTTTCAAAATAATCCCACTTCAGCTTGCTACAGTTGTAGCACCATTAAGCGCCCTTCTATTTTCCTATCCTTCTACTGCAATAAAAGTTTAGAAAGACCCAGGCCTCTACTTATCTCACTTCGCTCAGCTTCACTTTCTGTGGCAGCCTGCCAGAGAAACCGCAGGCTGCAAAGAATCTCCCATGAAAAACGGACTGGGGCTAATAACGCCAGTTGGGAGGAATAGTTGACAGACAAAAAGGATCTCTTCTGGTTTACGCCCCGTAAGCCATGACCTTCCCATGCCAGCTGCAAGTGTGAGTGGACAGTGATGGTGCAGGGATCCCAGGTGCCTCCGATTCTGCCCCTCAGGCTCCTCTTACCCTCTTCTTCTCTGGCTTGTTTTACAATGGAAATAATCGTGCCTCAAAGGTATGCATTAATTAATTATTCTTAGAAACTGAAAGTATAATTACTACTTATAATGATTAGGCCATTAGTTTATTCATTTTTATAGGATTTTTAATCAAATGTCAAAATTCAGCACTCAGATCCAATTTCTCGTGGAGACTTTTGTTTTCTTCTTATCCCCACAGCTTCTTGGCAGGACTTATTTTACTTCATGTTAAGTGAATTCCTTAAAATACAGAAATTTGAAAATTTGTTATGAGTGTTTGGAAATGTTTTGGAATTCTAAGATGAGGGACTGGCAAAATGATTACATTTTAGGTTCACATTAAATCACTGTAGCAATAATAAAATGGCTAAATATTTTTATTTCATTGTCATTCAGTGAAATAGGTAATATCCTAGACTTTTGATTTTTAAACCATATTAACTTCTTGTTCTTTAGTGTGAACCATATAATCTATGGTAGTTATTTTACTGGTAAATAATTATACTGACTCTTACAGCTTACTTAGACATTTACCAGGAAAACTTTGAAGATGTAGATAATTTAACAAATGGTACGTTATGAAGGGGGCCTGTCTGTTATTGTACAGTTTTAAGTTTGGGAATATGGGTTAGTTTGCTAAGAATCTTTCTGTAATCCCATAAAATAATAGAATTAATGTGGCTCTGAAGTGACCGTAGTTAAAGAATATGTATTTAATCGCTGTGATATTTCTTGAATGCTGCTACATAATATTTAATTTAGTGTTTGTGTGTCTTTCTTTTCTTAATTGGGCACACACACTTTATAAGGGTAGAGATGGAGTGCCATGGATTGAATGTTTGAAAAAAATGTTGGAATTATTACCTAAGCCACCCAGGTTCTGTTCTGTTCTCCTCTCCTCTCTCCTCTCCTCTCCTCTCCTCTCCTCTCCTCTCTCCTTCTCTCCTCCCCTCTCCCCTCCCCTCCCCTCCTCACTTCTATTATCTTTCATTTTCTTCTCTCCTCTTCTATTCTTTCCTACCCTCCTCTTTCTTCTCCTCTCCTTTCCTCTCCCCTCCTTTCTACTCCTCCCTGCTTCCCTCCCTTCCTCTTCTCTCTTTCCTGCCTCCTCCTTTCTTCTTTACTTTTCTCTGTCCACTATCTCTCCACCTATACTAGTTGACTCTTTAGAGACTCAGATAGCTTCAGGCTACCTCCATTTTTCAATCTGCAAAGAGGAGAATGATACCTTTTGTCTGAAAGCTCAAATAATGGGAACTCACCAGGATGGGGTAGGTGGTGAAAAGCCCTGTGTGGGCCAGAAAAATTCAGTGTTATTCTGCAAGGACCTCTTCTTTCCAGATGTATGATTGTCAGTGGAGATGTGTGCTTTGACCTTTCCCCCCGCTCTTTTTGCCAGGGAGATTTTGCATACTGATAATAGGCAAGAGTTGGCTTAACAGAGTTATTATGAGATGTTTCCGGCTTTAGTGACCTCCAGTTTCTCCTGGGCTGGCCTTCATATGAAAAAGGAATGTATGTTCTCTCTCTTAAATTTAAGTGTCCATAGCATCATCCTCATCTGGAGAAATAATTCAAATATTTATTTCTCGTGCAAAAGACCAGTTTCAGTACCGGAGTCAATTTATGTCTGAAACGATCTCATTTACCTGAATGAGGAGCAGATATTTATTTTCAGGGTAAGTGGTGGGGTCCTATAATTCTCCTGTGACAGATGAACCAAACACTGGGCTGTAAATTACACTTGGCTGGAAGAGGATACCGTGGGATGAAGCCATGTTTCTGTTGCCGGTTGTTCCTCTTGGGTTGAGGCTGAGAGCTGGAAGATTGGTGATTCTGGGATTTACGTAGAAAATGAAAACTACTCTTGATAGAAACCAGAAAGGGGTGAGTAATACCTTATATGTGTGTTTATATAAGACAGGAGATAGCAGACGGAGCCTGGATCTAGCATTTCTCTGGACCAGAAACTAAAAGTATCACACAACATGTCAGAAAGGCCCTTGGCGTTATAGTTTATTTTCAAAGACCTTTTGATAACACCATTAAGTTCTTTCCCTTTGTTTTATTTTAAAGAGGCCCTTCCCTGGGTTTCATTAATGTGTCACAAAGTGGGATTTTCTGTTGTTGTTTCTGTGAGCTTTCAGTCTCATAAAAATTAAATGTGCGCATTCCTGTAACCTGATATGCCCTCTCCAGTAAAAATCAATGCTTCTTGCCCTTGCAGCTTGGACTGTTGAGGTCTGAGGTAGCCTGTGTCTGCTGTGTACATTTGTGCATATGGCCTTCCGTTACCCGTGTTTTCTGATGTTTTAAAAACATATTTGAGACGTTGGCGCCAGCCACAAACAATCTGTTGGCTTTGTTCAGCCTCTCCATGTATTTGCTAGAAAACAGGGAGAGCCTGCTTCCTCCCTTACTTTGCCCTGTGGAGTGGGCAGGGAAAGGGCTCAGTTTATTATTAGTGGGTATATTATTCCTTTCACTGAGTGACAAGAACATCTGAAGATGGGTTTCTGCAGGGGTAGCAAAATGCAAAACAAGTTAGCTCATTTTGAAATGATTCACCCATGCTTGGATTCATGGATTCAGTAGCCATCCATAAGCCAGGCAGAATTCCTATGGCCTATATTTTCTACAAAGATAATGTTGACTCTTATGATTTGGTTCCAAAGTGGTTCAGGAGTATAATTCTTGAAAATTCCACAGGGACCATTCATTGTCTGATACATGGGACCAGCCCCACCTTCCATAGCATTTGCTTGTGAGATTTCAGGGCCATTATTATGGGCTTGATTATGAACCAGTATTATGAACAAGTTAATTTTTAATTCCTTAGATGCATTCTTGAATGCATCTATGTACTGTGCTTGCCATGATATTGTAGGATTTTTTTTATTAATTATACTCCCAAATCTATTCTAGAAAAGGGAATAGGAGTGTATGCAATTTGAATCTGATAACTCTTAGGCGCAGAGTAAATTTACAAAGCATCAGCCATCTGCCCCATGTAAGATTTTTCCAGTTATTCAGGAGCCATTTGTGGTCAGAATGCATTGCAATATATCATTTATTCTACAACTTAAGTGCCTACTGGAGTGACGAGACACAGAACACATGGAACCTGCTCAAGGCCTGGCTGTCTAGAGACATGCTGTTTTCTAACAGGGTTTCATCTGGGAGGAGATACTGTTAAGCTCTTTCAGCTCAGGAGAAATGAGCTTCAGAGTTTCCTTTAACATACAGAACACCCCCAGAATATAGATCTGAATTGTCATTTCAGCTAGACGTTCAAGTTTACCCTAATGATGACCCAGGGCTGGGATGTGACTAAGCCGTCCGCTCTGTCAGCCAGAAAGTGGCTTTCTAAGTGGGTGACTGTGGGGCACGGAGGCAGCCACCCATCCCAGCTTCACGCCATCAAAGAACTTTGTTTTTTTCCTTGCTTTTTATTATATCTTTTTCTACTTGATGCATCCTAACTTCTTTTCTTTTCAAACTATTGGCACTTGTAGTTATCAATAAGAAGTTGTGATAAACATGAGATGGTGGTGTTACCATACTGAATCATAAAGACAGCCAACAGTTTAGAAACTTGGCATTTTATTGGCAACTGAAGCTTTGCTGTGTGAATCAGAAACTATTTAAATGCATGTTAAGCTTTAGAAAATACTAAAAATATAACTGATCTTGGTTATTACTTTCGCAGACCTCCTTGGAATCCAGAGACCCCCAAATGGGGAGCAACTGGATTTAGTGATTGCTATAAATTCCCTTTGACTCCTAGCGTTCTGTGATTCGTGAACACCATTAAAGCAATAAAACTGAGCACATGAAAATGGACTCCCAACAGCGAGCTATGAGATTCAGCTTCAAAGTTTTGTGGGGTGGGAAGAGAGGCAAACAGAGCTACCCCCAAGGCTTGGTGAGTTGGGTAAGGGCTGGGACTAGGTAACCTTTGAGAAGCCCCACAGTTTTCTTGGCGAGCAACCAAACACAGGGATATTTACTTCTTAGCCTTGACCACAAACAGCCCTAGTTATCTGTGAATTTTTTTTTAAAGCTCAAATATAAAAGCAGAGCCTTTGTTTGATGTTTTGTCTGTATCCACAAGGACCTTAAGCCATCTGCCATCCTTTTTTTTTTTTTTACAGACTTTAATTTTTTTTCTTTATTAATTACACTTTATTCACTTTGTACCCCCCTGTGGTTCCCTCCCTCCTTCCGTCCCAGTCCCAATCCCTCCCTTCCTCCACCTTCTGCATGCATGCCCCTCCCCAAGTCCACTGATAGGGGAGGTCTTCTTTTCCTTCCTTCTGATCCTAGTCAATTAGGTCTCATCAGGAGTGGTTGCATTGTCTTCTTCTGTGGCCTGGTAATGCTGCTTTTCCCTCAGGGGGAGGTAATTAAAGAGCAGGCCAATCAGTTCATGTCAGAGACAGTCCCTGTTCCTATTACAATGAAACCCACTTGGATACTGAACTGCCATGGGCTACATCTGTGCAGGGGTCTTAGGTTATCTCCATGCATAGTCCTTGGTTGGAGTATCAGTCTCAGGAAAGACCCCTGCGTGCAGATTTTTTGGTTCTGTTGCTCTCCTTGTGGAGTTCCTGTCCTCTCCAGATCTTACTGTTTCCCACTTCTTTCCTAAGATTCCCTGCACTCTGCCAGAAGCTGGAAACAGCCCCTCAGTGGAGGAATGGATGCACAAATTGTGGTATATCTACACAATGGAATATTACTCAGCAATAAAAAACAAGGATATCATGAAATTTGCAGGTAAATGGTGGATCTGGAAAAGATCATCCTGAGTGAGCCATCCCAGAAGCAGAAAGATGCACACTGTATATACTCACTCATATAGACATATAATATAGGACAAACCTACTAAAATCTGTACACCTAAAGAAACTAATCAAGAGGGAAGACTCTTGCTAAAATGCTCAATCCCCATCCAGAAAGGCAAAGAGGATGGACATCAGAAGAAGGAGAGAAGAGGGAACAAGTCAGGAGCCTGCCACAGAGGGCCTCTGAAAGGCTCTGCCCTGCAGACTATCAATGCAGATGCAGAGACTTATAGGTCTGCCATCCTTCTAAACCCAAGCTCCACACTGAGGGCGGAATGAGCAGAAAACCAAAACGCTACTGTCTCACACCTCTTTTGGATCTCAACTGCCCAAGGGATAAATTTTCCTTGGACCGATGTATTTTTTGCATATGACCCCCCTCTTCCCTTGATGTCACTCTGTGTCTACCTTGGGAAACCGCCATAGTGAATTGTTCATGATCATCAACAGCTCTGGCCTCTGCACCTACTCTTTTCCTAGCTAGTGTACTCTGTAGGTCCATAATTCCCAGTTCAGGCTCTAGTGTGTACCACACCCAGAGGTTCATTTAAGTAATCTGTCTATGGTGGTCCTATTGTGAAAAGGAGGAATACAGATTTCCCAAGGTCACATAGCCCATGAAGAATGGAGTCTATATTTGAACCCACGGCTCTAGGCTACCCAACGTATCTCTTAAGATTGCACCTGCAAAAACAAAAGGGTTCCCAAGACCTCAAAGAGTAGTAGCAGTAGTCCTCCAGTTCTTAAGATTTTTTCATAGTCTCAAGGATTTTGGTTACAAAATTTAGCAGGTTACCCTGGTTTTTTTTTTTTTTTTCAAAGATCTCAGTGACCTTTGAGTAGTTTTTGAAGGGGGAGGGGTGCGTTGAGCAACGATCGCCTAGGACCTAGCAAAGTGCCTGTGACCCGTCTTATCCTGAGCAGAAACTTCTCAAAGGAGTGAGTTGCTGAGCAGACCCAGAAGCACCGGCCTGTATCAGGGGGTGGGGGTGGGGCTCTTGGAACCATCTTTCTCCTCTGCACTCTTGGGGTAGCAGTTGGAAGCCTCTTCCTTCCAGCACGCTTTACCTGTCTCAGGGGTGGAGAACATTCTGACCAGGAAACCTGGTGCTCTCAGCTGTCATCTCCACGTGACAGTCAATCACTGCCAAATCTTGCAAAGGTGCCCATGAATTTTGCTGAGTGGCCGTGTAGCGCTGAAGGCCGACAACATTGATTTATTTAAGTATAGGTTTGGTGCTCCGCGAGAGCTCACCATCTGCTTAAGTTGTGTTTACTTGAAGGAGCAGTCAGCATTTTCCTGATGGGTTATAGAAAAATGGTAGTTCAACTTAATTTTTAAGCGAGGCCTGTTTAAGAATAATTTGTTAATTACTAGTTGGTCGATTCCGGTTCCTTAAATTAAGGGTTTTGGTTAATATCACATGCTCATTGCCAGCTTGCTGGGATCCGCTGCAGGGGTGTGCACAGTTGCATGATAGCTTGCAGCTTGGTTTTCTTCGTTGCCATCCCCTGCCCCTGCCTCAGGTTTCGCTAATTTTGCAAGGCTGGGAAGTAGCTTGAAAGTTTACTAGCTTTAGAACTGCAGGGCAGAAGCTTAGTTTAATAGCCACCTACAAAACTGATTGTAGATATTAGGCCTTCAGTATGAGGGGGCTACCGAGTCTCTGGAGCAAGGGCTGCTTCTTTGAAATTCAGGGCCTCTGGGGTTTACTGTTTCATCAACAGTAAACAAGATGGGACCCAAGGACTGTGAGGTAACTTCGAGGCCAGCAATATCTATATCTATCTATCTATCTATCTATCTATCTATCTATCTATCTATCTATCTATCTATCTAATCTATCTACCTATTGGCAAGTATCTGGCAGCCTCTTACTGGGGATGTCCAAGGAGACTGGCCATGCCTGGCCATGGCCTTGGCATGTCAAGGTTGGGTACATTAAGATGTGTATTGGCTTTGTAAATGTTTTGGTTTCAAAAAAATCCTAAATGTATTTTATCAGTGCATTTCTCCTTAATTTTTAGACCCTTGTGTGTATTTCAAGGGAAATTTAGTCCGTATGTTTTTTTTTATTTGTTTATACATAACCCATCGAATGTTCTTTTCGAAGCGTTAGTTGATGTCCAAGAAGACATTAAAGGGATTTAATCCCTTTAATTTAATTAAATCCCATTAAAGGAATTTAAATCTCTTCCAGTGTGCTTTTCCATACCTCTTTTCCTAAAACTAGGAAGTCATCTACTCCCAGTCAAACCTGAATGCGCACACAACAGAACTTTGCACTTGGTGGAAAGCTCTATGCCCAGGTGACTGGAGAAAGGAGCCAAATGCATTCTCCAGCTCCTGGCCATTTTTGGGCTGTTACACAAGTGCCGAGAGAGACCTCCTCAAAACCCCTGGTGACTGGCTATATAAAACAAAGCACTGGGATACAGTGTCTGTCAGTGGCTAGATCTTTAATCTTGAGAAAGTGTGTACCTGCTTTACCTTGACTTTCCTCTTTGAAGTTAAGCTCACATTTATTTTGCCTACCTCCCTAAATTGAGAAGATCACAGAGATAATACAAAAATATCTTGGAATATATAAATAACACCGCAATTCTTTTCCTGATGTTATTTTTTGAATGAAATAATTCTCAAATTTTATTTTTTAAAGAATTATTCATTTTTATTTTATGCATTTTTTTTTTTTTTTTTTGCCTGTACGTATGTCTATGTACCACGTATGTGCCTGGTGCTCAGGAAGGTCAAATTTGGGTGTCAGATCTTCAGGAACTCCAGTTAAAAATAGTTGTGAGCCACCACATGGGTACTTGGAACTGAACTCAAGTCCTCTGTAAGAGGAGCCATTGCCCCAACCCTTATTTGTTTATTTGTTTGAGACAAGATCTTAACTATGTAGTCCCAGAAGGTCTAAAGCTCACTATGTAAACCAGGCTGCCCTCAAATCCAAGAGATCTGCCTCCTTCTGTCTCCCAGGTGCTGGGATTAAAGGCGTGCCCCACTACTCATGGGGTTTTTGTTGTTTGTTCATTTTTTGTTTGTTTGTTTGTTTGTTAAACAGAATATCTTGCAGCTGTAGCTGGCCTCAAACTTGCTATGTAGCAGCGGTTGGCCTTGAATTTCTGGTCCTCATATCTCTATCTCCCAAATTTTAAAATTACAGGCTTTCTTTGACTTTAAGAAAAATGTCAGGTATGGGGCATGATGTTAAACACTTTACAAGTTACTGTCTAACTCTTAGAGTGACAAAATAGATACTTTTAATATCCACATTTTGGAAGATAACTCCCATGTAATTTCCCCAAAGTTATATTGCTTAGAGATGGGAAACTAGAATAAAAATCCAGTCCTTCCTGTGGTTTGTCAACTGCGCCTATGCTTGAATTACATAGTGTGTCTTAAGTCAGTATCACTCGTGGCTTTGTTATCTTAACATCATTAAGAGCTCTCTCTCTTCGTTCTCTCTCTTTTATTTCAGTTTTTTTGAGATATTTTTTTTTTCTGTGTAGCCTTGGCTGTCCTGGATTCACTTTGTAGACCATGTTGGCCTCAAACTCACAGAGATCTGCCTGCCTCTGCCTCCCTAAGTGCTGGGATTACAGGGATGCGCCACCACGCCCTGCTTCGGTAAGATCTCTTAATCACACTTTCTATTCCATTTCTTACTGAAGGATCAGGGTGGACACACGTACAAATGTATGTTCTTTCAATATATGCAGATTCAAATTTCATCCCCTAGACCCTTAAGAAGAGTCGGCTTTAACTGAACACTTACTTTGTGCTAGAAAGTCCAGGGCTCTTTAACTGTTTCACCTCACTTAATCCTCACAACAATCCTGCAGGGTGGGCTGCGTCATAAACTGGGAAAGGCCAGAGTGTAATTTGACTGGCCGGTTAGTTTTATGGAGGCAGAAGAAGATAAGAGACCCAGAGATCCAGGAGAGTGGTGAAACTCTCCGATATGCCAGCCAGCAAGCTGGGCCAGCTGCACGCTCTCGTTCCCTCCTCATTTCCTGTCCCTTGAGGGTGCTGTGCGGCCTCAGTGTGTGTTGAGCATGTAGAGTACAGTATCACCACCAAGGAGCTTCACGCTTGGAAATCCTTCTCTTCTCTTTCTGGAAGCAAGATTGCCAGACTTTGACCGCAGAGGGGGATGGGATCTTCGTGACAGTGAACAGACAGTCACAGTAATCAGAACTGTCCTGTGTTCCCAGGGACAAACCAAGTTTGTCTTTTAAGGTTTTTCCCTGTAGAGACCTGCTTGAGCAGACTGTAGAGCGAAGGCTGCCCCTGAGGAGCCTTCTAAACTTTGCATGATGAAACAGCCCCACGGTGGACCCAACAGTCCTCATGCCTGCTTCACACAGGAATCGGGGTTTAGACGAAGTCATTTCTTTGTTTCAGAGATAGTGTGTTGAGCTCCTGCATAGTAAAGTTCACTTAGCTACAAACCGAGGCTTTCAGCCCCTTCTTCATCTCCTCATCCATTCAGCTCCTTACCTCCTCAACCATTATCATCTCATCTTGCCTTCCCGACTACCAACTGTCAATGGAACATTAATGTGCGTAGATGATCGTGATCTTTGGGGGAAAATGTTTCTCCTACCTCTGTAGTTCTCTCTCTGTAGCTAAACCCAGTCTTCGATGCCAAACTCCTACAGGGATAGTGCTGACAGAGCCTGGTAGAGCTCAGAACGTGTTTCTTCTACCACATGGAAGTTGATTGCGAGAAGTGATCTAAAGACTTGGTGAAACATGAACAGACTTGTTATGGGGGGGGCTTAGCTCTGCTCTGGCACGGTGATGCATGCCTATAATACTGGCACTTGGAAGGTGGAGGCAAGGCGGATTGGAGGTTCAGGTCAGTCTATTACAGCTGCTACAGATACTACTCAGTGAGTTTGAGGCAGATCAGGCTGTATGAGATCATGCCTTAAAAAAATAAATAAACAAAGGAGCATCTCATAAAGATAAGTTCTGCCGATTGCGTATCATTTGATATCTGTATAAAATCCAGATGATTCTTTTTCTCTGTTGCCTCCTCACTAGTTAACTTGCTTTTTTTCTCTTTCTCTTTCTTTTTTTATTTCCACACTAGTACCAGCAAATGAGCTGATGAAGACTTTGGTAGTCTCACACTAGCCTGGGGGAGTCTCCTTGCCACATGATGGATGTGATTTGTTATGACATATTTGGTGATTGTATAGTTAGAATTTGGGGAGGGCCAGCCTAGGCAATAGCAGGACCATAATCATCTTTCCCAAGGTGGCCTTGGCACCTTTTTCAGCAGGTGCCCACCTGGGAAAGCTACTTGGCTGCTTTTCCTGGGAAAGGAAGGCAGAGTCCAGCTCATGAAAAGGGTCTGTCTCTCAACTGCAGGGGGGGGAACAGGTAAACATGGCTGATGAATCACTGGCCGTCTCACCCAAGTCTGGAAAGGGACAAGAGACTTCTGCTGACACTTCTCCATCTCAAAAGAAGCTGTCTTTTATAAACACAAAAATAAAGGCAAGATTCATGACCTGGTGGCTGCTTTGTGCATGAGTTAGCATAACACAGTGAGAAAAGAAAATTCCTACTGGCCCTCACCTCTGCCCCCAAAGAACCTGATGCTAATAGTGGTGTTTCCTGAGCTCATTTCAACTTCTCCTGATGCCAGAGAAAATCTAATTACCAAAGAATTTAAAGGAAGGACTTTGGGAAAGAACTCTCCTGCCCTAAATTACCAGAGCAGAGAGTCTTTTCCTATGGCCACAGTGTAAAGGGGGCTTCTTCTTAGTCTTCCATGCCACACAAGGGGAGCTGCAGGTTTCTTTCTGCAGCAGCCACAGCCTCTGGTGGAGCAGATGGCTCTGGATTATTTCAGGGCATTTATCTTCAGCCAGGCTCTCCTAGCTGCTTACCAACTAGACTCTTTAATGGTGAAGTCTAGCAGAGAAAGATAATAATAAAAATCAAACTCTAAATAGGGCTTTATTTAAGAGTGAAAGCAGGGACCCAGGATCCAAAATCCTCCCCAGGTATTTGAGAGAGAAATGGAATGATTTGCTACTTGCTCAGCATGTCTAAAGCCTGTTGGTGGCAGTGGTAAAACAGCACTAACAAACAAAAGAAAAAAAAATCCAGCAGACAACCTGTGAGGCTTTGTTTCCATAATCCCCTAGTTTTATTCATGGTCTTTAGGAGGGGGACAGACTGGGACAGCCGGGGTACCTTCCCTGAGGTGTGCTGAATAAGAACACGGCAAATACACTCCGAAAGAACTTGTGGGCCAAGGAGTCTTCCCCTCACATTCTTCCAGTGCAGTGCATTCTGAAGTCTCCTTGCATTCAGTTGGTCTATTTGTTTCTGGAGTTTCTTCTCCCCTCCCCCACCCAGCTCCAATATGCTGCACGAAAACTGGAGCATTTGGGGCTAACTTGGCAGGATGCTGTGGCTGCTGGCAGCTTCCAAAATCTGACACCAGTGAAAACATGAACCAAATGTTCTTCATACACGAGGGTGTGAAGACTTCCCTGGCCTCTGCTCTGAGAGCAGGCGCAGGAAAGCACCAGACTGTTTGGAGCTTTGGACTTGGCTTTGCTCTTTATCAGTTGGGTGACATCTTTGAGGCAGATTCTCTCTACAGTAGTGATCGTCTTCCCGCTCCACACTGTGCGGTGAGAGGTGGACTGCTCAGCACACCGCTGTATGCCGGACAGAGCTTACTGAGGTAGCTCCTTTCTTGATCCATGAGCACATGTCAGGCAGGGCCACTGAGAGCAACTGTCACTTGGAAAGTGAAGGTCAGGACAATCCGGACATCACAGAGTCTTCAGAGAGATCAAAGAATGTGCTCCGGGCAGCACAGGGCTCAGAATGCACTCCACAGATGTTTGGAACACCGTGCTCATAGCACTGTGCTGGCAAACACACTCAGACATACTCGGGGAAAATAGCATGTGCAGATACGCCTATAGGACACGAACAGCATTGTTCTTGTTGTTATTCTCTAAACAAAAGCAATGTGTGAAGGGCTCCCAGTGTGCATGACACCATAAGCCATCATGAAACGACAGATGTGTAGATGTTCATGTCGATACCACAGTTCTGCTGGGTGAAGGGCTTGAACACCTGAGGACCAGAGTTTCCATTGAGGGGTTTGAAACTGATCCCTGTCTTTTTAATATGGCAATCAACAGCCATCCAGCTGCTGCTGACTCTATTTTCCACAGCCCTTCTTTAGTCTTTAGGTTCACTAACTCCTTTCTGATCATTCAGGCTGCCATGGTACGTTTTGTCTGGACTTGTCACAGTTTGCGTTTCGTTACAGTGATGCCACACCATGACCAGAAGCAGCTTGGGGAGGAAAGAGGTTGTTTGGCCTCTACATCCTGATCTTAGTCCATCACTGAGCAAAACCAGGCAGGAAACTCAAGCAGGCACAGAGGCATGAACTGTGTGAAGGGACACAGCTTACTGGCTTGCCTGCCTGGCTTATTCAGCCTGCTTCTTATACAACCATGGTCCCCCTGTCCAGGCTTGGCACCACCAACATTCACCACATTCACCATTTATGAAGAAAATGTCCCCTGCGGACATGCCTCTAGTTCTGATGGAGTCAGAACATGCTATTTGTATGTGGGGGGCAGGCCAAGATGATAGAAAGACAGAGAGTGAAGACTGTGCTACCAAGGCTTCAGAAGGGGACAAGGACTCTACTAAGAATTCGTTTGAGGCTGCTCGTGTTGCATTCTGTCAGAGTCTGGATTATTCTATGCATATCCCTAGACACTGAGGCTGAACTCAGCAGTCCTGGACTAGGCTGTCTGGCAGAGGAAATTTCAAGACTGCGTAGCACTTAGGTTGTGGCATTGTTATTGCTCACTGCCTTTTCTCAAGTTTGTAATGAGAGTGTAAAGCAAGAAGATACGGAAGCTGTGCAGAAGAAGCGAGGAAGTGGGTATAAGCGTATTTTAAGTAGCAAGACAAGGCATGCAGATTTGTTAAGGAGAATTGTGTAATGAAGGGGAAAACTGAGAATGGCCGAGTTCAGAACTATTAGACTGAGATGTCTGAGGGAGGAAATTTTAAGATAGGCTGGCATCTGGACTGTGTGCTGGTCACTGCTCACTGTTCTAGAGTAAGACAGAAGAGCAAAAAGACCAGTTTGGTAAGGAAAGCAGAGGGAGTTTTTAAGTTACAGACTGAACAGGGGGCACAGACAAAGCTTCCGTGATAGGAGATTTGAGTCTTTAAGTGAAAACTATTCTGTGCACTGAGATGATAGAAAAGGTAGATGAAGGGCAAGACCTCACCTGCTGAACAACGGTAAGGTGCAAATTCATTTAACATGGAAGCACAGAGCGAGGTTGCTCCTGACAGTTGCCTTCTCAAAACAAAACAAAACAAACAAACAAAAAAACCCAAGAAAACAAAACAAAAAACACACCAAAAATAGCAACAACAACCACAAAACTCCGTAGGGGAAGGTTTTTTTGTTTTTGTTTTTTTACAGCGTGGCTTCCATGCACATAGGCCACTGTAGCACTGTAGCTGCGGCAGAAGAGAGGCAGACTCTATCTCAAAAGGCTAGTAGAACCTGGAAGTTGCTAGAGTTAAAACGTTCTGGGAACTTTAGCCAAGAATCCAGAACACTACCGAGGCTAGGCAAGGATGGATTCCTCGCAAAGAAACTCTGAGGGGTCTTTTGCTTGACATTTTAGAGGTGAAGCCTAGATGCCAGGAGTGTGAGTTGTTGCACTGAGAAAAGCTGCAGTGAAACTGGACCAAAAGAGGCTACATGTGCTACAGGCGGGTGAGCCGGAGGCGTGGACTGCCTCAGGCTACTGGAGCCCAGATGATGTCAACAAGAGCCACAGAGGCTGGGATCGGAGCTGCACGAGTTGATCTTTGCCCTCCTGCGTTTTCAGCCTTGCTTTCTGATTGGGAACTCTCTAGACCCTGAAGTGAGTCTTTTACCTGCTGGCTTCTTCAGGTGGCTGTTCTGATTATCACCATTGCCTCACAGAACAAAGGAGATGAGCTGACTGGGAAGGGGACTGGATGAGCCACCGGGAGGATAACTGATAAGCCAGGTTAGAAATGGCTACCCTTGCATGTCTTGGTTTTCTCATTTTACACACATGCAAAACTGAGACCTGTGGGGTGGGGGAGGCAGGGGGGAGAAGAAGGAGTGGCTGTCTGATGCAAGGCTCACACCACCAGGATCAGGGCTATGGCTGGCTGGAAGGCAGGCCTTGTGACTTCTTCTTCAGCTTTCTTTTGTTATTCTGTGACCACACACTGGCCTTGACTTAAGTAGGATTGAAACCCTGACTTCTCAACCAACTCCTAATCATTATCAACACTTTATTTCCTTTAAAAAAAAATGACATTTTCCTGTTTCATGTAGGCCAGGCTTCTCCTCCTTGCCTCCCTCTGCTTCTTTGTTTTAGATGTGGAGGGAGAGCAAACTAAACCAGACCGCTAGGAACTTAAGGTAAAATTACCTCTTGACCATCTCATAGGAGACAATCTTCTCAAAAATCTATGTATTTCTGGATGTTACTGCTCAACTCTAAGTATTACGCTGCGTCTAAGTTTGCAGCTATTGAATTGGTATTGGAGGACAGGAACTCGGCTCAGTCACTTGTTCTTCTATGCTCCTTCATTGATTTTCTCCCTACAGGTTGTACATTTCAACCATTCCTTTCTATGTCGGGTATATGCTTCGTCCCCACCAAAAATCTACATTGATCTTTCTCTCCAGTATAATGGTATTGGAAGATAAGGGGTTGTTTTCAGGGTGTGTCTGTTCTCTTGAAAAGATAAATGCTAGTCTTGTGTAAGTTGGTTAGGTCTCACAGGATTGGAGTGGTGACCCGAAGAGAGGGTTGTGACAAGGTGAAGCTGGCTCTTGCTGCCCTTCATAGCACATGTTCTCTCTCTGAAACGTGTTTTCACCAGGTCAAGCTATCTGCCGCGGAAGCTTCATTAGATGCTAACTTCGTTGTGATATTCTCGGACCCCCAGAGCTGAGTGTTAAATAAACCTTTCTTTATAAAGAACCAGTCTTGGATATTTTGTTGTAGCAACAACAACAAAAAAAATAGATTAATATATCCATCAGTTTAGATCCTGTTGCATTTCTATGATGACATTTCTATCCCTCGAGAGGCCCTTTACTTTGCTGCTCATGACTACACACTGTGCCTTCTGTGAGCTCCCAGAATTACTCCCTGTTCGGGTCATTTACTTTCACATTCTCTTTCGCAAACCACAACTATGTCTTCTGGGCTTTTGTTAAATTTGGCAGTTTGACATCAATAAAGAGCATTGATACATTAAGACTAGATACATTTCATTTGTTCCTTGGCCAAATACTGTATTAGGATCCTAATGTCATAACTTGGGGGCTCTTCAAAGAGGAGTTCTCCTAACAGCAAAAATAAAGCTGATTAACATTTACAAAGCATCATTGCTTGCTTAAAATCAGTTGATTGACACTGATAACTCTAATTCCTGTTATACTTTCTTGTGGACATTTTCCTCTCTTTCTTTTATCTTCCTCCCATTCTTCACTTCACAAATAGAGTAAAATTCTGTTGTTTACCTAGACTTCAGAAGGGTGACACTTGAAAAGTATAGTGTGTGAAGTGAGTTGATTCAACGATAGAGTTAATCTTTGGGTTTGCTTTGGAATGTGGAGGTAAAATCGTACATTCTCTCTAACAGTATGAGAAATTACCTTGACGAATCAGTTGGCTTTCCTGATGAGTTTTAATTTTTTTTTATCTGTATCTATTTATCTTGTTTATTTTGGGCCTTCTTTTCCCCAAAGAGACTGTCAGTATAATAGATGCTATTTGTTTGATGACTCTAGACTGATGATAATAATTCTGATGCTCTCTGTAGAACAAAGACAATGAAATGACCATGGGCGTTTATAATACACTGGCTGGAATCAAAATCTCCAAGCTTTATATAATGCACGGCTAGGAACAACTACTGAAGGCATAGAAAATCCTAAAATTATCCCAGTCTCAAAGCATGGTACCCACTGTTCTAATTGGCTCTTCTGATGCTTGAGTTTCATATCAAGCAAAAATACCAATGTAGATTTTTTTATGAAGCCTGCAATTTCTCATGCTGGAGGAAATACGTGATTAGCGAATGCCCTACATAGACGGATGACTTAGAAATAGCTGATGTCAAGCCGTAATTTCACCCAGATAATAGGTCTCAACTAGAGCTTGGTCTGCTTGGTCAGATGGCCCGGGCTTCTAGCTTTGTACACTCTGTATTGTCAGCTCGTGGCTCTTGACTAGTAAAGAGAAACGTGGAGTACAGGAGAGGACCCTCAGCTGCCTGTACTGTCCAAAGTCTCGGCTGAATGCAGAAGTGCGTTATCTCTACACCCTCTGTCATTGGTGGCTTTTTGAACGTATAAATAAATGGCTTTCTTCGTGATGTGGTGGGAGGGCTCAAGTCACTAATGATGAGGCAGAGGCCTGGTCTCACTGCATGATAAACCCAGGCAGCTTACCCATTGCTGACCTGGAAGGAAGCCTCAGTGTGAGTAGGGAACCAAGCTCTTCCTGTCAAGTTGTTTTGGCCAAGAGTGTTACTGCCGTTCAGGAGAACCACAGCTAGCCTAGCCCTGGAGATAGCCCAGAAAACTTTATGGGGCTGGAGAGTTGGCTCATCGGGTAAAAGCCCTGGCTGTCTTTTGGAGGACGGAGGTTCAATTCTCAGCACCCACCCGGCAGCTTACAATTTCTGCCTCTAGCCCCATGGGACCCGACGCCCTCCTGTGACCTCTGTGGGCACTGCATGCAAGTGGTGCGCAGACATCGACGCAGGGAAAACACCCACGTGCATAAGCTAGATTTAAAAAAAAATTAAAGAAAAAAATTAGGGGTCTGTGATGTGGTGTGCTTGTGTGTGTGTGTGTGTGTGTGTGCATGCGTGTGTGTGTAAATAGGTGGATAAAGGAAAACCGTGGGATAGGAGTGTGCTGGTTAATTTTGTCAGCAGGACACAAACTAGAGACACATGGAAAAAGGGAGCACCAGATTGGTCTGGGGGCATTTTCTTGACTGCTGAAGGTCTTGGCCTGCTGTGGGTGGCACCACCTCTGGCAGGGTGTTCTGGATCACATTAGAAAGGCTGCTGGGCAGAAGTCAGAGGTGAGCCAATAGCTATCACTCCTCCATGGACTCTGCATCCGTCCCTGCGTCCAGACTCCTGCTTGAGCTCCCGCCCTGGCTTCCCTCAGTCACGGGCTGTGATATGGAAGTATTATGTGAATAAACCTCTTTCTCCCCCAAGATGTTTTTGGCCAGTGTTTTCTCAAAGCACCAGGAAACAAGTTAGAATGGAAGGCTGCGGTCCCCCCCCCTTTTCCTTTTGTGATCACTACAGAGACCTGAGCGGGAAGTGTCTGCTCTGGGCTGTGGCATCTGACATTCTACAGACATAGCCTTACACCAGCTGTGTGGCTTTCCCTGAGTCTTTCTGTGGTTTGGGCATAAACAAGGCAGGCCCAGGCTGTTCCAGCCTTTTACAGTTGATCTGAATTCTGGCCACTGTTCTGGATACTATTCTGTCCTTTTGCCAAAGTGTGTGTGTGTGTGGGGGGGGTGAGTGTGTGTGTGTGTGTGTGTGTGTGTGTGCATTTCTTTTTATACTAAAAAGGCAGTCCCAAATAGATGTGTTTTGTGGAAGTATAACTTAAAAATAGTTAGGTCTGTGTATAGTTGGCTAGAAGTGGTTTTATGATGTAAAAATGCATGCACAGATGCTTCTGTGGGCATCCAGCATCAAGTTTGCTTGGCATTTTGCATGTAGTCTCCCTACAGAAGCTTCATTAGGTGAGTACTAGATCCTGTAGAGGTGGTTCTCAACCTGTGGGTCGCAATCCCTTGTGAGTTGAATGACCCTTTCACAGGGGTCACCTAAGATCACCAGACAACACAGAGATTTACATTAAGATTCATAACAGTAGCAAAATTACAGTTATGACGTAGTAATGAAGTCACCACAACATGGGGGGCTGTATGAAGGGGTCACAGCATTAGGAGGGTTGAGAACCACTGCTCTAGAGCGTGGTGCTCCTAACACATCAGATTTGGACAAAGCAAAGAGAGGGAGAAGAGTCCAAGACAAGTCACAAGAATCAGAGATCCACTCCTTCACACACTCAGGAATCCATAAAAACACTGAACTTGAAGCCATAATGCACATGTAATAGACCCCGTGCGGACTCCTGCACATGCCACTTCCGTCTCTGAGTTCTGCTGCTTCAGTGTATGAGCTGTGAGCATGTTGATTGTGTGTGTGTGTGGGGGTCTTGTCCTGTTGGTGTCCTCCACCCCCTTTGATTCTTACACTCTTTGTACCTCCTCTTCCTGTGTGCCTCCTCTTCTACAGAGAGTCTTGAGCCCTGAGGGGAGGGGTTTGATGGAGACATCCCTTTTAGAGCTGAGTGTTCCAAGCTCTCTCAGTCTCTGCATTCGTTCCCGTCTGCTGCAGGAGGAAGCTTCTCTGAGGATGGCTGAGCAAGGCACTGATCTATGAGTAGCTCAGAATGTCATTAGGGGTCGTTTTATGGCTACTTTTGTTGGTTTGTTACAACTTTAGTATTTGGTTCTACCCGAGGTCCCTGGGCTAGTGACTCTTTTCTCTGGTACTTGTCACCCAATACACGGTCGGGTATTGGTTCCATCTCATGCATGAGCCTTAAGTCAAGCCTTGTGGTTACTCCCACAGGGTTTAGGCCACCATTACCCTATCATACCTTGCACCCAGGATACCGTTGTAAATCAAGGGGTTTGTGGCTGGCTTGGTTTTCACTGTGCAGAGTACCTTTCTGTACTGAAGATGCTAGAACATAACAGGTAAAAGCTCCCTGTAGTCACGTGCTCACCTTCTCCATGATCAATGAGTTGTGTAGGTGTTGTCTTCAGCAACAGGGCTTTGCTATCACTTCGTGAAAAGCAACCTGCAGTCTTGGCAACAGCCTTGGTTGTTTGGGATTCCTATGAGACCCCTTTGGCCAACAACGCAATTAGATATAACCCAATTCTGGTACTGGAAGCTTCATTTGGTGACAAGAGATGGCAAGTTGGGACTATGTCTCCTCCAATATTTGGTGATTTAATTTAGATTGTCTTCATATATGTATATATTTTAGGAAGCTTATTCTGTATTATATCCCACAAATGGCCCTTAATTTTAGCTGTCTCTCCATCATCTTCATCTTTCCATCATCTTCATCTTTCCTTCCACTCCCAACTTGATCTTCCTGTTCCAGCCCCTCCCAATTCATCCATAACTATCTTTTCTATTTCCCTTTCCTCACAAGATCTATCTTTAGCCCCTACTCCCTTACTCTATACCTAACCTTCACGGTTCTATGGATTGTGCACATATAAGCGAATGCATGCAACATTTGTCTTTCTGTGTCTTGGTTATCTCACTCAGTATGATTTTATCTGGTTCCATCCATTCACCTGCAAATTTCATATATTTTTTTTAAAAAAAGCTGAGTAATACTCCATTGTGTAAATATACTACAATTTCTTTACCCATTCTTGTGCTGAGTGACAGCTAGGTTATCTTCAGTTTCTGACTCTTCTGAATAAGCAGAAATGAACATGGTTGAGCAAACATCTCTGTGGTAGTATAAAGTATCTTTTGTCTTTTGGGTATATGCCCAAGAGTGATATAGCTGGGTCTTGAGGTAGAGTGATTCCCATTTTCCTGAGGAACCGCCATATTGATTTCCATGGTGACTGCACAAGTTTGCACTCCCACCTGAATGGATGGGTGATCCTCATACTCCACATCCTCACCAGCATGAACCGTCATTTGGTTGATCTTAGCCATTCTGAGAGGTTTAAGATGGAATCTCAAGGTAGTTTTGATTTGCATTTTCCTGATGTCTAAGGACAGTGAACATTTCTTTATGTATTTCTCTGCCATTTGAGTTTCCTCTTTTGAGATTCTCTGTTTAGATATGTATCTCATATTTTAGTTGTGGGTTTTTTTATATCTAGGTTTTTTTTGTTCTTTATATATTTTGGATATTAGTCCTCTTTTGAGTATATAGGTGGTGAAAATCTTTTTCCATTATGTAAGCTGCTGCTTTGTCCTAATGACAGTGTCCTTTGCCATACAGAAGCTTCTTAGCTTCATGAGATTCCATTTATTAATTGCTGACCATATGCCTGTTCCATTGGGGTCCTGTCAGAAAGTCTTTTCCTGTGCCAGCAAATTCAAGACTGTTCCCACTTTTATTTTTTCTGTCAGGTTCCGTGTATCCGGTTTTATGTTGCATTCTTCGATCTACTTGCAGTTGGGTTTTGTGCAGGGTGACAAGTGCGCATCATTTTGGATTCTCCTCCATGCAGCCACCCATGTGCAACCAGTGTCCAGTTTGAAGATGCTCTCCTTCTTTCCTGTGTGTGGCAGGGGTTTTGTAAATGATACTGCTGGAAGGGAGCCTGGACCAGGCAGGTCACTTGTGTGAGAGACTGGCCTGCAGCCTGCGTTCCTATGAAGCTCTTCTCTCTCATAGGTTCTCCTTTAGCACATGCTGTAAGTGTGGTTAGAATGGTCCAGGGGTGATTAATGTGTATCAGCTTGCCTGAGCAGACCCCAGGGACTCCTGGCTGCTCCAATGACAGAATGGCTTATCTCCCAGGACTTCCCCTTTCCAGGGTACCTTCTCCTCAGTGGGGGCCACATTGTTCCTTAGTGTTACCTCACAGTATTTGTGCATACTGTACTTCTGCCTGGGACAAATGAGCTGCTTATGTCATGGTTAGTGTACCCATGGCCCCACCCTTTCTATGGTGCTAGTCTATCAGCAAGGCAGGTACCAGACTCTACTGGCGTGGAGATTCTTCCTAGGGATGCTCTACCTTTCTGATCATTAGTCTTGGCTGTCAGTTTAAAAATCGTCGTGGAAATAGTCCTTTGAGGATGTCTGTAGGCGGTGTCTAGTTTAGGTTAATGATGTGGGAAGGCCTACTCTAAGTGTGGATACCTCCATTCCATGGGCCGGGGACCCAGACTGAACAAAAAGGAAAAAGGGAGCTGAGCACTGCAGTCATCGCCTTCTGCTTCTGAGCTGTCAGTTCAATTCACCGTGATTTCTGTGCCGTGATGGACCATATTCCCTCAGAGCGTAAGTGTAAACAAACCCCTGCTCCTTTAAGTCGCATCTTGTCAGGTACTTCGTCACAGCAAGGAGGAGAGCAACAAGGACAGTTCTCTAAAGGACTGAGAAACCAGTATGCAAACGGCGTTTAAAACACCGGCGAGTTGAGGATGGCCCTACTCCCACGTGACCTTCCTCACTTGGAAGATATGACCTTGCGTGATGAAATTCGTTCAGGGTGGTGGTACTGATGGAGAGTGCCAGGCAAGAGATCGTGAGCCTGAGGTCCTGAAGCAGTGATCTTATAGTGCATGGCCTCGGCCCGCCACTCTCCATGTCCTCATGTGTTGTCTCCCCTGTGACTGAGGTGTGTGAAGAACTGCACACATACAAACTTCAGCTCTCATAGCCAACTAAAGGACAGAAGTTTCCCTTGTCATCTAATGAAGCAGGTGAGACAGAGCCACTCAGGGAGTGTCCCCAAGTCCTCTGCCACAAGCTTACTCCTGACTTGAGCTTTACTCACTTGGCAGAGGACTGGAGGCAGAAGCCAATTTCCAGGCACACTTTGAAATGTGTTGAGCTCCTTGGGCTAACGCTCAGGAGCTGCAAGATGGACAAGACCCCCCAAGCTGCTGCCTGTTGGAGTAGCACATGGCAGTCCTTACAGCTGAGGCTCGTGTGGGAAGAGGTGGTCAGAGGTTTCCTGGTAGTGATGTCTGAACCAAGTCTTGTGGCTGTCAGGTCCATAGGGTACCCCCCATTCCATTACAAAAGGGTGGGCCCATTGACTTGATCCAAAATTGAGTCTAGACCCAGCTCCACCTGGACTATAGGAAGATTTCTGGCAGTTAGGTAAAAGCCAGCATTCCTTAGGAACTTGTGAAACCAGTTCCTATCTGCCAAAATGGGTCATTGCTTTACCTCTGACACAAGAGACCTAAATAGACACTCTATTGACATGTACCTGTGACTGCATATCAAGGTCCACACAGGCCGCCAGGCTCTTAGAGTACCTATTCCCAAGTACCTGTTATACATTTCAAAGTCCTTCTGGACCTTCCCTTTCCACAGCTACTCACCCTCCTTATAAGCTGGTATTCTCTACTATACTTTCTTTCGGATATATATATTCTCTCTCATATATATATTCTCTCTCATATATATACATATATATATATATATATATATATATATATGCTTTTCCTCCCTTGCCTCTCTCGCTATTCTCTCAGTTATATATGTATATATATGCTTTTCCTCCCTTGCCTCTCTCGCTATCTCTATCTGTTGCTATTTTCCCTTCTCTCACAGCTATCTCTGGCCATGTCCAATCTGCTTTCTTTTCTCTCTGCTTTAGACTCTTCCAGATCTTTCTGGATATTTTCACTCTCTTATTCACAATAAAAACCTTCCCCTTAGCCACACCATGGACCGGTCGTGTCGACAGTTTCTTTACTACACCCCTCACGCACAGTGATATAACGAGGATTTCATAAACTCAGAAGGAAGAAGAAGTGTTGGTGACAAGGGCAAGGAAAATGCCATTTATAGATGAAATCCTGAAAGGGTGGCACTGGAGGATGCAAGATGGGGCCTCTGCATCTTCGGGCCCTGCAGAGAACAAGCAGGGCTGCATCAGAGAGAGCACCTTGGCAGCCCAGATCAGGAGTAAAGACCAAGGTCTGGGGATCTGAGGCTTAGGTAGTTATTGAGAGGGCGGAGAAAGAGTACACCACGGTTTTAGGAGGTGGCCTGGGGTGCCATGTGGCTATGCTAGAAATCAGAAAGCAAGAAAGAGTTTGATAACTCTGGCTAAGACACTATGGGCAAAAAGCTGGCATGTGCTTCTCAGTTACCAGAGGAGGACATATGCATTTTATTCCTTGGTGAGGACTGGGGGTATGTACATTCTGCAGTTATCTCCTCCTCCTCTTCCTCCTCCCTCCCTCTCTCTCTCCCTTCCTCTCTTCTTTCCCATCTCTCCCTCCTTCCCTCTCTCATTTTCTTCCTTTCTCTCTCTCTCTCTTCCTCCCTTCTTCTCTCACCTCCTCTATCTTCCTCCCTTCCTCTCTTTCTCTTCCTCCCTCTCCCCCTTCCCACCCCAATGTAAGGAGTGTTACTGATCTGGCCAGTCACTGAGGCCAGGCCACGGAGGGGTGGGGGTGTTGGAAAAGAAGGCATAGTGTAATCTATTAGAGTGAAGTCACAAATGGTCTTTAGACCATTCTTCAGCAGGCTTCCGACTTAATTTTCTTAAGCAATAGCTGCACTTCACATCCTCATTTCGAAAAGAAAAAAGAAGTTCTCTCTGAAGCACATACGAAAGAGAAAGGCAAAGAGGATCGATCTCCCCTCAAAGAATCCATAAATATTTACATAAGTGCAAGTTCCAAATCTATGGCTTTGAGCATATCCGATTTCACTGCCTTTACACACGTGGCACATAATGGCCAGCGGGCATTGGCTGGTTGTCAGTGTTCCACTTTGGACACTTGTCTTCTAGCTTGTTTCTTTTGCTCCTGACAAACAAATCCTGTGCACCTGGCAATGGGTCTCTGCTGTTATAGACTGGTCTCTGTCGGCCACATGACAGGAGTCCCCCCATCAGGGGCCTTCGCTCTGATTGACTGCTGACTAATGGGGCAAACCAAGCCCCAGCCAACAGCCAGCTTTTAGGAGCTTCTGGCAATTAGTGAGTCTCTCTCTGATATTGTTCTGAGGCTTTTGTGGAGGTCTTAGTTAAGTTAAAGAAGAAGAGGAGGAGGAGAAGAAAAGAAGAGAAGAAGAGGAGAAAAAAAATCCCTCTGTGAGGATTGTATGCTTTCAGCATGGGAGTAGGTTAACAAGATAGCTTTAAATGTGTGTGTGTGTGTGTGTGTGTGTGTGTGTGTGTCTGTGTGTGTGTGTGTGTGTGTGTGCTATTTTGCATAAGGACAGCCCACACCTATTGTTATTATCCTCTCCTAGGCTTATGCCTAGGTACAGTGATTGGTTGGTCCTTCATTACTGTAATGAAATTGTTGACACGCACTCCATAGGAAGATGTGTGTTTATTTGGCTCTCAGCTTAGGAAGATCAAAGATACGGCACTAGTATCATGTCAGTGTCACACCTTGCCAGCCAAAAATGGCGGGATTAACATGGAAGCAAGCAAATGGTTACATCTGGAAGCAAGAGCTGAGAACAATCAAAGACAAGGCTTTACAGTCCTTCTCCAGGGCGGGGCTCCATGACATAAAGAACTTCCACAAGCCCCACTGTATAAACTGAGGTCATGGCTGTGCCTAGGTAAGGTTGAGAGGCAAGTTTTTATTGTAGATATGAGGGAGAGTACAGCCAGAAACATTTGGAAGAGCAGGAAGTGAAAGCTGTAGATGGAACATGGTCAGTAGAATGGACCAACCATGAGAGGAAAGAGAGAGAGAGAGATGGGGAAATCAAGAAGGAAGACAAAGAGAGAGCAGGTGGCCAGAAATGGCAAGGTAATAAGGGAATCAGAAGCCAAAGGAAGGAAAGCCCATGAGCTGGAGAAGTTTAGGGTAGGCGGTGGGGTGAGAAGAGCTGAGAAGCGACATGGATGATGAACTTTGATATGCCAATGGGCATCACAGATAGCCATTTGTCCCTTCTGACAGATGAGCAAATGGCTATGGGCAGAAGAGTTGGTGGTGAGTATCACTTTTGCTAAAATCTTGAATTTTTCACTTCTAGATTTTGGACTATCCTACTACTCTCTAGGCCTATGCTGGGTAGAAAATGACTTTCACAGAAGGACAAGGTTCCCACCCAGGACAAGCGGTTGTTTCAGATTTGTAGATCTGGTGTAGTTCTTCTCAGCCTTCTTTCAGAATAATGCTAACATGAAGGACTGGGCAGATGCGTGAGTTTGTGAAATGCTTGGCGCACAAGCATAAGGAGCTGAGATCAACTCCCCAAATTCATGATCACAGTGCTGGGGAGTCAAAGCCATGTGGGGTTCCTTGCTGGCCAGACAGCCTAGCCTAACTGGCCAGTTAGAGACATTTTCTCAAAAATGAAGATGGGTGGAAACTTAGGAATGGTGTCTGAGATTGACATCTGGTTTCTACATGCAAACACACTGGTACTGCCTGACACACATGCACCTCAACATGTATACACTCTTTGTTAAGTTCCTATTGCTGTGGCAACAGTCCATGACCACAAGCTACTCAGGGAAAAAAGGGCTTATTTATGGATATAGTCCTACAGCACAGTTCAGCACTGAGGAAGTGCAGGAACTCAAGGCAGGAACCTGGAGGCAGGAGCTGATGGAAAATGGAGGGATACTGCTTTCTGGCTCATTCTCATGGTTTTCCCAGCCTGCTTTCTTATTGTGCCCGCGACCAACAACCTAGAGGTGGCATCACCCACTGTGAGGAGGCCCTTGTAATCAGTTGTTAATCAGGAAGATGGCCTCACAGGCCAATCTGGTGGGGATATATTATCAACTGAGAGGCTCCCTCTCCCAAAATGACTCTAGCCTGTGTGACATAAAAAATAACAAACACACCTTGTGCACATATAAAATTCAAGAGGATTAAAAATCTTGGTGGTGGACAATGCCAACTGATGTGATTGGGTATATGGGATGCAGAAGAACTTCAGTGAACTGTCTCTTAGAAAAATGTAGGGCACTTTCTGTCTCGTCATGAAACTCGGTGAGGTGAGGCCTGAAAACTGTTGAAGGAGGACTGACTGGTGGGAGCTCTGCCCTAGTCTCAGAACAGAATCTTGATTTGGCTTGGATGAAGGCAAGTTTGGTAACTTTGGCCTCAACTCGTTCAATATCCAATATGAGAGATGGGTTCCAACACCTAGGCCGGCCCAGACCATGGGCTGGATGTTAATTGTCGTGTCAGATTTCTTGCCTTGAGCAGGACTCTGGAATTGGAGAGGGGAGTAGAAAGAGGATCTCACGGCACTAGTACCCTGAAAAGAAAAGAGCCTGTGCTCATTGGGTACCTAAACGCACAGTGTGAAGTCAAGACAAGGCCCTTCATCAGAAACTTAGCATTGAAGACAGGCGTGGTTTGTGGTTGGAAAATCCCATCTCCTGTGTCTAGCTAGGTGCTTGGTAATATTAACACTTCTTAGCTCGATATTTTCTGACTAAATGAATCAGAAAGGATGCCTGCAGGGATGTGTGGACATCAATAAAAAAAAAATGCCAACAGGCTTGGCTGGATCTCATAAATTCATTGTGATTCCCAGTATGGCTTGGCATGCTTTCTGAAAGGGATGGAAGGGCAGAATCAGGGCTTCTTGGACTTCAATGTGTATGTGACACAGATGGGAAGTGCTTTGGAAGTTTTTCCAAGCAATACAACTTAGGTCAAGGTAGTTTTAAGTTCACAGAATAATGCAAAGGAGGCTTATCACTACTATCATAAGGTTCCGAATATAGGCAGGCTGGAAAAGGCTGTGTCAAAGGGGTTCTTGAGAGAATATGGAGCCCCATCAAACAAAGTAGGGGCTGTAGTTTCAGATGGATCTGGGCTTGGATCCCAGCTTTGCCAAACACTGACTATGTGATCATGGTCAATGACTTCACCTCCCCGAGCCCAACTTAAGTCACTATTAAAATATGGATGTGATTGCATTCTTGGAAGGGATATTGGGGGAATTAAATATATGAACATGAATTAAACACCTAGGTGGTGCCTGAGATGTAGTGGGCTATGGGAGTGGCAATTCCCATGGAGTCCAGAAAGAACAGGGCAGGGGAAAGGCAACAGTTCATAATGCCTTGCAGTGGGAGGTGCTGGCCCTGCTACCCTGGCCTTCCCTTCTCCCGGAGGGATGTGATTCCTGCTGATGTAATGGGTTGGGCTAATGTCGTGCAGATCTGATGACAGGACACCCACACCCTATCCCTCTGCCTGCCAAGAAAGAATGTAGCCACAGGAGTCTCCGCCGCACTGCCCACGCCCTCCACATTAACGCCCCCACGGAACTGGCCTTCCTTCTCATCCTCTGGGAAAAATCAACACGAGTGCCTCGTGGCAGTCACGTTCTCAGTGAGGGAGTAGAGCTTTGGAGCTGGCAGTGGGCCGCCTCTGCACACCCCACCCCTCCTTCCTTTTCTCCAGTTAACTAGCATCCCCATGTAGCTGTCAGAACTCACATGTGTGTGCTGACCATCCTTTCTCTGGGTTTGGGAAAATGAGAGTATAATGTAAACAAGACTAGGGCCAAGGGACCTTTCCTATTGCACAAATTCCCCGGAGAAAATGAGGCTAGCTGTTGGTCAGAGCCATACAGTACTGCGCTCCCTTTCAGGTCTCAGGGGTCTTGGGGGTGGCTTTAGGTTCTGGAACCTTATCTTAAAGGATTACTTTTAATTCTCTATCTACATTCTCCCCCATGCCCCCCTTCTTTTTTTTTTTTTTCTTTAGTAGAAGGCAATGATTCACACCTATGAGCGGAATGGATGCCACATGCTACTGAGAACATGACTTGTGCAGGGGAAAACAGTATGGACTGTGGTTTTGTGGTCCAGCCTGTCTAGTGAGCTTCCAGCACCGAACACATTGGCAAACACAGTCTCCCTTGCCCCTCTCCAGTCTCTATCCCATTACCCCATTTTATAGATGTAGACAATGAGGCTGCACCGACTGTCACAGCTATCCTGTCTTCCATTGTCACTGCTCAAACTAGCCTCACTATCTGCTCTTTACAACTCTCTCGTTCTAGCCATGTGACATTTGCACATGAGCAATCCTGGAATTTGATATTTTATTAAAGGCATATGATTAAGTTGATGTAAAGAAAGCAAAGGTTTACAGGAATACCAGAGCATTGAAGAAGGGTGAAATGGGAAGTGCTTATCTAGAAATGTATATATGCATACCATATCTAATTTTATTACTTATATTACTTTAAACATCATAGAAACTCAGTAAGGTGGATCCTTTGTTAGAATTTCTCTAATTTACCTAGGAGGAATCTCACATACAAAGAGGTGAAGTGTGTGCGTATCACATAACACGGCAGGCCAGCACTCCTGCTCCAGAGCCTGGAGCATCAGTTCTAATGAGATCAGGCTGTACCTTCCAAAGGATTCCATGGTGTGAGGGGAGAACCAAGACCTATGGGAAGCCATTTTTAGGTACAGAGAACGAAGTGATAACTAAGATTATTTCTAAGGGATGAAAGAATGGGAAAGAAATAGATTGGACAGTTCAGGAAAACAGCAGCAGCAGAGCCTTGGCAAGCAGGAGCCACACAGAGCAAACTTTCAGCACATTTGAAGTGTGCTCTGGCCTTTGCAGGAGCTCTAGAGTTGAGGTAGAGTGGCAGGGAGAATGATATTGAAGATTCAGGAATCTAATAAACTCAATGGGTCAGGAGACTTACTCTGCCCGGGTCTTACATTCTTTTTTTTTCTTCTTTCTTTCTTTCTTTCTTTCTTTCTTTCTTTCTTTCTTTCTTTCTTTCTTTCTTTCTTTCTTTCTTTCTTTC
>NW_026591711.1:4394325-4436616 GCF_907164565.1 Psammomys obesus
TTCTTTCTTTCTTTCTTTCTTTCTTTCTTTCTTTCTTTCTTTCTTTCCTTCCTTCCTTCCTTCCTTCCTTCCCTCCCTCCCTCCCTCCTTTCTCTCTCTCTCTCTCTCTCTCTCTCTCTCTCTCTTTCTTTCTTTCTTTTTTAAGCTAAGAATAATGAAAGCACCTACCTATTGGTGCTCTGCTGAGGACAGGAGGAAATCCAGTTCATGCAGGAACTGATGCACAAATGTTAGCCATCCCTAGCTGGAGTTAGCTTAGGAGCATGGTTAAACATGAGTGTTAGACACGAGGGAAGAGAAGTAGGGGTGGACAGAGGGGCAAACTGTAGAGCGGTAGAATTGAGAGGATTCATCAGATTAGGGAGGCAAGAGGAAGAGGGATGGGAGAAGGAGCCAGGTATCAGCAGAAAAGAGGAAAGGACAAGGGGGATTGAAGGAGGAAATCGTGCAAAGGGAAGCAGACTCTGTAAGAGGCTTCAGCATAGTCCTAATCGCAGGAAATGGCTTCCAAAGGCCAGAGAAACAAGGCTTTGCCAGAGACGCACCCTACCTGTGCCTCATTCAATAGCTGTTTGCGTTGCACAGCGAAGTGGGCTGCCTGCTGATAAAGCAAGTCTTCTGTTTCCACCATGTTTTGACGGTCATCTGCCTTTATTAAATGTTGATTTCGAATTTAGAGAAGAAAGCAGATGAGAACTACTTTCCTGCATAACAATGTGTGGGTAGACATAATTTTCCCTCAACTCCTCATGGCTGGCGTCTAGAAATTCGGGTGTGTCTTTTCAGTAATGAAATATGTATATTTGATATGACCCGATGGCTAGTATATATGAGGCTATGCCTCTAAGAATTTTGGTGACAGCTACAATTGTGTATTATTGTAACATTTTCTAAACAGATGGTTTATAAAATAGTTTACTTAATATGGTTAGGTATACAGACTTTTAATTTAAATTTACAGAAACTCAGAAAACTCATGCTAAAATTTGTCCTAATTTTTATACTGGAAGAGCCTATACCTATAGAAACCATCTAGAAAGAACTTTGTAGAATTTATAGAAAGAACATTAACTTGTAAATCCAGTGCCGTGTCTGAGACAGAATGACTGGGGTAAAATGCAATGAACCTACTTATATGACTGCCTAATCTATGTAGATGCTGATATAAGCTTTATTGAGATATAATTTACACACCATAAATTCCTCCTTATAAAGTGTGTAACCAAGGTTATATCACTATTCTAACTATGACTACCATCTTAATTTTGTGGGATGATTAATCTTTCCTGTCAACTTTTTTGACTGCACTTAGATCACTTATATCATCAAAATATAACTCTGTAGGAATGAGATATTTGTCCAGAAAGGTTTTATCGAGCAAGGAAAACCCACTCTGAACATGGCCAGTGGCATCCCATGGGTTAGGTCACAGATGAAATAAACAGAGAAGTGACATGAGCACTACTTCCCGGTTTCAGACAGCGTGAACAGTTGCTTCTTGTTCCGACCCCTACACCTTCCCTGCCCGGGTAGCCTGTACCCTCGAACTCTAAGCCAAGGTAACCCATCCTTTCAGATATTTTTGTCGTAACGATGAGAAAAGTAACTCCTACAGTGAGTTAGTACTGAGGAGTGGTGTTTGGTGTGGTAATTCTGACGACTTGGTTCTTAGCCCTTTGCGTTGCAGGAGGAGTAGAGAGGAGTTTGGAACTGTGGGCTAGAGAGGCCCTAGGCTTCTGTAAGCCAGAGCTTAATTGGGCATTCAGGTGGGAATCCAGACGGCCAGACTGCTGAGGAAAGTGCAGACAGTGGAAGCCCAGCACAGAAAGCTTTGGAGGGAACGAGGTCCTCTGCTGGGACCTTTTATCATGGAATTCTAGGGAAGAATCTGGCTGGAGTCGGCCTTTGTCCCGAGAAGCCGAAAAGGATAGATGAGCTTGTTTGGTGGAGGGCAACAGGACAGCAGTCAGGCAGTGGCCCTGGCTCTCTGCTATTATCCAGGTCTAATCTGAGAAAGGAAGAGTGGGTAACCCAAGGAGCAGAAAGATCTGAGAAGTGTGCAGTTTGGAGAGGAAAGGAGAACGCAGAGCACAGGAGAGCGGCTGTAACTGAGAGGTTACAATTATTAAAGAGGGACCAACATTCTGCCCTGAGACAAATAGAGAGGTTCCTGGGGGACAAGATCCCACCCAGGAAAGCTTCCAACGTGTGAAACTACAAACCCATCTAAGACATGAGAGCCGGAACTGAGGATGCCATTGGCTGCAGGAGTTCCCTTCTGGGAAAGTATGCTTTCGCTTTAGCCTTGAACACGCGTGGAGACCCCTGAAAACTGTGGGCTAGAAGTGCAAGGATCCGTCTCCACATAGAAGGAGATCATGGCAGGGTTGCCCATGTGTTAGAGATACAGCACTGAGGGTGTTGTGGAGGTCTGTGAAGTACCAGAGAGCTACTGAGGCAAGCAGTGTGGGCCACGATAGCTTTACCAGCAAGAAGGTCCCGGGACTATCGCCTGTGGTGAAAATGAAGCTGAAATTGTAATGGAGACTTCAGGATTCTAGAGATTCTGCAACCATAGAAGGACCACCTGTGGTCCACAGGGATGGTGTAAATGCAAGAGAGAGGCTATGTGCTATCTGTGGCAGAGCTGGAGAGGTGGTGATATCCAAGCTTGTTCAAACTCAGATGATTCAAGATGAAGGTACAGGGTTGCTCTGTTTGGGATTTGGTTTCATTTGCTCCTGTCTTTTCTTGCTATCCATCCATCCTTCCCTTTTGCAATTGTAAACTAGAAGCATGCAATTTGTTTTGCTCTGTTTTTAATCTTACAGGAATCCACAGTTAAAATATTGCCTTGACTCTCAGAAGAGACTGACAGTGTTGGAACAGTTAAAGGATGTGAGGACTTTAGAGACATACTAAATGCATTTCATATTATTAAAATGAAATTCCAGGGGTCAAGGGTGGAATGTTAATGTGCTGTGTTTGGGTGTCAAACTGACAAGGGTTTTATCATGATGGTTAATCTTCATAGATAACTTGACTGGACTTAGAATCACCATAAAACACACCTCTATCTGTGTCTATGAACATGTTTCCAGAATAGTTTACCCAGGCAGGAGAGACTCAACCTGAATGTAGGTGGCAGCATCTTCTGGGGTGAGGTCATACATTGAAAAGGGAAAAGTGAGCTGAGCACCAGCATTCATCTCTGTCTGCTTCCTGACCATGAAGACACTGTGATTGTCAACTTCACCTGCCTCTTGCCTATGCCTTTGCCATCTTGAGAGACTTTATCTCTTAAAACTGGGAGCCAGATAGAAAATTCAAGACAGTGAGCCCTTCCTTCCCACACTGGCTAGTTTCATGTCAACTTGACACGAGCTATAGTCATGTGGAGTAGAGAGCCTCAGTGGAGAAAATGCTGTAGGTAAATCCTGTAGTGCATTTTCTTAACTAGTGACTGCCCTGAGAGGGCTCAGCTCACTGTGGGTGGGGCCAACCCTGGGCTGGTGGTCCTGGGTTTCATGAGAAATCAGGCTGAGCAAGAAGCACTCCTCCATGGCCTGTGCGTTAGCTCCTGCCTCCAGGTTTCTGCCCAGTCTGAGTTCCTGTCTTGACTTCCTTCTATAGTGAACAGTGATGTGGAAGTGTAACTTCCTCCCTAGCTTGCTTTGGCCATGGTGTTTCATCATAGCAATAGAAACCCTGGCTAAGACATTTCCATAAATTGCTTTTCTCAACTTCCTCTTACAGCAGGAAAAAAATTAAAAAAATATTTGGTGTCATCAGGAGCCACTGTGCTTTTTCCTCTCCACTCATAACTGGGAGACATCTATCTATTGTTTTGTCCTCAGGATTTGCCAATCTGGACATCTCATAAGGTCACACATATATGACATTTTATGTCATCTTTCTGTCCCTCGCTACAGTATTTATATGACTCCTCTCTGTTATAGTATTTATCAATATGGCACCATAGGCCTTAATATATGAATACATTTTGCTTACACATTCATTAGTTAGTAAACATTTAGGTTGTTTCTACCTTCCATCATTATGAGCAATGATGCCACGAGTATCCATGTATAAGCTAAGAGTTTCTGGGATGGACAAAGCTTTTAGTTTTCTTTTGGGCATGAAGTTAGGAGCACTATTAAAGAGTATTTACTATTTGCTGGAAATGTATTATTCAAATGTAAATTTTTATAGATTTTATATAATAGTGATTTAATATATGTATATGATGTATATGTATAGTGTATTAGGTGACATCATCCTGAACGTCAGCGGCGGGGTCACATAGTAACAGTCATAGAGAGGACTGGACCGTTGTCCCCTTGCTGCTTTGTTTTATTTTATTGTCTCACCCACAGTCTGCCTGAGGGCTTTGGTCTGCATCCTCACCAGCACAGCACCTATTACCCATCTTTATTTTGATCCTTGTAGTGGGTGTGAGGTGGCTTTTGATTTGAATTTCCTTTATCACTAATGATATTGGGCATTGTATCACTGTCATTACAGTCACGTTTATTCAAATAGTTGGTCCCCCCTTTCTATGGATTATTTGTCTTATACATTATACTAGAGCTTATACTAGAGCTTTTATCACATGTAATTTGAACATTTTTATTTTGTGGGTTGATTTTTACTTTCTTGATGAGTCTTGAAACTAGCTTTAAAATGAGGCCAGTTTATGTTACTTTCAGTATTCATCTTATTCATTTTTTGAAAATGTCAGGCATGTATATTTATTTTGACTTTCAAGCCCCACTCTTCCCAGGATTCACCAACTTGTCTTCCTCCTGACCTCACGTTCTATTATCATAATTATTACCAATATTGTCATTAATAATAATCCACCACTGAGTTCATAGTGTTGCCATGTGCAAACATGTGGAATTTGGGCCCTGGAATATGGGCAGCCTAGCAGTGTTTATATCCGTAACGAAATGTGGCCTCTCCTTCAGCATCCATCAACTGCCTGCAGCTCGTCAGGAGCCCTCCCCATCCATGCTAGAAGTTTGACTGGCTTGATTTGGTTCAGATTTTGATCGGCTACCACAGCTGTGGTGAGAAGAAGCGTGCACCGGCCACATCCTTCCTGAACACAATTTTTCACAGCTCTCCTCCTCATCGTCTGACTCTTACTTACGTTCTTTGCAACTGCTCTCCTGTGATGTTCCCTGAGCCTTGGATAAAGGGACGTTATACAGATGACCCATTGACAATAAACACTCACACTCACTTATTCTCAACACCTTGGCCAGTCATGAGTCTCTGACTTAACCATTACCCATTGCAAAAAGAAGCTTCTCTGACCAAGGTTGGAAGCAGCACAGATCTATGGGTGTAATCAAAAACATTAAAACGGCGGTTAGACAATGTGTCCATTTACTGAAGCACTACCAGGGGTTCCCTGCTTGGCCTATGATCTCCGCAGCCATGGGCTAGTCATGTTATTTTCATGCTGGTACTTCTGGTGTCATGAGAATTTATTACCCAATCTGAGGTCACAGAGATTTATGTCATGATTTCATCTGTGAGTTTTACAGCTCCACTGCTTACATTTTAGTTCCATGATTGATCTAAATTAATTTTTTTGAGCGCACAAGTGTGAAATGGAGGTCTACTGCATTATTTTACATACGTCTATATAATTTTCCAAATACTCTATACAGAAAATATTTTTTCCTCCTTTGAATGATCTTGGCACCCTTCCTGAACATCAAATGGTGATAAATGCAAAAGTTTATTTCTGTACTCTCAGCACTATCCCAACAGGTCCGTCAGCCTTCCTCTGTCTTCATTACTGCTTTTTATGAAACACGTTTTGAAATAAGAACCCGCGAATCCCTCAGCTTTGTTCTTTTTAAAGCTTGTTTTGTCTATTCTTGTACCCTTGCTTTGCCATATGAGTTTTAGGATTCAGCTTGCCAACTTCAGCAAGAAAGGCAGCTGGGATTTTGGTTGGGATTGAAGTGACTCAGAGAGCAGCTGGAGGAGGATGCTGTCTAGCAATGCTTACCCTTCCAGTTCACAAGCATTTAACCAGAGACTCGGTTACTCTTGACATTGGTGCCATTTTGTTGTGCTTAGGGTACTGCCCAGTGGTAGGGCACTTGCCAAGGAGAAACAGGATCCTGGGTTCAAATCTAAGCACAAAAACGAGAGTTAAATTTATCTCCAAGTATATGTAATTTGATTTCTATGGTGATTTTTATTTCACAGTGTTCATCGCTAGTACACAAAAATGCAGTTGAGTTTTCCATGTTAACGTCTGTTTTTACAAGGTTGCTGAGTATGTTCTTCAAGCCTAATAATTCCTTTTATTTCGCTGGCTGATTTCTTAGTACCTTCTGGTCACAAGTGATAAGATTTTGTATTCTTGCAGTTACACTTAGCACTCTACAATCTGGCAAGGCATGCTTTCTCTTCCTCACGTGATTGCCCAGGTTAGGCCCTCCAGTGAGGAGTGAGATCGGACATGTTCGTTCTGTTTGCTTCTCACCCCAGGCTAAATAATTTAGTCATTTACTATTAGATGTGCTGTTAGCTGCAGCATTTTTTTTGTTTGTTTGTTTCAGGAAGCTTTCATGGAAATGTGTTTATTTCCTGGGTGTTTTAATATCTTGTTATGAAAAGCTGTCACAGTTTGTCATTGATTTGTATGTGCCTGGTGGAGATTATGATGTGGTTTTGTGACCTTTATATTAATCCACACTATTTTATTGATTGATTTTTAAATGTTAAGCCAACCTTGAATTCCTGAGGTAAAGGCAACTTTTGTCATGGTGTATATTTCTTCTTATATGTGATTGGATTTGGCTTGCCACTGTTTTGGTGAAGGATTTTGTATCTATATTCATAAGAAACGTTTATGTGCAGTTTTTTGGGGGAATGCCTTTGTCTTTGCTATTAGAGGATAATGGCTTCACAGAATAAGTTGAAAAGTGTTCTCCCTGATTGTTTTTCCAGGGAGGGGATGTGGGAAGAGTTTCTGAATTATTGGTGTTAATTGTTCTTGAGATTTTTTTTTTGGTAGAATTCATTAGCAAAGACATGTACACCTGATCTTTTCTTTATGAGAAGTAGTTTGTGTGTGATCGTGTGCATCAGCTTTTCATGTGTGTGTACTGTATGTTTGTGCATTCATGTATGTGTATATGTTTATATGTGCATGTGTAGATATGACTGTGTGTTTGTGTGTGCTTGATTGTGCATGTATGTGAATGTGTACCGACATGAGTGTATATATAAATATACGTTTGTGCATATGTGTATGTGGGAGTGTGTGTGCATATGTGACTGTGTGTGCATGCGCACATGGGTGTACATAAGAATAGGTGGTACCCAAACTCCGCTTGTTATAAATTATTCAGATGCTCCTCTCAGCATTTCGGGGCAGTTTATGTCTTTCCATGAGTTCCTCTGTTTCATGTTCATCTTTGCGTCACTTTTCATGAGGAAGGGATTGTTAGACATTTTGAAATACTATGTGGCTTTTTCAGGGAACAGCCCTGCAGCTCTAGTGGCAAGCCTGATGAAAACATTGATTCTACAGTGGGGCACCGTCTGTGTGCTGGGGATTTTGCTGAATGCTTGATGTGTATAGTTTGTATCCTAGGATTCTGTGGAGGTAGGTTTCCGTGCTGTTCTAGAAACAGGTGCATAGTGGTCATACAGGTGTGATGGGCCTAGTTGTGGCAGCAGGCGCTTTATTGGTGGATGGCCCTCAGCGGTGAGACTGGGTATGACATAGCCTGGACACTTCACTGGGAGAAGATACTCAGCGGTGGGACTGGGAATAGGGATCTCGGGCACTTCCTTGATGGGAGGCATTCAGTGCCACCTCCTCTAGGCCTTATCTTGGGGAAGGAGGAATGTCAAGGCTGCCTGTGCATTTCCTAAGAAGCAGGAGACCCTGAAGATATGATGCTAAGTGAGAACTGCCTGAAGCCTGCAGCTTCAGCACAGCTGGAGACTCCTCCATGTGGGCGGTAATGAGCTTAAATGAGAGTACCGAAGCAAACAGCTTGCAGTTTGAGTTGTACAAGAGGTAATGTCTGGGTGCTTGCTGCAATTCCTCCCACCTACAAGGTGACAGAACGGTCTTCATCTGTCTTTGAAAACATTCTGGAGGACCAAAGCCTTCTAGGACAACATTTTTGTATTCAGTACTCAACATGCTTAGATTAATTCTGCCAGGTCTAGAAACACCTCAACCGGTTGAAACGGTTCGCTGTGTGGTTTGCTGTGTTGAGAAGATTCAAGTGGCTAGGAGCAGAGGGCCTAAATTCAAGTCACAGCCCTGCCTTTTACTGGTAGTGTGACTTCAACCATATTACCTTCTCTCTCTAAATGTCAGGTTTGTCATCTGCAAAATAATAAGAGAAATACAGCCATCCCATAAATCATTCTAAGAACCAAATTAAATTAATGTATGGAAAATGGCTTTGTAAACTGTTAAGCTCTGCAGAGGTTCGCTAATGGCTGTTTCTTTCCCATATGGAAAAGCCACAGGATGAATAATCTTTCTTGTGAGTGTCCATTTATGTCAGCCTGCTGAGGTCATACCATGTGGCTTTGAAGTAGAGAAGGTGTGACTGTCAGGTTTTCGAAAGGAAGCGGAGAGACAGACTTTCTCTGGTCTTGGCAGCACGGCAAGCAAGGGCGCAAGGTGGTGACTTCACACAACCTGTGGCCCCTTGCTGGGACAGAAACAGCCCAAGCACTGCCGAGAAGCCAAACCGAGGCCCAGTGGAGAAATGAACAAAAACAGCCCTAAAGGGAAAAATAGCACCTTCTTTGAAAAAAAAAAGTGTCTTAGGTTTTGCTCGTGGTCTTTCTAGTAAATGTCATCTGTCATCCTTGTCTTACACGCATGAAGGTATAGTAGCTCTTAAGTTTGAGAGTGCCAGTGTAGCCCAGGAGCATGCTGTGGCCACCAATGCATCTCCCCTGATTAGTCAGTTGGTGGAGAATTTCAGTAAGAATGGAGAGAAAAACATGTTTGGGGCGAGGAAGAGCTGGAGGCCCTGACTTGGTAGACGTTCATTTGCTTCCCGTTTCTCTCTTTCAGACTGGATCCTTGGGGGAATCATTTCCCTCATGTTTTCTCCTTTGTACACTGGGGAGAATAAGACACCTTTCCAGAGGTTTGTGGTGATGGCTGAATAGTGGTAAATCTTGCGTGCTTTTCATGCTGCAAGGCCAGCTTTGCCACAGGGGGTATTTCCCAGCATGCCGCCTTCCCACATGAAAACATGCCTGTACTCTCTGGCTCTTCTCTGTCTGAGGGCACCCAGTTGTGAGAGCCACTATAGTGGTGGTCAAAGCACATACATGTAGTCTTTCACTTCCTCCATGGGACTGTGGATACCCTATGGCTTCCAGGACCACCAGACCACCATCTGGAAGGGTCAGCACCACCGCAGGCGGTCCCGAGCGTAAGAGTCTGGTGAAATGTTTCTGAGATACAGACCGCCGTATTTGTCAGTCAGTCTCTTTACCTTGAAAGGGATAACGAGAGAAAATGTCCTTAATGAACTTGGTCCAGAGTTGTGGAGAGATGGAACAGGGGCTGTCCCCTGGTAGAGAGCCATTCCAACCCCTGAGGCAGCAGGGGGAGGAGGCTATGGAAAGATTCCATCAGGGAAGGTGAGAGGCGTGAGAAAGGAGCTATTTGCTTTGTGTGGAGACATAACCACTGCTATCCAGAGCCTCGAGTCGTACAGGTAAAGAGGACAGGGATAGTGGTGGGTAAAGAGTGGACTTCTGGGAGGAAGGGAGCAGAGAAGAGATTTGGAATGGCCTGAGGTTGTCTAGAACTCTCTCCTTGGTGGATAGCCCTTAGGCTCACCTGTGGCATTATGCATTACCTCAGCCCCTAGAGCTGCAGAGCGAGCAACACCTTCCACAGAGACACAGCTTGTTCTTTCAGCCTTTTGTTTTCTTCCCCAGTCCCTTTGAACATGTCCAGCGGAGAAGAGACAATCTCATGCAGTTTACAGACCCTGCTGGGGACTTGAGGAAACAGACAGACAATTCCCTGGTAGTGTTTGCAAGTCGTAATTCTGCTCCAGGCAGAAGGAGAGGACGCTCTTGCAGAGAGAAGTCAGATCTGCCTACCCCATTTGTTAGAGTCTCCCACATGTCTTACTTCTTGGGGATAAATGTAAATATTCTCTGGGACCAACCCCACAGAGAAGCCAGCACCATCCTAATGTCCTTACTGACCAGGGTAGTTTTGGAAAGATACTATCCTAAGAGAAATACCAGAAGGAACCTGAAGATGTTTGGTCTGCCAAAGAGAAGACAGGGGCATCAGGAAGTTGGGGGCTGCCATCAGACATCTAATCTCTGACATATTGAAGACTGTCCTACTTAAACATGGTCCCAGGATGTGAATGAGCCCATTGATTGGAAGTCAGAGGGAGTAGTGTGAATCCCTGTGTGTATAAAGCAAGAAACTGTGAGGTCAGACTGTAAGGACAGGCAGTACTCTCCTGTAATCTCAGTAGTGGAGAGGCGAGGCAGGAGGGTTGTGGATTCGTGTTACATAGTGAGCTCCACATCAGCCTGGGCTTGATGGCTAGTTGTTACTGCCATCGTCACCAATGAAACATATCTCTGGATATATCTTTGAGGATGTACTCAGAGAGGTTTGCCTGAAGAGGGAGACCTAGCCTGAATGTGGGCTGGGAGCGGGAACTGAAGACGAAAAAGGAGACAGCAAGCTGAGAACCACCGGTCATCTCTCTCAGCTTCCTCACTGTAGCCTTGTGTCCCATACTCCTGTTAACCACACCTTTGTCACCTAGATGGACTGTGTCCTCAAACCATGAGCCAGAGCAAGCCCTGCCTGCCTTAAGCTGATTTCGTTGGGTATTTTGTCACAGTATTTAAAGAATTAACTACTACACTGGGCTGCAGAGCAGGCACATCACGTGGCAGGGCCTGCTCTCCAGGAGCTACCGAGCGGCAGAGCTCATCAACAATAAAAATGAGGTCCCCCTCTGCAGACAAGCCATGAGCACGGATGAAGAACTCTTAGATGGATGGAGGCTACCTGTGTCAGGTTCAGCCAGGGTCTGTGCTGCTGCTGAAGAGTTCAGAGACCCTTCTGTGATCAAGCCCCCCCCCCCACCTCTGCAGGTCTTCTGGCCACACCCAGAGTAGGAGTTTTGGGAAGTTGTTGGGGTAAATTAAAATAATAGCTGTGGTACTGAGCAAGATAACCTTGGCCTTCTCATTTGATAAAGATGACAAAAAATGATAAAGATGATAGTAAGCTTTGATCGGATCTGGGACTTGGGCCATGAAGCACAGGATTTTGCTTACCTGAGGTAAGGCCAATCTACCAGACTGAGAATCCTGGGAAATGATGGGGCAGACACCCGAAAAGAACAGCAGGTACTAGTTCACTCCCCTCTCTGAGTCTTGAGCACTCTCTCCTCTGCGTTCTCACAGTCTCGTTAAAATGAAGCTCATTTCTCACCTAGACTGTGGCTACCAGCTTGTCTCTGCCTCTCCCCCCTCTCTATTTTACATGAATAGAGCAATGTTAACATTTCTTGAGCCAACTGCTTGACAGGCAATTTCTCGCTCTGTCCTTCCAAGAAATCTATGCAGTGGTTGTTATCTTCTTGTCCTTACGGCAGACGAGAGAACTGAACTTCAGAGAAATTAAGCAGTGTCTAGGGACACTCAGGTCCTAACAGCAGGAATCAGAGAGCTGGGGTAGAAGTCAGATCCGAGTTCCTCTGAAGCCCATGTTCTTGGCTACTGTTCACTTCTTGAAAACAATGTCCTTTGTTCCGTTAGATATGCCCAGTGCCTAGCATGGTACCAGAAAGGTGGAACTTAACGGCTGTGTTTGATAAACAAACAAAGCACCCTAGCCCCTGGGTGGGCTGCTGTGGTGTGTGATTGTACACACGCGTACGTACTGTGCCTCCATACAGTCCTTCCATGCACAGCAAGAGGCGAGATGATGGCAAAGAAAACACTCACTGGGGAAACTAGCCCAGGCCACTGAGAGTTTTGCTGCATAGGCTTGAAATTATAGCTTGTGTTGAGGTATATACAGACAAATACAAAAATTAGAACCTTCACTTTTTTGTTCACAGAGGCACAGCAAGTTCATACATGAATAAAAAGTTAATGTCTGCCAGTGACTGACATTAGCGTGCTGTGTTATTCCCGCTGGTTATTTTTGTCACCAGAAAATAAACCACATTTTCGTGATTATGGAACCATATGCTTTTCAGAAGTTTGAGATTCCAATTTCATAACAGCAATAAGAACTGGCAGTTACACAGCGCTTACCACGTGTCAAACACTGTTTGAAATTGTTTACAGATGTTAGCTCCTTTAATCTCTACATTCTAATAATCCTCATGAGGTGGGTTCTATTCTTATAGGATGGAAGGAAACAGGCACAGAGAGGTTAGATGAGTTCTCCGAAGCCACACAGCTGGTCGAGAGAATCAAAATCTGTAGGTTTAGATACTGCAGAGAACTGCAGTGCTGTGCTTTATTGAATATTAGCGATAGATCCCATCCAGTCTTCACCAAGACCTGTATGAGCAAGAATGGTTTTGCACATTTCACAGATGAGAAAAGTACATTTAAACATATTAAGATGTTTGTTCAGTGACTGGCTGCAAAGGACAGAACAGGCCCTCTGGACTCTAACGGACCCCCACCCCCACCATCAGAGCACAAAAAAGTGTGGTTGACTCCCCCAGTTCCTGAGCCACACTTCAAGACAGCTGTGTGATCAGGCTCTGCATCTACAGTGACTGAAAGGCACTTGCCTTCATAGCATCCACAAAACCCTGGGTTATTAGCTTGTGCATTCCTTCCCATGTCTGCTCTATCCGTCACCCCAGGACTACATACTTATCTTTTCAGGAAGTCTGGGTAGGCTGTGTGTGTCTGGTCCATGAAGAGGGCAAGTCACTGTGCCCACGATGACTGTGACCCAGGCCACAGCCCCAGAGAGAGCTACTGTGACCCTCACAGTTCACCAGAGGGCACAGATGAGCTATCCTCCTTCTGCCCAGGATCGCCAGGCCTCTGCTCTCAGAATCAGTTCTTCCACTGAAGACTGAAGGCCTTCCTGTTTCCACCCTTGCCTGGCTCTCAGTACTACCACGCCTGGCCTCTGCCTTCCTTCGGGCCCCAGCCACGTCAGGGTCTCTGCTTCTGCAGGCAAGCTCCATCCTTCTAATGCTTCATTACATCCTGCAAGTCTCAGTCAGACACAGCCGTCCCACAGACAGGAGCCTGGTGTGCTTAGGGTTCCCTCATCCTGTCAAGTGTATTCAATGCATGCGCCTCTGTGAACAAAACAGCGGACAGAAGTGGACAGAAGCAGACAGGGACAGGTTTGCTTTGGCTCCCAGTTGCAAGGGCCTTCAGTTAGCATGGCAGAAAAGGCAGTGACGGGGCAGCTTTGTTCCTGGATGGAAATGAGAGGTAGTGGCTGTTCTTCTAACAGTGGACCAGGAAGCAGAGAGAGAGAGAGAGAGAAAGCTGGAACCAGGGGCTGACCTATAACCTCCTCAGACTGGCCAGGTACTACCTCCTGAAGATTCCGTGCTTCTCAAGTAGACTTATGTGCTTAGGACATGAGTCTGTGAGGAAATGCTTCAGAAGCAAACTCCAAATACCTCCTTTCTTCCCATCCCATCACCCTTGAATCCCTCTTGTGGCTTTTTTTTTTTTTTTTTTTTTTTTTTTTGCCTTTTTTTTTTTTTTTTTTCCCCTTTTCCTCTTTTTGGGTTTTTTTTTTTTTTTTTTTTTTTTATATGAGCCCTGTGGATATTTTTCTGTGCCCTTTCTCTGATTGTGGGCTTTTGTTTTTGCATATGTTCATGCACTGTGTTTCTTTCCCATGTGTCCTGTCAGAGCAGACACATCCCTCCCTGTTTGTCTCTGTGTAACAAGTGCTGCCCCTCAAAGGGCCTCAGGGGACTTCTGCTGTAAGACTGCTATATCCCCTGGAGAAAGAGAGGTGACTGAAGACAGTGGCTCTCCTAGCATGCTCTAAAATAAAGTCCTAGCTTTGGGAAATTAATTCTGTGGTAGTTAGCTTGCCTCATAAGTACAATATCCTGATTTTAGTCCTTAGCTCTAGGGAGAAAAAGCCCTGTACTATGCTTAGGGGAGCAAAATTTGTGACCCAAAGGCATCACCAGCAGCCAGACTGCAGAGGAAGCTGAGGTTTGAAGCCTGGAAAAGATGGGCACCCATCTTATTTGGCCAGATGTTCTTGGGAGTAGCTCATTGTCGCTTTTGGGACCATGGTCCTGGCTTCTGGTTGGGGTGTCTCCTCTATCCTTTGAGGATCTTTAAAAAGTGTTCTGCGTGTGTCTTTAAAGTAGCTTTTGTGCATTGTGGACTTTGGCTCCTACCAGTCACCTTTTCAAGGGACTATCAGAGTTCTGAATGCCATGTTTGGCTTGCCTTCTCTTCCCTGCCTTAGCCCCATGGCTCACCAGCTTCTGAGGGCGTACAGACATACAGACTGACACCAGGAGGCAAGGCTGAGCAGAGCCTCTTTCTGCTGGCCAGGTGCTTGGGTGGCCTGGATGTTCTCTGACCTTCCTCCCTCTAGAGCCTCCTCCAGAAGTTCTCAATGTGAGGGAGCTTGATGGAAAAGCTTGTTTGTGTGAGAATGCTGGTGAATAAGCCCGCTTAGACTTTGGGTGCTTGCTGATGGACCTGACCTCAGTTTCCTTGGGCGGTGGCTGGTAACTATTGGTTTCAAATGAGACACGGGAATCTTAATCGCACTACGTGTGGGATGTGCCTCATGGGGCTGTGTTTGGTAGGCAGGGAAGTTAAGGCTTGCCCAGAAAAATAACATGTTTTCCTTGCCTGGTGCTTGAGCTGTTTGCCTGGTGACTGGCTGATTGGTTGGTGGTTTGGGAAGAATGGAGACATTGGTTAACTTGGGTGTCCAGAGAATTTTTTGGTGTGTTTGTGTGAGAGCTTGTTTCTGTTTCTCTGGAAACAGTAGAGGGCAGAGGAGGAAATGATGATGAGGCTGTTGCTACAGCTTGTGTTCAAGGTCCTTGAAGCATCTCATTAACAGGAGCGAGAAACTTTTCTTAAATTACACTGAAATAATCTAGTGCTTTGAGTGAGAGACTTTGACGTCTTTATCGCAAAGGTAAACAGGGTTGCAGAGGGCTTTGGAAACCATGGCCAATATTGCCCTCTTCACCCCCATTGGTACTATGTTCCTCTGCTGTGCTCCCTGCAGAAGTCCTTCGTGGAAGAGAGAAGTCAAAGCTGCTGCAATCAAATACTTTCTTTACCTCTTGATGGGAAATGCTTTGCTAACGTTAGAAATACCTGACACATAGAATGTGGCTGTACCAGAGAGACATGTTTTTATTAAATAAAATTTGACAACTTCTGAGCATTAGAGAAAATAACCATCAGTAGGCTTTGGTCACAGGGGCTGTCTGCACTAAGAGGTGGCTTGTCCTTAGGTCTGTGATTATTGATCATGAACATCCCAGTAGCCTCGGTTAGGACATCTCACTGTTGCTCATCCATCTCCCTTAAGAGGTTGAAGAGAAATGGATCATTGGTTACACTATGACTTTTGTTTTGCTCAGCTAACACACTCTTCAGGCATTATTAGGAAATTTCTTGTTTACAGTTATTGTGTGGGATATTTGGAGAATAAAAAGGAAAGTGGGAAATGAATAAGGACCAGTGAGAATAAGAACCAAGCATGGCCAAAGACGATGCAGTTGGCTAGAGAAACTGTGATGGCAAAACAAAGCCTGGTGTTCTGTTTTGGTAGCCCAGGTAAGGGGTGGGTGTAAGAAAGAGGCTTGATCTGGAATAGTCCTGTTTCTAGTGCCTTCAGGGAAGCCCGAAGGCCCTGCCAACAGAAGGGGTGTGGCCAAAAGAAGGGGTGTGACTCCTGGTTTACCCAGTGTTGGCAGTTTCCGTGATGACTTGGACCAGGACTGCATGGACACAACAGTCAGGTAGAGATGAGGTTGTAGACTTCATTTCTCTGTCTCTGTGAAGCTGTTGTCTGGCCCAGCCTTGTTCTATACATGGATGTGCGGCTGAAGCCCCTCAGGCCTCTCCGGGGATGAGCCCTGGATTCCTTAGCTTGCTCAGCTAGAAAGAGCCAAGTCGTATCCTTGGTTCAAGGACTTGTTAAACCAATGTGTAGGCTGGAGATCGTTTCACATTCATATCAAGAGTGAGTCTTAAAGAACGGCCACATGCAATGGACTAAAACAGAAACAAGCATCTAGCTGAGCTTAGAGTTTAGCAGTGTGTCTGTCCCAGGGCCAGCCTGTGACACAGTGTGTCTGTCTGTCTGTCCCAGGGTCAGCCTGTGACACATTGAGTCTGTCACAGAATCAGGCTGTGGCAGTGTGTCTGCATAGAATCAGGCTGTGTGACACAGGTCTAATCTTAAAGTTTTCCTCAGAGTTATGTCTCGGTTAGACAATTTGATAATTATTATTGAGTGTCAACGTGAAGAGGCATAGAAGCAACATGGAAACATAGCCTTGGCTATGCCTATGAGGGCTTTTCCAGAAAGACTTCACGGGAGAGGGAAGACACAGAGAAAGTGTGGGAAGTGCCATCACCTAGGAGCCCGTGAGCTGATTGCTTTCCTTCATCTTTCTGTGCTTCCTGACTGTGGGTGCAGCCCCCGCTCCTGCCGTGACTTCCCTGTCTGGGTGGCCTCTATCCCTGTCCTGTGAGGCAAAACAAACTCTCTCTTCCCTAGCTGCTCTTGTCAGGCATACTGTCTTAGGAGAAAGATAGGAAATACAGATTATTTGTACAGACAGTGGAGTTGGTGCCGCGGTAAATCTGACAGTGTCATCCATCGGCAATTGGAGCTGGTGTGAAGGAGCAATATGACAGAGCCTGGAGCTGGAGACTAGAGAAGCCCTAGGCTGTACAACAAGCTTAGCAGGCCATCCTGGTGGGAATTTGGAAGACCAGATTCTTGGAGAAATGTGGAGAGCTGTGGTCCAGCTTGTGAGGTTTCAGAGAGAAACAGTTCTATGAGAACCTGGCCTAAAGGCCATTTGAGTTACATTCTGACAAAGAATCTAGCTCCATTCTGCCGTTGTCCTGGGAGTGTAAGTGAGGCAGAATTGGAGAGTGACAGGATAGTTTGTTTGGAAAAGGAAACTTCACGAAAGGATTGGCATGAAAGTCATGCAGATCTGTGGCATGGTCACTGTTCACCATTCTTACCCTGGTCTTGTTGTAGGTACTGTAGAAGTAGGGTCTCATAAAGTTGATCATTAGCCCTGGAATTAATACAGCAGTATTATCTCACCGGCTACTATAATCAGTAAAGACACAGACACCTGATAGATTTTCAGTCCAGTCTTATTTCACCTGGGATAAGGCAGATATTACTTCCTAAGCTACCTTTACCTCATGAGCCTCCATCCCATCTGGGCTACCTGCCATCCATAATCTCAAAATACTTGCTAATGTTCTTTCCTCTATCCACAAGGTCTGGCCAGGTGCTCCTCTCCACGCTAACCCGTTGAGACTCTCTCCTTTCTCCATCTTCCGGTACCTGTCTCCTCTATCCAAGATCCTTCTCTCCCCAAAGCCTACAAACCTTTGTCCCACCCCCCACTTCTGCCCTGCCCAGGTGTAGACCTTCTATTCAGCCAATCAGGGATAATTGGGGAACATTTCTTATATCACACGGGTACAGGAGGTAGCTCAACATTATCACAATACCCATGGCAGGGAGGTGACCAGATCTCAAGGCACAAAAATCGCATTTGACAGCACAGTTGTACCTTCCTCCAACGTGGTCTAACATGAGAGAAGGTAACAAGTGGCATAGAAAAATATGAGAAGTGTGCAGGGAAGTGTTCAAGTTAAACTGTTAAAGACTTTAAAGTTACGGGCAAGGCAGGTGTGAAAGCAACTGCTATTGTCAAAAGGTGTAACACTACTGATAATAAACCTAGTAAATTAGAAGTATATACTTTAAAAAATTATGTATATTATGTAAATTAGAAGTATATACTTAAAAAATTATTTATTTATTATGTATACAGTGTTCTGCCTGCATGCACACCTGCAAACCAGAAGAGGGCAACAGATCTCATTATAGATGGTTGTGAGCCACCATGTGGTTGACTGGGAATAGAACTCAGGACCTTTGTAAGAACAGACAGAGCTCCTAACCTCTGAGCCATCTTGCCAGCCTGAAAGTTGCTAATTTTTGTATTAGGAGATGGCTGTGGGGCTCTGGGAGCCAGAGGCAGAATGTAGTGTGAATAGAAAATGTTCTCCATAGGCTGAAGTATTGTAGCCCTTGATCCCAGTCTGGGGTAGGCCTTGAGGTGGGGCATGGTTGAAGGAAATGGGTCACTGTGGGAAGACCTTGAACATGGATGAATCTGACCAATCTGTCATCATGCCTTCACCATCTCAATTGGCTGTATCCCCTTGGACAATAAGCCAAAAACCAAGAAAATAAAACAACAACAGCAACAACAAAAACCCTTTCTTTTCTTAAGCTGCTTCCTCTCAGAGGTTTGGTCATAGCAACAAGAGCAGTCATTAATGAAGAAGGCAAAGGAAATAAGGCTGGTGAGCGTCAAGTAAAAATCTCATCAATAAGGATTCTCTTGACAACTGCTGAGTTAACAGAAAAATCACAGCGTATCAGGGCCTTTCTGAAAATTACCCAAAATCCTTTCAGATGTCAGTCTTGCCACACATTCTGTCTGGTGTAGATATAGCTCTTCACGCCATCCCACACCTTGACAACTCTTGACAGCTCCACGTGCGCATGCTGGTGTGACTGTACAAGAGTAATCAATATGACAGCACTGTGCAATCCGTGAGGTGCTTTCCTACCACACTCTCAATTTTTCTACCATCATTGTCAGACAACGCCAACATTGCCTACAGCCTTTCCCTCTAAGAGAGTTATTTGTTCTTACTTTATGTATGTGCATGTTTTATTTGCATTTTTGTATGCTCACTATGTGCGCTCAGTGTCCACAGAAGCCCGAAGAGGGCACTGGATCCCCTGGCACTGAAATTAGGGATGGTTGTGAGCTCCTGTGTGGGTCCTGGAAACCAAACCTGGGTCCTCTTGATTGTTTGTTTTGATTATCATTTTTTTGTGGGTTTTAGTTGTTGTTTCTGATTTTTTGTTTGTTTGTTTGATTTTGAAAGTGAGTGAAAGAGAGAGAGAACATAAAATTCGGTGGGTAGGGGGTCTGTGGAGCAGATTTGGGAGAAGTTGCGGGAGGGGGAAACATGATGAAAATATATTTTTCTCTTTGTATTTATTTTTCTCTCATATGCAGCCTCCCTTCCCTCCAATCCTCCCAGCCTGCCCTCACTTCCCCTCTTCTCCCAGATCTATTATTTTTCTATTTTCCTTCAGAAAAGAGCTGGCCTCTCAGGAATATCAACCACACATGGCATATAAAGGTACAATAAGACTAGACATAAACCTTCATAGTAAGGCTGGGTAAGGCAACCCAGTAGGAAGAAAAGGATCCCATGAATAGGCAAAAGAGCCAGAGACAACCCCACTCCCACTGTCAGGAGTCCCACAAAAACTCCAAGCTAAACAACCACAGAACACATGCAGAGGAGCTGGCAGAGACCACACAGGCTCTGTGATTGTGGCTTCGGTCTCTGTGAGCCCCTCTGAGCCCTGCTTAGTTGATTCTGAGGGTTGTGTTCTCCTGGTGTCATCAGCCTCTTTGGCACCTCTCATACTTCCTCCCCCTCTTCCATGGGGTTCCCCAAGCACCCCCTAATGTCTAGGTGTAGTTCTCTGCATTTGTTCCCATCAGTTGTTGGAGGAAGCTTTTCTAGTGATGATTGCTCTTGAGAATTGCAGAGTATCTTTAGGAATCATTTCATTGGTGTGTGTGTGTGTGTGTGTGTGTGTGTGTGTGTGTGTGTGTGTGTGTTTGGTTCTATTCTAGGTCTCTGAGCCATCCAGCTTCCAGTATAACTTTTTTTTTCAATTCAAAAGAGAGCACAAGAGCAGCTAGTGCTCTTAATTGCTGAGCCACCATTCCAAGCCCTAAAGTATCTTTTTATTGTGAGAAATATTAATGTTCAGATAAGTTAAGTAATTTGCCCAAGATCACACAGTTATCAAATGAAGGAGTGGGGATTTAATTGTTGATTTTCTAATAGGATATTTGCCCCCCTGGCTCCAACATTAAGCTACCCACAAATAATGCAGCCTTATTTTATTGTAACCAAAATAAAAAATCAAGCATACATTGAAACAAAACTAAGGAATACACAAACCCTTACTTCTACAACAGTGAAAAAGAGCTCACATGTGTGTGCTAGTGTGTGGGAGAGAATGTGTGAGTGTATGCGCATGGGGGAATGTATGTGCATGTGTGTTTGTACTATATTGACACCTTATTAAAAGTACTCAGCTATGTGGGGAAACTCTATGGCATTCTGATGCAATTGGTGAAGTAGCCTTGTTTTCTCATAACCTGTGAACTCTCACACAGCTTTGCTGTGTCTACTTACAGCCTTTAGTAGTCTCTCCTCCTCCATCACAGACAGCAGGCACGCCTCCCTCAGTGCTGGACACTAAGGCTCAGATGCAAAGCTACCTTGGCTGTTCCTTCATGCTCCTAGAATGCAGTCTTGTGTTTGGTAGGTGGTTACAAGGGAAAAGATGAATGAGACCCATGTCCTGGGTTTCCCATCTACCCCATGCATAGAATCACGTGTGAACAAGTTCACTGTGACAAGTCATCAATCACTGTCCACTTGTCGTTGTCCCTGAAGAAGCCTGTGAATGACACCCCAATGAAGAGTCTTCCAATTCCTGCAGAGCCCAGTTGAGATTCATCTCTGGGTTTGGATAGATAAATCCTCTGGCTGGTGGACTTTCCGACCCTGTCCCTGCTCCTCCAGCCATATCCCACCCACCCCTCCTGCTAGACCCAGCCAACAGCTGCAACACGCCTCCTCTGTCCAGAAGGAGTCCAGGCTTTGGATGTTCCTGAGAGCTTGAGCAAAGAGACACCATTCATCCTTACTTGGGAGTCCCTACATTTTGGATAACAACAACAACAACAACATACACACACACACACACACACACACACACACCTCTTTCCTGCCCGTGCTCTTTTTCATGGTCTAGGACTTTGATAATGGAGTCTGGTGCACTGTTCACCTCTGAAGGGTACAGGTTCTCTAGAAAAAGGCCCTTTCTTTCCCTGTATTTTCTTCCGGGTGTGTAGTGGGGTTCTCAGCTTTTGTGAGGGGCTCTTGTTTAATTAGAACTTGAGGAAGCTGTGAGCCATGGGAATGATATAGTGGTTTTCAAAAATACAACTGAGGGGCTGGAGAGATGGTTCATTCTGTAAATTAAGACCTGATTTGAATCCCTAGAAGTCATGGATTGTTGTTGTTTATTTTTTTGTTTCTAAAGCTGGCTTTGGTGGCGCACACTTTTAGTTCTAGTACTAGGAGGATAGAAGACAGGCAGATCTCTGGGACTCAGTGACCTGCCAGGCCAGCTGGAGAGTTCTCGGCCCACACTGCTCACAATAGATAATATGGCAACTTATCTGAACACTGCAGCTACTGGTTATAAGTTACTTAAAAAAATATCTGCTAGTTTATTACTGCTCTTACGATTTTTCACTTCTTTGGGTTGACTATCTTAGCTTAATTATTGACCCCAGGCCAGCCCTCTTATTTTTGACTTAGCATGACCTTTAAATCATCTACCAGTATTTTCAAGTGTTTGCATGCTTGCCAGTCAAAACAATTGGAATCTGAATCAAGTCTTTGGCTGTCTTACCTGGTATTTGGCTGATAGCGGGACATACTAGCCTCTGAACACAGCTATAGTCCTTTTTGGAATACAGCCCAGGAATGCCTAGATTTCTGTTGGACCCAAAGCAAAAAGCATCTGTTTGGATAGGTTCAGCCTCATAATAAATCAGCATTAATGAGATAATCTTAAGGTAAAACAGCTCCTTCCCAGCCATGCCTTCAACAGAAGTTGGGTATAATTGCCATTACGTTTGATGTACTCTCACATGTTATCACTCAGACTCAGGAGCTATTTCACTAGTTTAGCCTATATGGCATGAATCAAACATACATTGTTAGTGGAGCTATAGCTAACAACTTATTTAGCAAAACTATTTAGCATTTGCATGGGTACACAAAAAACCAAGGTTAAAAAGTTATGATTTTTCAAAATATCTTAAGAGAATCACTTTCTTTACAAATAGATTAGAGGGAGTGGAGAGGTGGCTGGGCTGCCTTTGCAGAGGACCAGGGTTCAATTTGCAACCTCCATACCGCATTGCACATCTTCCTAAAACTCCAGTTCCAGAGGACTCAGGACCCTCCTCTGAGCCCTTTGGACCTGAGGCATGCATATGGTACATATACGTATGTGCAGACAAAACACTCATGCACAAAAATAAATAAGTAAATCTTCTAAGAGACTGAAAAGATCAACAACCCCCTCAAAAAAAAATAAAAATAAAGAAAAGAAAAGAAAAAAGAAAAAGAAAGAAAAAACAAAACAAAACACAGTGACTGCCTGGAAATAGAGAGGTCCCATTTGAGAATGTCCTATCCTATATATATGGCTTTTCTTAAATTAGTAATTGATGGGGGAGGGCACAGCCCATTGTGGGTGGGGCCACGCCCAGCCTGGTTGTGTTTTAAGAAAGCAGGTTGTGTTTCCTTCTGAGGTTGTATTCGGTCCCATTAGAAGCAAGCCAAGTGGTTTAGTTACATTCAATACTTCCTTAAAAACCAAAGAAACACCACCCTGGTGCTTTGTTAACCACACACATGTCAAACACAGTTTTCTTGGAGATGGGAGATGTTCTGCAAAAAATATACTGCACTGGACAGAAGCAAGAAGAGCAGAAACCTGAGTGTGCACACTCAGACAGACACACACTTAGGGCTTTTCTGTGCTGCAAACCTAATGCCTCACACTTGGGCTTAACAAATATGCACTGAACTATTGAACCCAAAGATAGGAAAGTTAGAAGACAGGATTAGGGAAAACAAAAGCTCCAATTAGCCCATGACTTTAAAAAAAAAAAACCCTCATACCTAAAGAAACATATGGAACATTTAAAAAGAGAGAGAGGGGGGACTCTAACATATGAAAAACCAATCCCACTGGAATGCTTTCCAATATATGGTTATAAACGCCACGTATATAAAACCACAGGCCCCTGCAGAAGGCGGGGAGAGGCTGGGAGCCCCCAGCACTCACTCTTCCTAGGTTCTCCTTTGGAGAGTAAGATGGGGTCAGTTTCCAGAGATGAAAGCTGTTTGGAAATCCTTCTTCTGGCCTTCTGGGAAGGGAACTTCTGACAGTCTCTGTAATGATGGAGTATGTGGCAAAGTCCTTGAGGGGTCTCTGGTTCAGCCTGTAGCTGAGCTGTGGAGGATATGAGTGGAGGGTGAACATTCGTAAAAGCAGGGGATTCTGTTTGGTTTGAGTGCAGTAGACACGTCCGGCTCTACACCTCTAGGTAGGAGTGCCAGCTGTAAGCCGTGCAGGCCACAGCCCGTCCATGCCACCTTCCGCCACGACTTACACTTGTGAGGGACAGCCTCACTCCAGGGCCTAACCCTTTTCTGGTTGGAAAACTTTGCAGCATGCAGGCATTTCAAGCTGGAGGGCTGAAATGTCACTTTTTAAAAGCAGGGTTAAAGAGGTCACACAGCTGCAAATAATACTAGCCCAATGAAATTCAGATTCTAACTGCAGTGCACTTCAAGAAAAACACAGGGACAGGAAACAAGCTGACCCGGTCCTTCTACCAAAAAAGCGGAGCCAGGGGGAAGAGAGAGAGAGAGAGAGAGAGAGAGAGGAGGAGAGGAGAGAGAGAGAATAAGACAGAAACACTCAGCAAGACAAAGATCCACAGAGAAGTAGACACATTGTCAATTTTACATAAAGAAGACACACAGCAAGATAAGGACAGAGCCACTCAGAGAGATACAAAGATCTATTCACAAAACCAGTGGTTTTCTTGGACTGAAATTCAAGGGCACTTATTTTTTATAGTCAGGCTTCTAATAGTCAGGTTTGAAAAATCAAGATAGATTGGAAGTCCCAAAAGTTTAGGCTCTTTGTTTGAACTTTTGCCAGTGACTTTTCCTGATAGTGCCTCTGTGAAGGGCTCTGGTTTCAAATGTTTGGCTACTATGATCCCATTTTACAGATGAGAGAATAAGGGTCTTTCTAAAAAAAAACAAAACAAAACAAAAACAAAAACAAAAAAAAAAAAAAAAAAAAAAAAAACGCCTCCACTCCAGACTGAAGATGCAATTCCTTTCTGACAGCTTGCCTTGTGTGAGGAGATCTAGCCTGCATTTTTGATATGAAACAGAATTGGGCATCTTAGAATAAAATTAATGTAGAATGTGCTTGTGGAGAGGTTTTTGTTTCTTTTCGTGTATGGTGCCTTGTCTTCCTAACTAAATGAAAATTTGCTTTGCCTAGAATAAATTTAGTTAAATAATCATTGTTCTCAAAGAAAACAGTATTATTGAGTTAGAGCCTTACTCAGTGGGACATCCTCAAACACTCACCCACTTTGGGAAGTACAGTTGGCTTCTCTGGAGCTCATGAAGGACCTGGGAGGCTTACCAAAGCATGGGGTTTGTTTCAGGTGAACTCTGCCTAGAAGGCTCCGTCTAGCCTCGTGATAGGGCAATAGATGCTAGGCAAAGTTTAAGATCTGACTGCACTCACAACCAGGTAAATAATACCAGAGATGGAGACATGTCAATAGGTTGGAGTTTGCATCTCAGACATTCTTATGCTTTTTGGTTCTAAGCTTTCCAATACAAGCAATATTTTTACTGTTTTATCATTTTGAATTTCCTATTACTGTCTGACTCTATTCTGTGCAACTTTGGGCTCTGCCACTGAGATTAGAACTCAATGTTTACAAAGGATTGGATATGGCTATGCCTGAGCTGGATGGTGAAACATTCCCATGAGTTGATCATTGCAAACATCCCCATGGGTTGATGTCAATTTTCCTCACTCTGGTTCAAATGTTACCCTTATATTTAAAGTATGTATTTAGAGTAATCTGTGTAGACTCTCTAAGTTTTCAATGGTGGTTTTTTTTTTTTTTTTTTTTTTTTTTCTTGTAGTCTTTGCCCTTTGGAAAACTAATTCCAAGCCTTTACTAATGGCCAGAAAAACCTTTGAATGGCTTGGTGGCCTCAGCCATTATGGAACAACTTCCCATTTTAGACCAGGAATTTGTGGGGTCAAACCCTGAACAAAGAAAGAGATTCTAACTCACTTAGCAGCCAGAGGAATTCAGTGGCAATGAAGGGTTTGAATTGTAAATCAAGCCTGTCATCTCCTTGTCAAGTGGGAAAACCTCTGCTCATTCTGTGTGAGACTGAACTATGTTATTAGGATCTTTAATTGTTTTCCAAAAGGTTGAGGGGAATTATACCCATGAAGCATTCCTTCTAGCTGAACCATGAGTCTGAAGTTAGGAAAAGAGCAATTCATATGGTGCTATTTAACAACCGTTAAGTCATGTATATCTGCCACAGTGAGACTATTTCTTATCAGTGCAGTCCAGGTCAGTATTTCTCAAAGGGTGTTCTATAGGGGTCACGAACAGCCCAGTAACCTAGGTTTTCTTGTGATATCTGTGATGAAATGAACAGATAGAAACTAGCTTCTTCCCATTTCTGTCCACCAAAAAGCAGCTTTGGCTTTTTTTCCCCATGAATTCTGGGGAGATACTTTTTAAGACTATTCCCAGAGACAAGAAGAGCCAGTGGTCCACACAACCTCTCACCTCTTTAAAAATTTGATACTGGGCGAAAAAAATTGCTTCCATAGTTGAGAACAGAAGGCTGTTTGGGACAATTTATTGTGATGATTCAAGATTCATTATCCATTCCACAAATATTTATTGAACGCCTACTAGGGAAGTTCTAGGCAGTGGAGCCCAGGCTTTGGTGATTGCCAAACCAAACTTGGTTTATTAAAAAAAAAATCCCATCCAGTAAAACAACTGAATGGGAAATGAGAGGATGAAGCCTTACTTCTGAGGACCAAATGCGGAATAACCTGGCTAGAGCCCATGTGAATCATTTGGCCCACTTGCTGGGTGAAAAAAGAACCTGCACAGAGCTTCAGTAGGGTTCTGAGAGTGTAATTACTGCACTATGCGCTAGAAAAGAACCATAATAATAGACCGTAAAAATCAACCATGCCTCTTGACTAATACATCAGACCAGATCATACCAGTTGATAAAAGTAATGAGGCCTACATGGCAGAGTGATTCCATTTAGAAAATCTATTGCAAGCGCCTACACGGAGAGGAATTAGCAAGCGAGTGTTGTTTGCAGAGGCAGCATGTGGGAACTGTAGACCATCAAAATTAAGGAGCTGAGGTTTATACAGTACATACATGCCCACTCATAGTAGGCCTACTGAGCCCTTGAAACCCACTTTATATCAGCAATGGCTGTGTATCTCAAGACTTTCCTTCCAATGTTATGTTGTCAAACAGATTTGCTTCATATTTATTGCATCTCATTTAACAAATTGCTATAGATTCATCTGTGTCTGGAAACTAAACTAAAAGCAGGGCAATACTAACAGCAGAATGTACTGGCGATTGTACTTGTGTCTCTAATACACATCAGTGTTTATCAAAGTATATTAATCATATTCCTCTAAGCACAACAGCCACACAGCATAGGCTTAGTACCACAGAGTAAGGTGTTGGGCTCTGATATGTGTCCAGGCATGAATAGCAGAGCTTGATTCCAAGACATTTGAATCAACAAATTGTGACTGATAATTAGGGAGGCCAAGCAGAGCCGTAGAGTATTGGTATGATGAGCTTGAGTTTATGGGGACCAGCAGACTGGTGGGTCAAGGAATGTGACTGAGCATGGATTATAGTGGAAAGACAATTTCTCCTCAGACTAAGTGCCTGAGTTTAGCTAAATCTTTCCTCACTTTGGCTTGTTAAACTTTTTAGAGACTCAACAGAACTGTTTCTGGGACTTTCATTTAATTACCATTAATTACTACCTCCTGGTGTCGGCCGTAAATATGCATATCTAGAACTCTCCCATTTGACTATCATGTAATTGTTGTTTTGATTGTAAACATGCTGTTCTTACAAAGCTCTCAAGTAGCACCCAAGAAAGAGCCCCATAGGCAAACAAAGGGAATAAATCGTAATTTGTAATTTTACACACAAGGACTGATTCATACCGGAGTGAGGTTCCAGTGACACTTATCCACAACCTTATTTTACCTCCAAGGTACTCCAGTCTTCTACATGATTTCAAAATGTCTTACAGGCTCCAAACCAAGGAATCACATTCAGAAACAAAGGGGCTGAAGATAGATTATCGCTAACTCTATTGTCAATAAGGGGACACTGAGGAATTAGGCCACTGTCAAGCAGACAGACTCACAGATGGAGACTCATTTCCAGGAAAGCACTGAAAAGTTTTTGTTGTTATTGTTGTTTAGAAAAATATAGCAGATTTAATTCATAGATAAGTTAGTTTATCATATTTCTTAAGGTAGTTTATTATAGTTATTCTGCTTCCCCAAACAAGATTATTTCTCTTTACTTTTTGTCACCGGAAGGACAGATGTACTGTGACCAGCGATGGCAACATCAAAGAAATAAATAAATAAAAGAGAAATTATTATTATTATTATTATTATTATTATTATTATTTTTGCTCATAACTTTCTTCCAACAAGAGCAAGAAGAAAGATTTGAAATACCCTTCAGTTTTATTTCTTCTCATAAATATAATACATTAAGGTGGTCATGGTTTAGCGGAACTTTTTACGCATGTTATGAAAGAGTGGGGGGGGGAGTTTAGAGGGCCCAAGTACTAAGACACTGTGTTTAAAGGAGCCATGTTAATTACCTCAGTTTGAACATTACAGGCCATACATGAGTTGTTGAATTTCTACTTCATACATCATAAATATATGTTGATTGAAATAGAAAAATTAAAAACATTAACTCATAAGAAAAAATATAAGTGAACACAGAAAAGAAATTTACATAATGATGCTTAATGTGGGAAAGCATAAAAATTATGATAATCACTGTATTGTGGGGCAGCCAGTGGGAAGTCCTTCTCGAACAGTGCTCCTCAGTCTTCTTAACACTGGAGCCCTTGCCAGGTGCAGTGCTGCATGCCTGTAATCCCAGCACTTGGAGAGGCAGAGGCAGGAGAATCTCTGTGAGTCCAAGGGCAGTCTGGCCTACAAAGTTTGTCCAGGACAGCCAAGGCTACACAGACAAATCTTGTCTTGAAAAACCAACCAAACAACCAAACAAAGAGCAAACAAACAAAAGACCCCACTGCCACCCTTTAGGCTCAAGCTCCGGTGACCCACACCATAAAATTCTTTTTCATTTCTACCTCATATCTGTAACTTTGCTATTGTTGTGGGTTATAATGTAAATATCTGATGTGTTCCCACATATCTGCATATCTGATGTGCAGCCCTATGAAAAGGCCATTTAATCCCTGGAGGGGTCTCAACCCACATGTTGAGAAACACTGTTCTATAGACACAAGTGGGGCATTGCTTAGTTGAAACTGCTTGCGAACCGAGGAGTCACGGTTAGGAGAGGGTTTACATTTTTCTCTGTTTTGAGTTTGGTATTTTAACATCTATCTAGCAATGTTTCTAAGGCAAACAAATGTCCTCACTTTGTGTTTTGGAAAAGTGTGAGAGGATGCATATGTTTTCCTAAAGAATAAGTGTTTGGAGAAGGAGGTGTGAAAGGCACAGACTAGACGTGTTTGTTTCCCTCAGCACAGTGGGATTCCTCCACGATGCCAAGGTGCCACTGTCTTCCCTTTGGCATCAACCACAGGCAGCATTTTAAAGAATAATTGCTTCCTGTGCTCAGGGTTAAGGCAGAAGGTTTTGGAACTCAGCAATGTACCATCAAAAGCACATGCCATACAAATTCACAATTCTAAAATTGATTTAAAATATTTAGAAAACCGTCTAAAGAATGTAATTTAAGTTTGCCTGGTTCTTCCTGTCATTAAAAAGAAACAAAGCCAACAGCAACAGCGGGTTAACCACAGAGCCGTGAAGACCACACTTTTATGGACATTTGGGATCACTGGTCCAGGTGATTTTGACCATGCTCAATTTTTGCCCGGTGAACACAGAATTGAATGAAGTCTTCCCTCTTAGCTGACCCAAGTAGCCAGTTTCAAAGTTCTCAGCAGGGCTGAGGAAGGGTGGGATGTGCTTTGCCTTTGCATCTTGCTGGGGTCTTACCTGGCAATTGCACCCACACTAGCTAGCATTCCATAGGCAGGCTATAGGTGCCAACATTATCATGGCCTCTTTCTTTAATATGCATGGAAGAGAGGACACTAGGAACTCAGGTCCGGAGAGCCGATACCCAGGACCTGTGTTCACTATTCATGTGTAATTTGTTCAATTAGGGAATGGCAAAAACAGGCTCCCGTTGTTTGTCCTCTTCTTGTACTTAAAGCCAAAGAAAGAGACATTCACGGATTTCTCTTTTCCTTTACCCTTTAGATTTATGAGGATTCCAAGATGAACTTGGAGCAGGAGAGGCCATTTGTCTGCAGTGCTCCAGGCTGCTCCCAGGTGAGTGTACGGATCATCTGTGCTCCAGTGTGTAGGAAATGCTTCTGCCTCCCCCTGGGAAGGTTATCACCCATTGAGCCACCATTTCTATTGAGCTTTCTTTCTTCACTGAAATACTTTTAAAGTCTCCGAAATCATTGACATTATGTTTTCATCTTCACTACTGCCAGATCGCACTTTATGGTTTGAAATACCTCTTGTTCACCCCGAAACACAGTCGTGTCGACATCCCTATGAGTAACTCCCTCTGGAAGCAAGCAAGACACATCCTGCCCATCGTTTCCATTGGGCTGTCATTCAGAAAGGGGAAGGTGTGTGTACTTCACAGCAGCCAGGTGCACACAGACTGAGCTTCCCTTTTGATGAGATGCCTCCTCATTTTGGGTTGAATTTTCTCCTTTTTGAGAAGACCCCTATTACTATTCTTGAACTATGGTTCTTGGGTATAGACGTTTTAAGAGGTGTGGATACCTTGGCTTGCAGGATTGACTCTCAGGGTCTCTAATAATTCTCTTCAAATGCTAAGCATGAACATTAGATAAGATACTGCCTCCAGAGTGTTTAACACAGGACACGAACATAGTATTCAATTAATACCCACTTTTGTTACCACTGCTACTAAATATATTACACTAGAACCTATGCCTATTACATTAAAAAAAATCCAGTTTTGTATTCTATTTTTAAAACTTGAGGGTAATTTTTCCTGCTCCTGATTGAAGAGTCCATCTTTGGGTAATAACCATATTCCAGGGATTTTGATATATCGAAATGATTTTTATACCAAGATCTTTATTTTATAGGAAATAGGACAAATTTCAGAGTCTGAGCATAAGCATTTTGCTAATGTGGGAGATCTCACTCATTCCCTAATTTGTATGTACCAAGAAAAACAGGGCCCACTGCCATCAATTGGTATGACAGGATTGGCAGTCCTGTGCAGAGCAGTGCCTAAAGATCAGGAGGAAGTCAGGTGAGTATTCTCCTTACTGTGGTTTCCCAGAGTTCGTGGAGGATTCTGGGAGAAGCTGAGCAGGAGTTTTAGGAGGGACAAAGTCACAGAAACACAAGACGTTGTTGCTGGTGTTATCAGCTGGTGAGCAACCCGCTGGAATTTTCATCAGAGCTTTCTGTGTTAACGTTTCTAACTTGGAAGCAAGAAAATGAGTAGAGAAAAATATTTTTGGGCAAATGGGTTTTGAAAGCTCATCCCAAAGTAGGAAATACTAAGAGAATGTGGATGGGTTGATAAGTAACTAGGAAAATCCTGATAGACGAGGATTTTCCATGGTAAAAGCAGAAGGTCTCCTTACTAAGTTAAAACCTGGTCCCTAACTAAAGCAACACTTCCCTCCCAGTTTCTTCCAAGGGGAGCCTCTTTGGCCAAAGGAACCCAGATAACCAGAGGGATTTGCTTTGCCCAGCTGTGACTATAGACATTAAGTTTTATTTACTACAAGCCACCTAGACACTTTCTCATACCCACCTGAGCATGTCTAGGCGTTCCCCATGTCTTGGCTGCCCCATGAAAACCACGCTGCTCCAAACACACACATTTCTGTTCTCACAGACCTTCTGGTCTGAGCATCAGATCTATAATCATATGATGAAATCATCAATTAACTAGTCAATTGCAATTTTTTCATAAACAAAACAAAACAGACCACACTGGGGAACTGACTTACTTGGGGGGAAGGTAGATGGATGGCTTCTTGATGGGACAGGACCTCCACAGATCCAGGGCTAGCCTGGGAGTCCCAGCTATGTTCAGGGTTGGAATGCCAGCAGAGAAGAGCATCTAGCCATATGTGGGATTCATGTAAGTCAGATTAGAGGGAGATATGTACGCATAAGTTTTGACCTGTATGGCACGTACTGCCCCAAGCTCAGCACCACTAACATCTAAGGCCATGTAGCTCTGTGATGTGGGCATTACCTCACGTATCACAGAGTACCTGGCCAGCAGCATCTTATCTCAACCCATCAGACTCCACAGCAGCAGATGTCCTCGAGGGTCAAATTTCTCCTGGTTGGCAATGCCCATGGTTTCACTTGGGGTTTAGCCTTGCTTTTCGGTACCCCTTCTTTTCTGGGCCCCTAAGTTCTAACTAGCACTCTCCCACTCTGTTCCATGCATTGCTCTAAGCCATATTTCCCTCACTGGAGTCATACAGGGTATGAATACATCACTGCCATAGATGTGTAGTTGCTGGTGTCCTGTGCTTTTGGAGCTGTGATAGTTGGAGCATGGAGTGAAGGCTGTTGGATTTGGCAGTTAGGTGCTTGCAGGAGACATGGGAGAAAGCAGAGGGTGGAGGCCCAATTGAAAGGGATTAATGAGTGAGTGGGCGGCAAAGGAGCTGGAGCAGCGGCATAGAGGGGCCTTTCAGGAGCAGGAGGCAGTACCGGAAAGCAGGGTGATCTAATGTCAGTCTGCGAGAGAGGCGGCTTTGTTAAAGCTAAAGGATGGCCAGGCTGAACTTAGTCAAGACGAGAAACCAGTGAGAGGGCAGGAGAGAGCAGGAGGGCTTGAGGGAACAGTGCCAAGAAGACAGAGGGTGCCTGCGGGGCAGTGGGCATCCTCAGTTTATTTGAGCCTGGAGGGGATAGAGGGAGAATCTGCTAAGTCACAGGTAGTGTCTAAGGGGATTGAGTGTGGTGGACTTTTGGGCTTAAATGTGTTTTGTGTGTGGCATGGGGATTTGAACCTAGGACCTCACATATCCTAGGCAAGTACTTTACTACTGACACCTATCCTCAGCACTTGAATAGGCCCCATTTTAAATGACCTGGCATATCTTGTTGGAGGAGCGAGCCAAGGCGTTTCTTTAATGAGGCTAAGTGGACTGTGGGAAATGCTGGATGAATGTGAGGAATTAGGATTTATTCAGTGTCTTGATTTTAAGGGGACAATTCCAAGGCTCCACCCCCAGCTTTGGATGTGATGACGTATCTGTAAGTCAGTGCTCCCTTGATGTGGAAGTGTTTCTTTTTTCTTGGTAAACTGTTATAAAACTATGTCCCTTTTAGTTGAACAAAAATCTAGACATCAGCAGGAAGTCCTGCGTGTTATTGCTGGTGGAATATTAGTAACTCACAACTGTTGTGATCACAGCATTTTCCCTAGTGTCAGCCCATACTCTGGGAACTTGTAGAGAAAAGATTAGATGCCTTGAAGATGAGTAGGCAGAATTGTTAGTGCTTGTGTTGTCTTGGAGGAGGTGAAGGAAGGACTCCTCCACATTCTCCCCTTGGACAGAAACCTTGCTCTGTTTGGGGACAGCCTCTGTTACCTGGAAGATCTTTAAGACCTAATCCTTAAGCAGGATCTTTGTCTGCAAACACTTGCTGTGCTTTCTGGTTTCTCGGAGCCCAGTGTTCCCACTCTCTCCTTACTCTCCATGTTGATTGTTCTTTTCAACTCCCATGTTTTATACTATGCATCTCACTTACAATTTGCATTGACTCATCTTATTCAGAAGGCGACTTCAGTTAATATGCAGTGTTATAGCCATGTACCTATCATCCTGGCACTCAGGAAGCTAAGCAAGAGGATTCTGAGCTCCTGGTCAGCCTGGGCTAGCTAGTAAGCCTTTGTCGAAACAAAAGAAAAACCTGGTTAAATATTTCATCCTGGTTATTGTGTGATGCTTTCCTTAGCATCTACTAGTTTACAGAGTCAAAATGGCTTATTATGGGCTGGAGAGCTAGTTCAGTGGTCAAGGGCAGGAAATGATGTCACAGAGGACCCAAGTTGGGGTTCTAGCACCCACTTCAGTTGCCACAGAGCCACCTCTTATTATAAGGGTACCCGACGTCCTCTTCTGGCATTTGTGGGCACCTGCGCACACACAGACATATCCCTCCCACATACATACCCCACATACACACAATTAAAAGGAAATCTTTAGAAAACATTTTAAAAACAGCTTATTAAATCTAGAGAGGTGTCTCAGGAGTTGATAGCATTGGCTGCCACCTCAGAGGCCCAGGTCAGTTCCTAGCACTCATAGGGCAGCTCACAACTATCCGTAACTCCAGTTCTGTGAGATAAGATGCCCTCTCTGGCCTCTATAGATTCTAAGCACACCCTTGTCACACAGACATACATGCAGGCAAAACACTTTATGCATATAGAATAATGTAGGTGTAAAAAATTTAATACTTACAATAATTTAATGATTAAAATTAAAACTTTTTAATTTTTAAAATTAGTTTGAAAGGAAAGATATTGCCATGCTGCTTATATTACATTAACTGCTCTCTGTAACTGGTTTGCACTACTCTTAAATGTTTGGTGTTAAGAAAATCAAGAGAATAGATAGCATGGAAACAGAAAGCTCTAAAGTTATATGAAGCAAACCTCTGTGTGACCTGAAGTCGCCGTAAGTGCCACTCTGTAGACTCTTCAGAATATGATAGAAGCATCAAGTACATACGTGATGCTCACACCAGGGGCCACTTTCGGGACCTCTCATAGGTTTCAGCCTAGTGAATTTCCCCTTTGGACCACAAGTCCATTCTCACTGTAGAAGAAAACTTCAACCATTGTGTACAAAGGTAATAGAGGTTCATATTGACCATCCTGAGTTCTGGAAGTTTCTTTTCAAGTTATCAAAAGACTCAGATAGAGTCTGTTCAATATCAAGTTACAGCCAAACCATGAGGCTCATTTCTGTTACCATTTCTATGGTAGAATTTTAGGAAACTCTTTTTTTTCTCCTTTAGAATTCAGCACAACCCTTGAGAGATTTGGGGTGATGGAGGGCCGCTGCTTCCAGTGGGAGTCGCCTTGCTGTACCGTGAATCTGGCAAGGGAAAGTGACGGAAGGTTTTACACCCAAGCTCAGACACTTGCCTCTGGATTTTCATTCCTGATGCAATAGATGGGTCACTCACCTGACTCTACTCAATAAAGAGAGCCAGAAATGGCCAAAAATAATTGATACCAACATTTTTGACAACCCTAATATCATTCCTGAAATTTTCAAATAAATATGGGCTGACTACAGTATGCAGAGTATAGAACACCCCAGATGATTTGTCATGTTGCTGTAAAATCATATGTATAATTTGAAAAAAAAAGCAGCTAATATGGGGACTAGGCCCTTATAAACAGAAACATACCATAAAGACTTCATGGTGTATGTTAGTAGATATATTTAAAAAATTAAGCATGGCATGGAGTTCTTTCCTGAAGTCTGACATAAATAAAAATTCTTTCTGTTTCATGCGTTTCTCTTATTTTTGGTTAATCTGTAGATAATGTCTGGCATACTTATCGTGCCGTAGACTTAATTTTACACTATTATGTAAAACAGTATTACAGGAAAGTTCCACATGGTTTTGCATATTCCCTGTGCTGCTCAGATCTCCATCCATTTTCTCTTTTTGGATGCTGTGCTCTCTGCTGTCATTAGTTACATTTCAGTTTCAGAACCGTGAGAAGCTTTCCTTTCAATGCTGCTGTTTTTCTTTCTTTCTTTTTTTTTTTTTTAGAGGCTTTCTAACAAAGGCAGGCACTAGGGTGCAATATGCCTTTGGTGTGTATGCTGTTTTAGTACCCTCAACAGGACTTTTTGCATTTTCTGTTTCATTATTTAGCAAAGGATAAGACAAAGTTTTTGAACTTGAAATTTTTCCTCCAGATGGAAACCTCTAATTCTCAAGAAACATACAGATTCTGTGGTTCCCTGGTCAGCCAGTGCAGCTGGGTTTTATGCAAGAAGCAGGGGACTTTGGGAAAGTTTTAGGGGCAGATGTGAGGAGCTTCAGAATGACCAAAAGCAGAGATCATTATCAGTATTCCTCTGCCCTACAGGGAAGCCTCTTGGTAAACAAATGGACATGATGATGATGGGCATATTTGTGTATAGCTGGGAGGAACCCCTTCCTCTCAGCACTTGAGTGTAAATCAGATGGAACTTTATTTACTCCTATGATAACATTTTCTTTTCAGAACCAATTTTTTTTTTTTGCCTGTCTTGTTTTTGATGTTGAGTATCTTTCTCTCTTTGATGTCAAATATGTGTTGCAAACTGAATGTCTCCTGTTCCCCTCTCTGCTTACCTGACAGCGTTTCCCAACAGAGGACCACCTGATGATTCACAGGCACAAGCATGAGATGACTTTGAAGTTCCCTTCAATAAAAACAGACAACATGCTATCAGGTAAGAGAGCACCAGGCACGGAAGGTTTGGAGCATGAAAACTCGCCATCTTTCTGCCTTTACCTCCTCAGTGCTGACATTGTAGGCGTGGCTCTCCCCGCCCTTTGTATCTCTTTGTTTTTATATGTCGTATTGAAACTTGGCTCTATGTTATTTTCAACTTTATACCTTAGCCACACAGGTAACCATGTGAGCTAAGCCTCCGCACTGTGTTGTCCTGCAGATGTGTAGGTCAGTCTATTTCTTGCCTTCATGGATGGATACCAGGAGAGGCTTTCATGTGAACAGCAGGCTAAAATTAAGGATCATCCTTGATACAGTAATTAATGACAATTTAATATTTAAATCAAATTAATTATTAATTAAATCAAATGAATGTTGTTGGGAGCCAGTGCCATGCAGCCTTAGAGGAAGGGGCCCGGGGAGTGCTCAGGGAAGGTTTCCCCAAGAAATAAGACTTGCTTCTTAAGTGGGTGATTAAATGAGGTTATGCTAGAAACATGATCCATGAATGGGAGCAAAGTGAATCCTAATTAGTCCATCAACTAATTTCCTTTTCATTTCTTCCCATCCTAAAGAGAGATTAGAAAAATAAAGTTATAGGACTGGAGGAAGTTGAGAGCTAGTCTGGGCTCTGTCTTGACCCTATGACCCTAAACAAATAATTGAGGCTTCCCAGGTCTCAGCTGGGAATGGGAATGGGAATGGGAATGGAAATGCTTGTATCACCACAACACAGTTCACTAGCTGAATGTGAAGGGCCAATGGAGGGAGGTCAGAGCGTTTCATAGACCTGAGCATGGTGCCCAGATCATTTCCTTCTCATAGGAACTATTTGACTTGCACCTGTCTCCCTGACATTAAGAAAAAGATTATACCGGTACTCCCATTGGTCATATGAGTTAGTATCTTTTGTGGCATTTAAAATTTCTAAGGACTTTATTTTGCCATTAATCCTATGGAAATTGTCAGTTTGTTGCCATGAAGGGTGTAAGAAATTAGAGCAGCTATCCTTTAATTACCAAACAGGATAGTGTGGAGGGCCCGTGATCCTCAGTGCTCCCGCTGATACAGGCTAGGCTACTGCTGTTAGCACCAGGCTGTGCTGGGTTAGACATGAGAGCAGATGTATTTGAGCCATCACAGTTTCACAAGCCACCAGAGTGGCCTGAAGCTGTCGCTGATGCTCTGAGCTCAAGAGACCAGTTCAAAGGGGATCTCTTCTCTTTTTCCTGTCACTGCCCACCTCTGCTCTCTGCTCTTTGCCCTTGTTTGTTTCTTTTTTTATTATTAATTACACTTTATTCACTTTGTATCCCCCCATAAGCCCCTCCCTCCTTCCCTCCCGATCCCACCCTCCCTCCCCCTTCTTCCTGAATGCCCCTCCCCAAGTCCACTGATAAGGGAGGTCCTCTTCTCCTTCCTTCTGATCTTAGTCCATCAGATCACATCAGGAGTGCCTGCATTGTCATCTTCTGTGACCTGGAAAGGCTGCTCCCCCCCTCAGGGGGAGGTGATCAAAGAGCAGGCCAATCAGATTATGTCAGAGGAAGTCCCTCTTCCCATTACTATGTAACCCACTTGGGCACTGAACTGCCATGTGCTACTTCTGTGCAGGGGTTCTAGGTTATCTCCATGAATAGTCCTTGGTTGGAGTATGAGTCTCTGGGAAGACCCCTGTGTTCAAAGTTTCTGGTTCTGTTGCTCTCCTTGTGGGGTTCCCGTCCTCTCCAGATCTTACTATTTCCCACTTCTTACATAAGATTCCATGCACCCTGCCCAACAGTTGGCCATAAGTCTCAGCGTCTGCTTTGATAGTCTGCAGGGCAGAGTCTTTCAGAGGCCCTCTGTGGCAGGTTCCTAGGTTGTTTCCTGTTTTCTTCTTCTTCTGATGTCCATCCTCTTTGCCTTGGGGATTGAGCGTTTTAGTCAGGGTCCTCTCTTGATTAGTTTCTTTAGGTGTACAGATTTTACTAGGTTTATCCTATGTTATATGTCTCTATGAGTGAGTATATACCGTGTGTCTCTTTCTGCTTCTGGGATAGCTCACTCAGGATGATCCTTTCCAGGTCCCACCATTTACCTGCAAATTTCATGATTTCCTTATTTTTCATTGCTGAGTAACAATCCATTGTGTAGCTGTACCACAATTTCTGCATCCATTCTTCAGTTGAGGGGCATCTGGGTTGTTGCCAGCTTTTGGCTATTACAAATAAAGCTGCTACAAACTTGGTTGAGCAAATGTCCTTATTATGTAGTTGAGCGTCTTTTGGATATATCCTAAGAGTAGTATGGCTGGATCTTGAGGAAGCGCTATTCTTAGTTGTCTGAGAAAGCGCCAGATTGATTTCCAGAGTGGTTGTACAAGTTTACATTCCCACCAGCAATGGAGGAATGTTCCCCTTTCTCTACAACCTCTCCAGCATGTGTTGTCACTTGAGGTTTTCATCTTGGCCATTCTGATGGGTGTAAGGTGAAATCTCAGGGTCGTTTTGATTTGCATTTCCCTAATGGCTAATGATGTTGAACATTTCTTTAAGTGTTTCTCTGCCATTTGCTATTCCTCTACAGAGAATTCTCTGTTTAGCTCTATTCCCCATTTTTTAATTGGATTACTTGGTTTGCTGCTTTTCAGCTTCTTTAGTTCTTTATATATACTGGATATTAGTCCTCTGTCAGATAAAGGGTTGGTGAAGATTCTTTCCCAATCTGTAGGCATTTGTTTTGTTTTGATGACGGTGTCCTTTGCTTTACAGAAGCTTTTCAGTTTCATGAGGTCCCATATATTGATTGTTGCTCTTAGAGCCTGTGCTGTTGGTGTTCTGTTCAGGAAGTTGTCTCCTGTACCAATGAGTTCTAGGGTATTCCCCACTTTTTCTTCTAACAGGTTTAGTGTGTCTGGTTTTATGTTGAGATCTTTGATCCACTTGGACTTTAGTTTTGTACAGGGTGATAAGTATGGATTATTTGCATTTTTCTACATGTAGACATGCAGTTAGACCAACACCATTTGTTGAAAATGCTATCTTTTTTTCCATTGTATGGTTTTGGCATCTTTGTCAAAGACCAGGTGTCCATAAGTGTGTGGGTTTATTTCTGGGTCTTCTGTTCAGTTCCATTGATCCACCCTTCTGTTTCTATGCCAGTACCATGCAGTTGTTATAACTGTTGCTCTATAGTACAACTTAAGTTCAGGGATGGAGATACCTCCAGAACATCTTTTATTGTAGAGGATTCTTTCTTTCCTTCTTTCTCTCTTTTCTTTGAATAAATAACCTTCTATTCAGAGACCAATTCAGCATTTCATTAGCTTAAGAGGTACAGAAACTCCATGTGGAAAAGGCAGATAAGCCTAGAAGGTTACGTTGGACGTCCTGTCTTGTGTCACTTACTGATCTGTCAAGGTGCACATAGTCCAATTTTATGTTTCAGGAGTGAACACGAATGCACAAGCAGTCAATATTTAAACCCAATTCCTAATACTTAAATCTATTGGCTATTTCTTTATTTTCACAAAACGGATCCCTAGGTTGCCCGGTAGAGTAGGAGGGAGCATTCACGAGAAGTGAGTATGGAGGATATATGGCTACAATGGTGATCAGCCGCACAAGTTGTCTCTTTCAAGCAGGCCCGGTTCTACAGAGGGTCTCATCTGAACATCTGTGAAACAGCAGTTAAAAACATGTGAATGATGGGGAGAGGCTCTTTTGCCTATACTGCTTAAAACAGGATTCTGATTAATCTGCAGCCTCTCCTTAATTTCTCCTGGCTCTTTGTTAGTTTCAAATCAAATAGTAAATGAGCACCAAACAAAACTCTCTAAATTTCTCTTGATCCTGCTTTCAAACTATATTTCATTGCACAAAGTTGCATTTCAGACTAGCGGGGACATGACGTATGGGATGAAGATGGAACATGTAGGTATGCATCCGTGTGGCCTGTGTTCGGAAGTCTTGTTCGTCTCAGTTTGTCAGCTCCACGCTATCCTTCGCTCTTTGCAAATTTCACAGTTAAAGAGATGGTACAATGTCATGGATACACGCTTCAGAATAGATTCCAGCGATGGTACATCACTCAGTGCCAGAATGCTGGCCTAGCACACAGAGTCCTAGCTCAGTTTGATCTCCCACGGTCTCTATCCAAAAAGCTGTCGTTCTCCTCAGGGGACTGACAGATCTGAAATACTCTGTTTTTTTTTTTTTTCTGTAAGATGTATTTATTATAGGTTGGGTAGAGTATACTAGTCAATTAAAGAGAGTATACTGACTGTCACTGATCCTTGCTGCGCCACAGAGAGTGAATGCAGGTGACAGGTGCTTAAATGAGTCTAGCCTTCTGGATAGAGCGTGAACTATCTAGACTCCTCACTCTGAGTGGACAGATAGGGCCATGACTGAAGTGGTGGAGCTGGGTTGGGAGGGCAAAAGGACCCCTCCTGCTGTGGGTCTCTTATCTTTATTTGTTCTGTATGGTGCATCTCCACTGCTGATGGTACTCACAAGTCTTGGGTTTCAGTTGTCCTTGTTCAAATGAACTATAACTTCACAGTGAAGGAATTTGTAATAAAGAAAAAAATTTTAAATTTAGTTTATGTGTATGAGTGCTTTGGTTGCATGGATGTATATGTCTAGTACCTGCGGAGGTCAGAAGAGGATACTGGATCCCATAGAACTAGAGTCACAGATGGTTGTGAGTTGCCATGTGGGTGCCTGGAACTGAATCCTGGTCCTCTGCAACAGCAGCAGATGCTCTGAACAGCTCAGCCACCACTCCAGTCCCAAGATACAGGTGTTAAGCACTCCTTGAGAGAATCTTTAGATCACAATTTCCTTTCACATGAAAATAGCAAACTTATTAGCTATTATGTACACAGACCCATTCAACTTGAAAATCTCAGTCCAATTTCAGCAAAGATGAAGAGGATTGCATGTGGGGCTATTTTAATTGGAATGTCACTGGGCATTCATGAATTCTCATCTTACCCAGGAAGAACCTCCAACATACTATTAGCTTTACAGGGTTCCAAGGTGCTATATATGAACAATCAAACAAAAACCAGGATAGGAGTCAAAGCGCCAAGGTAGAACATTATTTATAGCACACACACACACACACACACACACACACACACACACACACACACAGAGAGAGAGAGAGAGAGAGAGAGAGAGAGCAGAGTCACAGAGACACAGAGACACACAGAGAGATTTCAATTACAGAGAGAACAAAAAAGATCCTGTGGAGTGCATCCCCCTACTTCATATCTTTCTGTCATAAATCTCAGGGCCACTAAGTTCAGAGTTTTCTGTGGGGCAGGACTGCCCTCTGAGGTAGGCCTTCCTAAGCATACATGTGTGTAAGATCTTGCTGTGTGGAAGGGAAGATGAAGGTGGTGAGTGTCATGAATCTTTCCCAAAAGGATAAACCTACACCTTGAGTGGGAAGCCTGAGAGAGGTGCACATGGGAATAGGGTTTCAAGCATCTAGCAACCCCCTGGCTAGACATTGTGACACAGTTAGTAAGTTAAGATAGACACAACCCAGATATGAGGGACTACAGTTGGCCCACTGCCACCACCTCGTCATTCATTCAACATCTACTGAGTGCCTGTCAAGATCTTACAGTGCTCATGAGCAGACATACAGTGCCTGGTACTTACTATACGCAAGTGGGCTATGGAGGAAAATAGGTGATGATCAATCACTAAAAAAAAACACATAAGTTGGTAAGGAAAGGTCACGTAGTAACAAGTGCTGTGAAGTTTGGCTATGTGACAACAAGCCACCTGATAGTCTTTGTACCAAGACCTGATGACTAGCAATGTGGGCTCAGACGTCCTTTCTCCTGCCTTCAGAATATGGTTGCAAAGTATGTGGCAAGGTCCGTGTTTGTTATCCCAGTGCCAGGGATGCAAAGCCACAGGACAGATTTGGCACAGCCGGCTGTAGCTGGAGTGAAGACACAGAAGAGAGGCAAAGACTGGCTTCCTCCTCTCATCTTTCTTCCTGAAGTCTTGCATTCAACTTCTGGTTTGAATGATGATATAGTTATTAGAAACTCAATTATATTTCTGCAGAGTCTAGAATCAGGGCCTGTCGCTTAAATTCATCCAACTAACTCTCTTCATGAAGAAAGAAAGAATATGATTTCATGAAATGAAACATTTGTCTGCAAAGAGTTGATCATGATTATCCAAAATACCCCAAACTACTGTTCATGACTCTTTGAAGGAAACTCGACTCAATAATTCATGGACATTTTAAGGAATTTGTCAAAGGGAAGATGGCATATCACTTCAAATCACCTTTAAGATGAGCTGAGATTTTTAAAAAGTGGTGGAGGAAATAAATGTGGAAACCAACCAACCACACACACACACACACACACACACACACACACACACACACACACAC